>NC_056729.1:430359892-430672749 GCF_019279795.1 Protopterus annectens | reverse complement strand
GACATGGTCATAATCCTTGACCGTGGCATGGCCATCTGCGAGCGTGAGCTGTCTATGCTGGAACATCTGGTAGGAGTGAGGCATAGGCCACGTGGACGTAGGCCAGCTACACCACCTAGTGCAGGTCAACGTGAGCGTGCCACCTCACAACCCTGCTCCCATAGTGCCGGTAGCAGTAGCAGTGCAGCTGGTGCCATGCTGTCCACACTAGGACACAGCAGGCCACATGGACGCGGCCCTGGATGTCCCCAGCGGGGGCATGGTTCCAGTGAGCATGTGTCATTGGACAGTAGCCAATCTGTACCTCCGCCTGGTAGTGCCCGTGCAACCCCTGGCAGGCACAGGTCACATGTCCGTGGCCGGACACAGTGAGCTGTACATCCTGGTCTGTACAATCTGGAGCTGTCAATAATACCCCTGTGTTGGCCTGACAAAAGGCAGAACTGTGTGCACACATACACGCACACAGCAAAAACATCTGTAGGGCACTGCAACACCCACATGCATAACGACCACACATGTCCAATCAGATCACCGGCCCTTACCCACACACATGATGTCATCCATTGGTGCAGCCTATGCCCCTGGCAAACATTATCATCCTGTGCATATGATGATGCCTGTGCCGCATCCCTGTCATCCACACCATCGGTGCAGGGACATGCTAAAATGGTCTGATGCACAGGGTGAACAGAATAGTGAGAGAAGTATATATTACATTAGTTGTGTACTGTTGACATGCACCAGACATACCATGTAGTACAGGTTTATCATGCATTGTTATATGTTCACAGTATGTGTCTTGGTAACAACAGTAACAGCATGTTGGTAATGATGCCCTGGTTCCCTCCTTATGGTCTGCTTGCATGTGCCAACAAGTAGCAGTGTTTGCAGTTTCCCATGTGTAAATGTGGAGTACTCACTGGCATGTATGGCAATATCAGCATGCTATATGTAGCCTCAACCTGACTGTTGGAAAGGCTACCATACCACAGATGTCCACACATCTACTGATCCAGAAGCATGTGGGCTGTTTAATAGGCTACAGTGGCTAGAGACGTGACATCTATACTAGGTCACATCACAGGTATGTTGACATGGTGCGGGGGGTTTACACAGCGGTCCGGTCGATAACGTTAGAGGCCACTTGATAGCATGAGGCCTCACTGTGTAGCAGTAATACCCTGTCACATTACAGGATGAGTACACACAGACATACACAGACACACACAGTAACATGCCCATACTCATGGGGTCAACAACACTATAACGCACAATCGATAGTGTTGAGGTGAGGACCCCTGCCTATGTGGTAATCATAATCACAGTACTGTGCACCCACACGACGCGACACAGTGAATGAACATGTACAGGTAGCCAGTAAGGCTGAGACTGATGGCATCAACAGGGTAGTAGACTGCATCACCATGAAGGGTTAGGGATCCTGTCTGTTCTGTATGGTAGCATACACCCTCACTCCATGCACCAGACAGCCATACATACACGCACACACACACACACACACACACACACACACACACACACACTGTGGAGTCCACAAATGTCATTCACATACAGATAGCTGACGTGTGCTACAAACACCACCCTTGCCTACGTCATGCTTTCCACACTGCAGTATGTACAGATCTCTACAACAGTGTACAGGGGTGTGTAACAATTGGGATGTATTCCCCACCATATGTGGCATATATGGTCACACAAGCAAACACACATGGCAGTACTGTGAATGATACACCTGCTATATAATACGTCTGACAGACATGCAGCAGTATTGGCCGCATTATGTGTACTAACGCTACCTTCGTCAATTGTGCTGCTATATGCACACAGGAGGATGTAAGTGTTACAGGTGTCAAGTGACTTACAGTTAGTAACACCCTGACCGCTGTGTAGGTTATATGTCTTCACCGTCAAGTAACAGTAACATAGCGTACTGTTTGCACATGTAATGGTAGGATGGCTTGTGACACACCTGTGAGCCATCCTCGGCAAACATCCATCTGCAAAGTTGAATCACCACTTTATGTACACACATCCATCCATACCTGATGTACATCCTACCATACTGTCAGTATTTCACCATATACAGGTGTCAATGATGGGGCTGCATTGCAACTGCATGTTGTAGTTAGGCACAGATGTATTACATACATCAGCTACTGCACATGCATGGTAGCTGCATGCACACCACTACATGTACATGTGTGTTGGTCCTACATTCCTGTCATGTAGCCATGTTTGTATGCATTGAAATTGGTGGACATGTGTGGCGACATACATAACATATGGACTGTTGTATGATATGATGGGTGTCATGGATAACTAGTACAGAGGGAATGTTTCCACAGTCAACATTGCTACCTCATGTACTTTTAGCATTCAACAGCCATGGACCTACCTTCCATGTGCATGCGTGTGATTGCTGTAGCCACTTGTCTGCACGGAGGACAGCAAAAGCTATGCTATGTACATATGTGTTGTGTGTGTGTGTGGTCCATGCACATACTCACTGCGATTACATGTATGTCATATCCAAACGTGTGTTCTTTGGTGTACAGCGACAGTCATCTGTTACAGCTGTGTAAGACCCAGGGCCCCGTTATGTACAGTGGTATCATTGCATTGCATAACACATGCTGGAACCCTGTCAGTACATGTGTAGTCTGCACAGTTGCTGTAGACCTATGTACAGTCCACTGGTCATGAGTCACACGGTGTTGTGGTAATGTATGGATGTGTGTTGCTGGTCCAAGGACATGGTGATGTCTGAGGGCTATATAGTAGAATGCGGCGTTTACCTCTGTGATCTGCACCTGAGACATCTGTGATGGCTCTTGAGTGTGTACTGGTCAGTACATGTGAGTGGCCTTCATGTACGTGGGGACAGTAACACCATACTGTGCCCTTCCGTGTTTATAATCAGTGTGCATGCAAGACAGCCCTTTGCTACTACTGTGTGAGCATGCCCAGTACGCCGTTGTGTACTTGGACACACAGTACATTCAGAACTGTGCCCTTCCATGTTTAGAAGCTGTGTGCATGCAAGACAGCCCTGTGCCCTTCCGTGTTTATAATCCGTGTGCATGCAAGACAGCCCTTTGCTACTACTAAGTGTGTGAGCATGCCCAGTATGCCGTCGTGTAGATGGACACACAGTACATTCAGAACTGTGCCCATCCATGTTTAGAATCTGTGTGCATGCAAGACAGCCCTTCGCTACTACTAAGTGTGTGAGCATGCCCAGTACGCCATTGTGTTGATGGACACACAGTAAATTCCAAACGGACGTGTGATACTAAGTGTGTGAGCATGCCCAGTGACACCTTGTGTCGGTGATGTGCCTCTGTGTATGGGCATGGCCATTGACATCTGTATAGCGATGGTGGTCATCCAGGCAACAGATGTCCATACCCCACGTCAGGATGGATTCCTACATTGAACACACTGGTTGACTGTCTTGAAGGGTGTACTGTCCGTGGTGCGTCTCATATCTATGTAGTGTTGTAATAGTGCTTCGTAGATAGGCAGTTGTCCCACTCACACCACTGCCGTGTGTTTGTCTACGTGTACCTTGGGACAGTAATATGCATTTAGACTGCTCACTCTCTATACATTCCCTATCGGCGTCTTTGCCTTTGCGGATGATGTCATTCACCTTAGAAGTATGCCTCTGGGAGTGCTTGTTCCAGTAATCTCAGTAGCGCGTTCTGTAACTGCATAATGCTGTAGTGTGATACGGTAGTTAGGTGTATGTTCAACTCCCAGCCCTGCCAAGTTTGTGTGTGTGTGTGTGTGTGTGTGTGTGTGTGTGTGTGTGTGTGTGTTTCCAGCTGCCTGGGGACAGAGTAATGCTTTTAGACGGCTCACTCCTCATACATTCCCTATCGGCATCTTTGCCTTTGCGGATGATGTCATGCACCTTAGAAGTATGCCTCTGGGAGTGCTGTGTACCAGTAATCTCGATAGCGTGTTCTGTAACTACGTAATGCTGTAGTGTGATAAGGTAGTTAGGTGTATGTTCGACTCCCAGCCCTGCCAGGTGTGTGTGTCTGTGTGTTACCAGCTGCCTGGGGACAGAGTAATGCTTTTAGATGGCTCACTCCCCATACATTTCCTGTTGGCATCTTTGCCTTTGCGGATGATGTCATCCACCTAGAAGTATGCCTCTGGGAGTGCTGTATACCAGTAATCTCGATAGCGCGTTCTGTAACTGCGTAATGCTGTAGTGTGATAAGGTAGTTAGGTGTATGTTCGACTCCCAGCCCTGCCAGATGTGTGTCTGTGTGTGTGTTACCAGCTGCCTGGGGACAGAGTAATGCTTTTAGACGGCTCCCTCCCCATACATTCCCTATCGACATCTTTGCCTTTGCGGATGATGTCAACCACCTAGAAGTATGCCTCTGGGAGTGCTGCGTACCGTTAATCTCGATAGCGCATTCTGTAACTGAGTAATGCTGTAGTGTGATAAGGTAGTTAGGTGTATGTCCGACTCCCAGCCCTGCCAAGTGTGTGTCTGTGTGTGTGTGTTACCAGCTGCCTGGGGACAGAGTAATGCTTTTAGACAGCACACTCCACATACACTCCCTATCGGCGTCTTTGCCTTTGCGGATGATGTCATCCACCTAGAAGTATGCCTTTGGGATTGCTGTGTACCGGTAATCTCGATAGCGCGTTCTGTAACTGCGTAATGCTATAGTGTGATAAGGTAGTTAGGTGTATGTTCGACTCCCAGCCCTGCCAAGTGTGTGTGTGTGTGTGTGTGTGTGTGTGTGTGTGTGTGTGTGTGTGTGTGTGTGTGTGTGTGTGTGTGTGTGTGTGTTACCAGCTGCCTGGGGACAGAGTAATGCTTTTAGATGGCACACTCCACATACATTCCCTATCGGCGTCTTTGCCTTTGCAGATTATGTCATCCACCTAGAAGTATGCCTCTGGGAGTGCTGTGTACCGGTAATCTTGATAGCGCATTCTGTAACTGCGTAATGCTGTAGTGTGATAAGGTAGTTAGATGTATGTTCGACTCCCAGCCCTGCCAAGTGTGTGTCTGTGTGTGTTCTCAGCTGCCTGGGGACAGAGTAATGCTTTTAGACGGCTCACTCCCCATACATTCCCTATCGGGGTCTTTGCCTTTGCGGATGTTGTCATCCACCTAGATGTATGCCTGTGGGAGTGCGGTGATGCTGGAACTTGGTAGCTCGAGTTATATCATATGTGTTGGTATCTGTGGGTGGCTAGCTGCGGGATCTGTTCAGTGTGTTTTATTGCCGACCTATATGGTGTCCACAGCCTGCATAGTCTGTCAAGACACTGGGTTGTCAACACATACATTCGCCAATAGGTCTGGTGTGTAACTGTCAGCAGCCCTACTCTTACCCTTGATACAGTCTGACCCATGTGACGCAACATAACACATGTGCCTTGACAGTAACAACATTACATGATGCAGGTGGCACATATAGTTTCCTTTTCATTCCTGTCTACTGCATTGCTGTCATGTGGTCCGCTGTTGTGACATAAATGCCATATCAACATATGTGTGTACATGTATATGTGTATGTGTGTGTGTGTATATATGTATATATGTGTGTATATATATATATATATATATATATATATATGTATACAAATAATATGTATGATATATGTAGATGTAGAGGTGGACATAGATGTGAACATATATGTCTGGGGACATCAGCACTATTGAATGCTTGTGCCAGATGATCTGTACGTGATAACCTGGGATCTATGTATATCCGCCATGGCATTGTGGTAATGCACATCGTCAGTAGTGTGCAGGGCCATGGATTGTAGTCGTGTAGACACCGATTATTTTGATGCTGGGAAGACCATGGGACATCGAATATGGTGATAGTAAGGCACCTGTTGCCAGTTGTGTACGGATCTGAGAGACACTGAGCGGTGGTTATTAATTTTGAGGTTCGGTATGGGTCATACAACTAGTCATTAGAAGACTATACTATGCAGATGAGGTTGACTATAGTGTATCACATTTATCACCAGGGTGTGATGCTGGTCCCTGGTGTGTCTGTGTGTAGTCAACCGGGTGCAGGTCTCGAATATAGTTGACAGCATGGGAGGAGGGGTCAGGCATACTGTCCGTACATTGCAGAAATGTGCCTCGGGAGTGCTCCTGCCTTAGCACACCTAAGCTAGGGGTGTGTCTGTACCTGCCTGGTGACATTGGGAGGGATGACAGCAGTGGTGGGGTAGACAGGGTGTACAGGCTGCATGAACAGGTGTTGATCAGCACAATCAGCAGATGACATGGCCAGTCCGCACATGAACAGTACGGTAATGCGAGCAAGCAGCATACACACAGGTTTCGTCTGCACTCTACACCACCGGTGTATACCTGCGGGGACATTTCATGACACAGTCCAACCAAATGAAACCAGGGTGTGATGTTGGTCCCTGGTTGTCTGTAGTCGGCCAGGTGCAGGTCTCGAATATAGTTGACAGCATGGGAGGGGGGGTCAGGCATACTGTCCGTACATTGCAGAAATGTGCCTCGGGAGTGCTCCTGCCTTAGCACACCTAAGCTAGGGGTGTGTCTGTACCTGCTTGGTGATATTGGGAGGGATGACAGCAGTGGTGGGGTAAACAGGGTGTACAGGCTGCACGAACAGGTGTTGATCAGCACAATCAGCAGATGACATGGCCAGCCCGCACATGAACAGTACGGTATTGCAAGCAAGCAGCATACACACAGGTTTCGTCCACACTCTACACCACCAGTGTATACCTGCGGGGACATTTCATGACACAGTCCAACCAAATGAGACGGGCTGCAGCAGGCAACATATACCAACATGTGCAGGAGGCTGGGGCAGTGAGGATGTGTATGCTGCCGAACAACCCTTACTGGGGTGACATAAGACTTTAGAGACCCAGGGTGACTTACCAGGGGCTACATGGGCTGGGGATGGTGGAGCACTATGGGGTGGACAGAGACCTCCTACAGCAGCTTGTTGACCTATGCCTTCAAACAGGCTGAGGGAAACACATCACACTGGATACCATGGTATGTGTTGGCCTAGGTGTACTAGCCACAGGTACCTCACACAGCACAACTGGGGCTATCATGGGTATCTCACAGGCATCTGCATCCAGAGTATTGCACCAGTTCACAGACGCCATGTCAACACATGCTAGTGAGTACGTACATGTCCTCAACACACATGATTAGTGGACCAGCAGTATGCATCTGTTCAACCACATGGATGACTACCCTGGGATACTGGGTGCTATAGCCTGCACACACATACACAGTGTAGCACCACCCGGTGAGCGGGGTAGGACCTACAGTCACTGCAGGGGCATACCCTCCAACAGCTAGGTCATATATGATGGCCAGGGCATGTGATTGAATGTGTGTGTGCTGTCTGCCCTGGAAGCTATGATGAGTCCGATATATGGCTTCTGACACAGCTGTAGCACACCAATGCCAATATGGACATCCCCCACAGTCTCCCAGTGGGGGATGCTGGGTAAACACTGGTGTCGTGGCTGATGACACCTATCAGCAGTGCACACACACCTGAACACTCACACCATACTGAGGCGGATGCACAGGCAAGACATATACATGTGCATGTGTTTGGGATGCTCAGTTCACAGTGCTGGTATCTGGACACAACTGTTGGAGCTCTGCAGTATTCACAAGCTACATACATACAAGTTGTTATGGTATTTGCTATGCTACACAATCTTATCCTGCAGTAACAGTTGCAGCAGGAACAGCATGGGGCAGGGCCACACAGCCCAACACCACTGCCAAGGCCTGTACAGGCACAGTGTGACTTGGTGAAGGAAATACCTGAGCAGGGCACAGTCGGCAACAGACCATGCACAGTATGACCTGCCCTTGACAAAGAGGCAACACATGGCATATGCACTGACACAGTAGGTACCCACGGATTTCCCCTCTCTGACCCGCACACAATAGAATGGATGCCAAACATGACACTACCTGTGCTCGGACATGTATAGGAGGTGCACTGTGTGCATCTGACATAGGCAGCACTCCAGCACCATCCTCAAGTCCGGAACACACCCAGGGTATGTCTATTGACCTAACAAGTGGCAGTTGTATTAGAATGTGTAATTACCCATTGCTATGGTATGTATGTGAGCATCCAAGTGACTGTGGTGGCCAAATGTTAGGGCAGCAGACAGTACACATCCATAGTGGCACCATGACCTCTGTAGCACATACGGGGGTCACAGTGGTAGCTTATAGTACACAGGGTGTCCTAACCCACTGCAGAGTATGGGCTGACCATCATGTGTGTCCATACAGCCCACACACCTTCCATGCAGCTGGACAGATGTGGACCAGCACAGACGACTGATATACGATGGCCTATGGATATGCCCAATGAATGACCCCAACCCCCTAAGACACACACAGACTACAGCAGGACAGGTAGTTTGATGTAGGTTGTGTAAGCTAGGACGTCCAACACCACTGTGCTGGTAATTAAAGCTGGGAACTGACGTACCCTGGTATGCCTCCAGCCAGCAATTTAGGTAGGTCCACACACTGACATGGAGTACCCGGCTTACCAGTACAGTAACGGCAGATGTGTATAACTGTTGGCTGTGCCCCCCCCGTCAGACCTACACATGTGAGAGTCATGTGTGCCACCCACGGTGCTGTGTAGGACCGTGGTTGTGGTTGGATGTCCCCCCACGCTATGCAGACATGTAGCAACTGTCAATGCCACATGACCATTAGCTACCCTGCAGACACAACATGACACCTGTCTGTGTTGAACGGAGGGGTCAGCAACACCTTACTATCTGGACAAGTGACACATACAATACAGTTGACCATACTTGGCATGCTCACACACATGACGGTATGACGGTAATATCGATCGACAACATGCGTAGCAGTCATACTGGGCATGCTCACACACTGAAACACAGGACGGCCAGGCATGCATACACCAGTGGTCCGGACATATCTGCCTGTACATTGCTATACTGTTGGATGTCTGCGCTGTATGGTGTGTGTGTGTGTGTGGTCTGTTGTCTGTACATATGCCATGGTCTATTGTTAATTCACATGAGCTATGTGCGCAGGGTACTGCTACCAACATGTGTATAGGGCGGTTCTTTGTTTGCAGACAGGCCAACGCCTTTGGATACAGACTGGGTAAGGCACATTCCAGCAGGTGGGAGCAGTTGTGCGTGGGTTTGCACAGTGTTAAGCACTGCTGACCTCTGGTCACAGCAACTTATACACATTTAGACTCCACATTTCTTTGACAGTGCACTACTTGTAGACAAACACACTTACAGCCGCTCGCTCACCGACATTTCTGCTTACATTTGTCACTCACGCTGGGTGTGTGCAATCCCTTGTGATGCGTATTACATTGGACTACATGACTACAGTATTGCGTATGTGTAACCATTTTGCGATGGCAGGCATTCGACTGTACGGACTCGGCGGCCTGTCCAGTGACGTAATCATATTATATGCGTGTTCCTCATACGATCTGCTCCCATCTGCCTGATACATGGGAACCGATACTCTGCAATGCTGACATGTGATCTGAGTTTGTTAGCGCAGCTGTCCGCCGAGTCATGCTAGCACATACCTACTGCACGTTGTCCACCTTTCAGATTGCACGACGGGAGACTGTAGGAGTGACACCTTTCCCACTTTGCATGGGACAGTCCCTCATTACGCATATCTCATGTGACAGTACCAGAACTCTCCACCAATCGGGGACACATTTTTACAGAATTGGGGACAGGTCAAGAATAAATTGGGGACACTTTTACAAAAGTACTGCTATTAACTTGAAACATTGACAGTATCAGAGCATATGACTTAATTCACATATTCTGAAGTAACAGTTGTTCATAACTCTTACGTATTGTCATTAGTCAGTAAGTGTAATTCACCACCTTTCCTTCAACAGCCACTAATTTTAGGAGGGATTAAGAGGGACAGAGTTAAACTTTCAGTCAAACTCAGGGACGTACCTGTAATTCAGGGACAGTTGAGTGGTATGGACAATACTCTAGCCATTGCAACTGACCTGATTAGGGGACATTCTCATGTTGTACGTGTCTGTACTGGTTGCTTGTTACAGGTCTTGTATACCTGACACGTCGATATGTCATATGTAGTAGCATAAGCAACCTTACTGCTGCTAGACTACGCTTTGATTTGTTCCGATATGTATATTTCTGTACTATGCATGGCTGTAGGTATGTTCTGCCCTGGTATGTCTGACATTTCTACGGAGCAGGTTCCACTTTGGCCATTCAGAATGGTGGCGGCCCAATAGACCCTATATGTAGAGCTATCACGTGTGTCAAGGCGACACATACCCACAGCCAGTAGTATATGGACGACTTCCACGGTTTGCATACGTTAAGGTTATTCATGTAGCATTATACTTGATAATACTGTTTCCTATTACATGTAGCTGTTACTGATACAACAAATTGATGTCTGACACCACTACACACACTATATAGCCTCCATTCCCGAACTCACAGGCCAAGTGCCATAACTGTCATTTTGCTGGACACAACTGCCCAGACGGGTGTGTCCCTTGCAGGCGTACGAGTGTTGAACTACTTCTATTATGCTATCCTCTACCTAAGGTGGTCAGCAACTTATGCACTTTCCGTCAGTAGCAGAACTCGCATACCAGTGGGTGTGAATTAACACTGTATCAGGAACAATGCACAACACCCTGTGGGACACAATTAGACGATTGGTTCTATTAACCAGACACATTCACAGTCACAGAGCATATGTATTCATTCACGTTTGTCGAGGTACATGCTGTTTATGACTCATACATGTTGTCATCTGTCATTACCTGTATTCCGCCACCTGTTCACCTGATATCACTAGTTCTGGAAGTGTTTAGTTGGACTGTGTTACATTCTGATACGTAACTATGGACGTCCATGCTAATTGGGTACACTGCACTGATTTGGTCTCTATGTATTCCCCCGATGGTTTACAGACTATCCGGTGGATGTGCTCTTCAGGTTTGAGAGGTGTAGGTGCATGCTATGCCCACATAGGAATATTAATGACTTCCACTGGGTGGGCCTACTACATCTCTGCCAACCAGCACCTGCACACTTAAGCCCATTATTGCATACCCATGGTCCACCTACCTGGCACCCCTCTACAGCAGTCATGACAAATACTTACTGCGAGCGCAGCTGGGGTATGAGCACACCCCTACACATTGCCCACTCTCCCCGTCTTGGGACACATGTCGTACATTTTGTCAACCCATGTATTATCACACTTGCACAACCTACTGTTCCATGTACACCTCCATCCTGCTTGCATCGATGACAACAGGTTCACACGTACACTGAATTTTTGGGGTCCCGCAAGGGACACCGTTATCCATTTTTAAAGTGTAGACCTTGCAGAACTCTCCCACTGGTACTTTCCTACCGGTGTTTTGGACAGCGGCAGTGTATTTGTCTGTATTGTCTGTCTGTGTGTCTGTCCGGCCTAGCTGGGCGATGTGGGGGGTACAACGTTTATTTATTGGACCTCCCAGTCACATATGCCTGGCCTGTAAATATGTTTCCCCTAATTGCTGGGAAGTAACCTATTTCTGTACATGTGTATATCTACACTGACATATATATTTTGTTTTGTGTGTATGTGTATATATATATCACTACCTGTTGTTTGTGTATATATATCTATCTATATATATCCGTAGTATATCCTTGTGTGTGTGTGTGTGTGTGTGTGTGTGTGTGTGTGTGTGTGTGTATATATATATATATATATATATATATATCCGTATGAATATATATGTATGTATATATATATATATATATATATATATATATATATATATATATATATGTATCCGTATGAATATATATGTGTATGTAAATTAATATTGATATATGTATATATACATTTTTATCTATATATACATCTGTGTGTCCGTTAACCTATACATTTCCCGGACATGGACACTTACACATGCGTATTGGGTTTATCTCTGCTTCAACAGCATACTATTGCCTTAGTCATTATGACACCGACACTTCACTCCAGTGAACTTGTGCTCAGTATATTGCACAATCTGAAGTAGGGACTTCATTTGTCAGCAACCTTTGGGTCTTGGATCCGACTTCGGATCCGAGCCGGCAACTTATTTTACAGCTTATGGATCCGAGCTCCTAGCTCCTCCCCTTACCCATAATCCCCTGCCAACCCTGATTGACCTCAGATCTAGTTTGCCGCTCTTAGAAGAGACAGCTGGATTTTAGAGCTCCTGGCAACTTACCAGATAAGTCTTCAAAAACTTGTCAAAATAGAAAATTTTTTGATTTAATTAAACAGTGTGTGTGGTTAGGATCCCTTTTTGTTAATTTTATTAATTTTTAGTGTAATTCCTCCCCTCGCTGGTTTGTAGAGTGTGTGTTGCTTGTGTTTTTGGGGCCTGGTGTGTTTGTGTAGTTACTTTATTTTTTCTAATGTCGGAGGCCCCAAAACCTATTTTTTCTAAGTGCACCGAGTGTGGCCATAAGCTTTCACCGGTGGATGGCCACACTCGGTGTGTTCGGTGCCTTGGGGTTGAACACCTGTCCTCTGGGTGTTCCATTTGTGCAGCGTTCAACCCCAGGGCACTGAAAGAGCGGAGGTCGAAGCTGGTTCTGGCGGGACGTTTGCCCCCGGATCCGGCTTCGGCCTCCAGTACTCCCGTGGCTCTTCCTCAGTCCTTGGTGGTAGCCACTCCTGCCCCCGGCCGGGACTCAAACTCCCACTAAGACGCCGGAGGAAAGTGAGGCCAGGAGGGAGAAGCACCACAAGCCGCGGGCCGAGGCCTCCGGGCATTCCCGGCCCTCCTCGGTGGCCTCGTCGAGATCTACTTATAGTCTTTCTGATGCAGACTTGGACCGGATGATGAGAAGGTTCATCCAGGCCCAGCTGCAGATGGGAGTGCTCTTGCCTCCCCCCCTTTGGGGGGGAGCTCGACACCTTTTTTTGCCCCGATAGCTCCTTCTCCGACCCGCTTCCCGGGTTCGAAGCGCTCGGAGTCAGGCAGCGTTGGAGCCGGGGGTGGGTCGGTGTCGACAGTAGTGGGTACTTCGGATCCGACCCTGCCCTTGAGTCTATCGGGTCCTTCATCGGATCCAACCTCTCGGAGCCGTGGGCCGAGCTTCGGATCCGAGGGATTCAGTGTGCCTTCGGCTCCGTCCATGTCGGAGAACATGGGTCCTTCAGATCCGATGGCCTCGGTGCCCGTTCCGATCCCTTCATCGGATCCGAGTGGGAGCCAGCTTTCGGACCCCAGGGAGAGCAACTCCCCCTTGGCCTTCGATGTAGTGGAGAGGGCTCTATTGAGAGCATCTGGACCCCCGGTCCTTGCATCGGCTCCACCCTGCACTCCCTCTCTGCTGGGTCAGGCTTCCATCACCCGGCCACAGGGACAGCCTGCTTCGATGTCCCAGGTTGTTCCACTGGAACAGGATATTGCTGGTGAGACCTCCTCGGACAGTCACCCCCAAGGAAGTGCCTCGCAAGCATAAGTGTAAGAGGAGACACTTGGACTCTCCCGAGTCCTTAACAGAGGACACGGACTTGGATGAAGGGGAAGGCTCCCCAAGGTCACCCCCCGAGAATATCTCCTTTGGAGACATCATGGAAATGCTCAGGATCGGGGGGGGTCTGCCCCCAAGGCTTCCTCCGATGAGTCCGTGTTCCTGGAGGCATTCGAAGCAGGCCCGTCTACCTCTTGGGTGTCCCCTCTGGCCGACCCTCTGGTGGACCTTATCATCACCAGGGCGTGGAAGGAGCTGGACACTGTGGTGCCAGTCCCCAAATGCCCAGATAGAATTTTGAGTCCCCCCGCAGACCGGTCCCATTGGAGCAAGGGTCCCCCCGTAGATGCCATGTTGATGGCAGCAGCCACCAAGAGGGAATTAGCTCAGGAGAACCCCTCGGTCCATCCATCGAGCGAGGAGTCCCGCTCGATGGATCGCCTCGGGAAGCGGGTATTTAGTTCAGCGACCTTCTCAGTAAGGTCCCTGAACTACATGGCACATGTCATCAGGATGCAGCAAGATCTTATCAAAGAATATGCTGCTTCCCCCCAGAGTCCATGTCGGCAGAGGACAAGCAGTTGTACTCCACTCATATGGCCACTCTAAGATCTGTTTCAAATACCTCTATGCGGCTTTTGTCCCACGCCACAGAGGGAGCTGCTAGAGCCAGCGGAGCGGGTCTAGTCATGAGACGTCAGGCCTGGCTCCGACATTGTGACTTCGTGGAGCCCTTTAAGGCATCCTTTGCGAATGCCCCCTTTGATGGTTCTGCCTTGTTTGGCAAGACCGTTCGTGAGACACTTGTCCAGAGCGAAAAGGACGGGAAGACGTTGTCTGCCATCGGAGTCCGCTTCTCTGCTCCCCAGAGGTCTTTCTCCAAGAACCAAAAGGGACAGAAGAAGATGTGGTTCCGGAAATCGCAACATTCCCATCCTGCTCCGGACAACCAGTCCTTCCGTGGCAGAGGAGGACAGGGAGGACGCGGCCCTAGAGGCAGAGGGGCCCCGAGAAATTTTGGGTCCAGGGAAACCTTCTCTGATCGGCCCACACAGCAGCCCTGAGGGGTTGCCCGACTGCACCACTCTGGAGGCAGTCGGGGGGGCGCTTCTCGAAGCACCTGGCGGCTTGGGAGTCCATTACGTCAGATCGCTGGGTGCTTCGTATCATATCCAGAGGTTACAGAATTCCACTGCACCATGTCCCCAGACTCAAAAACCTCCCCAATGTACCACCCGATCAGAGGGAGGCGGCAGCTGCAGAAATTCAGCAGCTGCTAGAAAAAAGAGCCATCCAGCCCGTCCCCCCAGATCAACTCAGATTAGGGTTTTACTCCAGGTTCTTTCCGGTACCAAAAAAGACGGCGGACTTGAGACCGATTCTCGACCTTTCACTCTTGAACCTGTCAGTAACCAAAGAAAAATTCCGGATGGTCACCCTTCAATCCATTCTCCCCCTCTTGCGGGAGAGCGACTGGATGTGCTCAATAGACCTCAAGGATGCGTACTACCACATTTTAATGGACAGACGATCCAGGAGGTTTCTCTGCTTCCAGCTGGGAGTCAGTCACTATCAGTTCAGGGTCCTTCCCTTTGGTCTCACCACAGCCCCCAGGGTATTTACCAAAGTGTTAGCAGTGATAGCGGCCCACCTGAGACTCCAGGGAATGCAGGTCTTCCCGTACCTGGACGACTGGCTCCTGTCCGCCCCAACAAGGCATCTACTCTGCGCAGCCAGAAATTACTTTCTCCGGCTAGCTCCCCATCTGGGCATTACGTTCAACATGGACAAATCCTCCCTTGCTCCAACACAAGTGATAGATTTCATAGGGGTCAAACTAGATACGAGAAGTCTGCGAGCATTCCTCACTTCAGAGCGACTTCAAAACCTGAGGCTTCATGTGCGGGCCATCCTCCAGTCAAAAGCCCCACCGGCAGAATTGGTCCTGAGGGTGCTAGGCTCCATGGCAGCAGCAATAACTCTTCTTCCATGCGCTCATCTGAATATGAGGGTGCTACAGTGGACCCTTTTAGTCCAATGGTCCTTTCAGTTTCTCCCCCTCAGCCACCCTATCTCACTCAGCAGGGCTTGCAGGAGGGCCCTCTTATGGTGGCTCCAGTACTTGGACCTCCATACGGGACGACCCTTCTGCACGCCGCCTCCCCTCGCCACGGTGACCACGGACGCCTCTCGCCTCGGGTGGGGGGGGCATTGCTCAGGCAGAATGGTCCAAGGCACGTGGAATGACACAGAGACCTCCTTACACTCAACATTCTGGAGATGAGGGTGGTGCTGTTGGCGTTGCAAGCACTTCAGAACCTTCTCCCAATTGGAACTATTGCAATACAGACGGACAACATGTCAGTTGTCTGGTACATCAACAAACAGGGGGGGACCAGGTCCTACCCTCTCTGTCGAGAGGCCATGAGGGTGTGGGAATGGGTTATCTCCACCAACTGCTTCCTTATCGCAATGCACATTCTGGGACGGTCCAACATTCTGGCGGACAAGCTCAGCCGCTCTATTCTTTCCCCTTATGAGTGGTCTCTCAATTCCCAGGTAGCGAAGTGGATTTTTGCCGAATGGGGGCAACCCTGCTGCGATCTTTTTGCCACTCCCTCAAACACGAAATGCTCCAGCTTCTTCGCTCTGATCCCCCCCCCCCTTGGGGAAACCCCGAGAGATGCTCTAGTGCATGCTTGGCCTCCCAGTCTACTTTATGCCTATCCTCCTCTACCCCTGATGCTGAAACTTATACAGAAAGCCTCTCGGTTGGGGAGCAGAATGATCCTCATTGCCCCATTCTGGCCTCGTCAAACTTGGTTCCCTTACCTGTGGTCTCATCTGGTGAATCCTCCCTGGATTCTGGATCCCATTCCGGATCTAATATCCCATCCCTTAGGTCTACCGACCCTGAATCTGGACAATCTGAAGCTGACAGCTTGGCTGCTCCAGATCCACTCTTAGTCAGGACTCCCGGCATCTCTTCACCAGTTATAAAGCCATCTTGGTGGCAGCACATAAACCTTCCACTAGAAAAGTCTATCGCAGTAAATGGAAGCGTTTTTCCATCTGGGCGAAACACCATAACATAAATCCCTTCACGGCTTCATTGCCATCTGTCTTGGATTTCCTCACAGGACTTTTTCAACAGGGAGCTAGCTGTTCTACGGTCAAAGTTCAATTGGCAGCCATTTCTCATTACCATGTGGGACACGAGACAGGTCCCTTGATGACTGCGAAATTATGTAAAACCTTCCTCAAGGGTACTGTCCTGCTCAGGCCTCCTGTCAAGGAAGCTGTACCCCCTTGGGATCTATCACTAGTCCTTCAAGCCTTGACTGCCCCTCCCTTTGAACCAGCTGCCTTGGCCGAACTTAAATACCTTTCCTGGAAAACGGCGTTCCTTGTCGCCATCACTTCAGCGAAAAGAGTTTCCGAACTTCAGGCCCTTTGTGCGAAACCTCCCTACTTGATTTTTCATCAGGATAGAGTGTACCTCAGGACCAATCCCTCCTTTCTTCCTAAGGTGGCCTCAGAAACCAATATCAATCAGTCCATTAACCTGCCAGTTTTCTTCCCTAAGTACCAGAATAAAGGAGAATACAAGTTGCATTCCTTAGACGTGCACAGACAACTGCATTTCTACATTCATAGGACTGCTGGTCACAGACAATCCGATCAGTTGTTCATTTCCTTTGCCAAATTCAATTTGGGTAAAGCTACTTCTAAGGTCACCTTATCACGATGGATTTCACAGTGCATTCTTCTGGCCTATGAAACTTCGGGGAGGCCCGCACCTCAGGGAGTACGGGCGCATTCTACTCGCTCCATATCTACTTCTGCTGCCTTTAGATCTAGAGTACCTTTGGATGATATTTGCTCTGCAGCCACTTGGGCCTCATCTCATACCTTTATCAACCATTATAAGCTGGACGTTATTTCCAGAGGGAGAGCATCCTTTGGCTCTGCAGTGCTCTGGAACATCCTTCCATGATGGACGCCCAAGATTCAGGTAGCTGGGGACTCTGTCCCAAAGGTTGCTGACAAATGAAGTCCCTACTTCAGATTAAGAAGTTATGTACTCACCATAACGTTCCATGTGAGTAGGTGACTTCATTTGTCTGCAACCATCCCCCCTCCTCCCCCCTGGCCTTCAGAAGTCAATTCTTGAATGTCCTTTCTTGGTCCCTTTCGGGGCACTTTTGGTCTGAAATTTGGTATAAGGGCAAACTTGATCTGAGGTCAATCAGGGTTGGCAGGGGATTATGGGTAAGGGGAGGAGCTAGGAGCTTGGATCCATAAGCTGTAAAATAAGTTGCCGGCTCGGATCCAAGACCCAAAGGTTGCAGACAAATGAAGTCACCTACTCAGATGGAACATTATGGTGAGTACATAACTTCTTATTATACAGCGGACAGATGTCCATGTGTTTCCCTTCACATTTGACTATTTCATTCATTTATTGATATAATGAATATTATTCTGGACATCAGTTATAAATTCACTACAGGTATGCAATAGTCCTGTCAACAGCTGTGATGGTTGGTGTACTTATGTGTATGGACCTCTGTGATACTCGGGGACTCGTTTCTGCAGTGACAGGGACAAGGCTATGACAACTCAGGGGTAATCACGGACACTTCTATTGGAATGTGTTGACAGATTCGTAATACTACTATTTTCTGCAGTTAAATGCATCTATTACTCTTCATTGTTGTAAGTAGTCATTCTCATTCAACACCTTTCCCCCAAAGGGCACTGGCTTTGTGAGTGGTTAAGAGGCTGGCCAATTATTGTGTGAATGCTCTGACCATTGGTAGCATTGACATTGTCATATGTACAGGTTGGGCTGTATTCTGGGGACTAGGGTTGCCACCTTTTCAAATGGCCAAGATGGGACATCTTCGGAACACACATCAGATTTTACAGGCCAACACATACCCACGGTCAGTATAAAGGATAGAACTTTACTTATTTGCCTACATAAAAGCCTATTGTTGTAGCAGTTTAGTTGCTTATTTTGTTTCTTGTAACATTTAGGTATTTTGGATACGGAAATGATTATTTTATCCAACTATTACATAACATATGGGACATAATTATGTCCTACAATCTCAGGACATTTGCCATTTCTAATGTATTTTGTCAGGACACAGCAGTCCAAAGAGGGACTGTCCCTCGCAAAGTGGAACAGATGGTAACCCTACTGGGGACACCAGATAGTTTGGGCCAACACATAGCCATAGTCAATGCAGGTTTAGAACATTCATTTGTTTCCTAGCTGTGAGCCTTATACCTTTGGCACTTTTGTTGTTTGCCTGTTTCTTGTACGGATTACGTTTATTCTATCCTGACGTGACCGCTTTAGGCAACTGTTACATGCAGTATGGTACATAGTTATTTCCTACAATCACAGGACATTTGGCATTGTATCATTGTTGGTCAGGTCACACCTGCACACACATTAATTGTCCCTCACACAGTGGATCAGGGGGTATCCTGTTTACGTCAGTGCCTTCATCACCCTTATACCATGTGCCAGTATGCGAATGTGTGCAATATATTCTCTCGCTTATTCGTGTCGGGACACGTGAGTCACGGGCAGGTGTTTGATCCTGGGTAGTAGGTTCTGCATGACCATCTAGGGCTGGACAGTCTCGTGCACCACTACTGCACATTCCAACTTGTGTCCAGATATCTACAGGATTGGACATCGTGTCTTCATATACATTCTAATATTTACACAGGTTACTTATCCCATGAGGGATATCCCAAAAATTTGGCAAGAGCAAAACAAGACAAATACCGAACATTCTTCTGGCGTTATGAAAATGTGCTGGGGGTTTTACATGCAAGGGATACATAGTTTCCAATCCTGAAACTGCCTAGGGTGACACTACCTACTACATATGCGTAGTGGTCACTATGTGTAGATGTGACTGCACCTAACTAGTAGGCCAAGTATGGCTGGATTTGGTGGACGTTCAGGTATGGGAGCGGGTTGTGTGCTGTGGAAGGGATGCTGGGTAGTCCATTATGCATGCAGGTGTGTTGCATTTGATATGGCCAGTTTCATCCAGACCAATCTGTGGGTATGTGCTGGTGACATGTCTGTACATTTGTATCGCACATTTTAATATTCATATGTTTGTGGGATTGTGTTCTACAGTATGGCCTGTCTGGTTGTATTGTAGATGTTTATACATGTTTTTGTGTTTCTTTCTGCTTCACCCGCTGCTCCCTCATAAACCTCCGGTTCACCTATTCTGCATACGGCACAGTTTCGCCTTGGAGGATTATACCATTACCCATCCCCCCCACACACATATTCCTGACACTCCATCCATCACTGCTTTGGTTGTTGGCCCATGACACGGTCAGAGTAACACATTGCATACCCTACATATGTCAGGTACCTGTATGGTTGTGTGGACTACCCTGCCATGTTTGACTTTCCACATGCTATACCTCACGCACATAGGTACACTCCCATACTTAAATTTCATTACATGGTTGGTATACCCGGGTAATACCCGTTCAACTGTGACACATCCTGACAAGTTCGGCTTGGACCCCTGATGTGCGGATTTTGGCCGACTGTTCTAATCATTGGTAGGATGCCACCTTTTCCTATGTCCAGGATGGGATGTATTCCGGACACATATCCGAATGTACTGGACAGCACGTACCCACAGTCAATGGTATGGATAATACTGTTCCTTTCACCCTACATGTTGCCTTATTGTTGTAGCAGTTTATATGCTCCTTCTGTTTCGTTTACATGCTTATTCTATTTCCTGTCACATTTGGTATGTGAAATACGGACATACCTATTGTATGTGACTATTACATGCCTTGTGGGATATAATTCAGTCATACGGTCGCTAGATATGTACATTTATCGTGTATTTTGTTATGGACACATCTGCCCAGCTGTGTACCCTCCCTCACACTATGGGTCAGCTGGTGACGCTGACCATTGGGCTAGACGTACCTATTGGCGGCGCGCTAACATATGATGCGTTTCACTTCCACTTGGTATAGCTATCTACACTGCGTTGGACTACAGGCACACAGTTTTCCATGTCATTTGTTCGCAGGATAGGGACCCATTATTCCCTACCGTGCATTTCTGTTTGCTTCTTCATGAACTGTCTTGCATGCTTTGCATACGTTTCAGTATCCACGGACACTGATAGATGTGATTACTATTGCTTGCAAATTGTTATATGCAAGCATTTTAGGTTGCACGTTGACAGCTGACATTTTCACTCCTCCATGCGGCACTTCAACACGCCCTATGCACTCGCGCTCCTTTCCTATGCACGTGGCTGTGGCAGCAGCGCGCCTTCATTAATATGCATTTGGCGCTACTGCGCCATCTTCATGCCGCACGGTTGGCGCAAGCCTAACGCCGGCCTTGCGCCGAGCTTCATGAATCCCGGGGCGAGTGTAAATTCACTTGTCCAAGTACCCTTATCTAATTCATATAAGGAAATCTTACTTTCTAATTTTTAATTTTCTTGTTCTGTTAATTTTTTAACATGCTGTAACAAACGGATGTACTGCCAGCACAGCTAGCTGGAATTTTGTAAATAATTATATGTCATTTGTGAATATCAAATTAATTTATATAAGCTGCTTGTGTTACAAATGTATTAGAACTGTATGTCATGTGCATATCAAACTGCTATGTACAGATGTTTGTGTTGAAAATGCATTTCTAAAGTGCTTTTGCTTAAAATATATCCACAGTGTGTCCTACTTGAAGAGAACAGAATTGTACATGCACTATTGTAACTGCTTAAATGTTTATGTTAACAGAGGAAACTGGATGGTTAACTTCAGAAAATATTTGAAATTAAATTACTTTATAGGCTAGACCATAAAGAGGCTATCTGACAGGTTGCATTGCAGCTAGAAACACAAAGTTTGTACTAGGAAGATTTCTGTATTGTCTTTAGGGTGAACTAATTGCTACTGTGGAAGCATGAAGGAATGCAATTGTTTTATGACTTCCAACATCTGCCAAAGATCTGAGCAAAAGCCCTTGTATGAGTATTTTTACAAGTAGATGCTAAATACTGCCAGCTTCAGCAATGGGGGTTTTGCCTGGGAACCAGAAGTCAGATGACAAGAAGTGATGTCATTGTGCAAGCTATGTCAGCAGTAATATTTTATATATAATTTTGAGAAGTCTCTTAGTGAGACAGCATTCTGCATTATGTCTTGGACCGGACGATAACAAGAACCATTCACCACATCATCTGCCTTGCTGTAATGAAGTAAGTTTCTAGGGAATAGTATAATTAGATTCAGTCAGGAATATAGTAAAGCTTAGTTTAGATGTTTTTCTTTATTATTATGAGCCTGTACTGCAATGTTATTTAACTCTGATGTCACTGTAAATATATATTTAGTATTGTCTTGTTCTTTACAATGTATTATTAAATATGTTTAAACCTTTCATTGTGGCTGATCTGTGCAGAGATCTTTAAGTTTTAAGAGTGCTTGCGTATTTATTTCGTGACACTGTGTGTGTTCCACTCCTGATAGCCTTGCTCTTGGTCAAACTATGATTTGTAATACTGATATTACACAGTAAGATTGGACACCCTTTGTTAAGGGCCTTAAGGTAGCTGGCAGGACTGACTGGCGGCAGTGAAAGCTACCTTATAGTCTGGGCAAAGGGGGCACAGCTAGTAAATCTGTGCCAGCTTCCCTGGTGTGTGTGTGTGTGTGTGTGTGTGTGTGTGTGTGTGTGTGTGTGTGTGTGTGTGTGTGTGTGTGTGTCTGTGTGTGTCAGCTACTTGGCCAGGGACATGAGCCACTGGTTGGACAGAGCGGGTGCTGGAAGTCTTGGCTTGGTCACTCAGCTGAGTTCTCGACACTATAGCTATGCCAGTGGGGGAGTCTTAGTTGGGATCTGGAGGAAGAGGGAGAAACCAGCACCTGACTGTGATCTCTGTGTGCTCTTAAGGGAAATTGCACTTGATGCAGGGAGCTGCATCTGGAAATACTATGTGTATACCTGTTATCCTCTCAGTGAATGTCCCCAACTGTTGCCAGTGGTGAGGATTTAGGCTCCTTGATTACTGGTTGGTAGTGGTGGGTCGTCACACATGCCATTCATTTTTTGTACTTTCTTGCTATCTTGAAACATTTTATCTGATGCTGTCCTTTTCTTTCTTGCTCAACCCATGGGTTCAGATCCAATCTTTAGATCTGACTTGGCCACATACTCTAGACTTTGGATCCAGCTCTCAAGCTTCTCCCTCTACTCATACTGTACTATTGCATCCCCATTACCTCAGATCTCATTTGCTGCTGTCGTGAACAGATGCAGGTTCCTCTCTTGAGTGTTAGCACTTGTATTTCATGAGTTATTTCAGATTTTTTGTTCTAGTAAAAACGTTATCCTTTTTCTTATCTATAACAATAAAACCCCCTTCCCCCCTCAGAGCTCTGAATCAGTCAGACCTACTTCACAGGTATAGTCATTTCCAATAAGTGTCCTACTTGTTCCAATAGAGGAACTTCCCTTCTCTTCCGACACCTCATCTGAGCATCACACAGAGGAGGTACATCGGAAGGGAACACGCAAAAGGAGACACATTGACTCCCTGATGGAGTCACTCACAGAGGAATACCGATTTTGATGAAGGAGAAGGGTCCCCTCCAGATCACTACTGGATAACATCTTCTTTGGAGACATTTTACAGATCCTAAAACAAACAGGTGTCTGGTCTTCCAAAACCCCTCTCCAGAAGAATCAGTATTTTTGAAAGCTTTTGTTTCTGACCCATCTACACCTTGGTTTACCTCCCAGTGGATGAACTTATTGATTTGGTTTCCCACCGGGCTTGGAAGGAACCAGATACTGTCGAACCTGTCCTGAAAATACCTGACAAGTTCTTAGCCCTGCCAAAGACAGACCCCACTGGAGCAAAAGAGTCTTGTTGATGCTATGGTAGTAGTGGCAGCCACTAAAAAAGAGCGAGCAGAATAGAGCTCTTTGGTTCATTTATCAAACAGGGAGTCTAGGGAACTGGACAGATTCTGAAAGTGAGTGTTTGCCTTGGCAACTTTTGCAGTGAGGTCTCTTAATTACTTGCCACATTTCATGAGGCTTCAGACAGATTTGACCAAAGAGCTTTTAAATTCTCTCTCTCAGTCCATGTCCACAGAGGCCTTCAAAACAACATCCTTGCAGCTGACCACTCTTTTGTCTTTTTCAAATGCTTTGATGAGGTTGAGCTCTCACATGGCTGAAGGCACCTAACGAGTGGCTGGTTCGGGCATTGCCCTTAGGAGACATGGCTGGATGCAGCTATGCGACCTTGCAGAGACCTTTAAGATGTGTTTTATCAACACCCCATTCAATGCTACCTCCTTATTTGGGCCATTAGTGAAAGCAGTGCTGACCCATGGCAAACGAGATATAAAGACCCTGTCTGCCATGGGAATCAAGTTCTCTACCCCTCAATGGACCTTTTCCAGGAACCAGAGAGATGGCAATAAAATTTGGTTCCATAAATCTTAGGGACCCTTTTAGGATCTGTGTGGAGACATTTCTTCCAGAGGCAGAGGAGTAAGTTCTAATGGGAGATGTTGCCTAAAGGTAGAGGAGCCCAGCAGAACTAGGGGTTCTTGGATTATTTTCTGGAAAGACTTTTTCGGCGCTGTTGAAGTGCTGCCCATTTGTTCCACTCTGGAGGCAGTTGGGGGATGATTATCCCTGCACCCAGAAATTACCTGCGTGCTAAAAATTATATCCAGAGATTATTTCATTCCATTTTTTCAAATTCCGCTTCACTAAAAAAAAAAGAAACTTTCCAGCGTACCACCCAGTCAGAGGAAGGCCACGGCACAAGAAATTCAAAAGCTTCTAGCCACCAGACCAGATGGGATTCAGAATTTATGCTCCTTTTTAGTGGCTAAGAAAACAGAGGACCTTAGACCAATCTTGGATCTAAGCAATTTGAACCAGTATGTGAAAAAGTCAAAGTTCTGAATGGTCACTGTACAGTCCATTCTACTTTTTCTTCACAAGCACAATTCGATTTGTTCAATAGATCTTCAGGATTCATGCTATCACAAAGTAGACAGGAACTCCATAAGACATTTACACTTTCAGCCAGGAGCCAATCACTACCAATTCAAAGCCCTGCCCTTTGGACTCACCACATCCCCCCAGGTGTTTACCAAGTGTATGACAGAGATGGCTACTTACTTGAGACTCAAAGGATTCTGAGTGTTTCCATATCTGGACAAATGGTTCCTCGCCGCTCCCTCAAAGCATTTTCTCCTACACTCCAGGGACTATTTGCTCCAGGTTTGCAGTCTCTAGGAATAACACTAAATTATAACAAGTCAAGCTGTAATCCCCCTTCAGGGATAGTCACCGAGAGATGCTCTAGTCTAAGATTGGCCCTCTGGTGTCCCTTATTCTTATCTCCTCTTCCCTTGATACCAAAATTTCTGGAGAAGGCAAACAGGCTCAGTCATCCTCATTGCACCATTCTGGCCTCGACAGGTATGGTTCCCCTTTCTATTGTCTCACCCTTGTTATTCTCCATGGATACTGGAGCCATCTCCGGAGCTCCTCTATCACCTATCAGGAATTCAACGCCCCAATATCCAGGCCCTTAAACTAAATGCATGGTTTCTCCACTTCCATTAATGGTTAGACCACCCAGGCTGTCTTTCCATGTATGTACCATTATTTTGTTTTGTTTTTTTTTTTTGTTTTTTTTTTCAAAAAGAATCTACTAAAGAGGTATACAGAAAATATTCTCCATTTGGCTTTGAATATTGAGCTTGACCCTTTCTGTGCTCCCGTTTCTGCAGTACTTCAATTTTTAGCAGTTCTTTCTAAGGAAGGAGTGAGTTTCTCTATGATCAAATGTCAATTGGCAGCAGTTTCTAATTTGCACACAGGAGACAGAAATTATTCCTTGGGTTCATCCAAATTATGCAAAGCATTCTTAAAGGGTATTTTTCTTCTCAGACCACCAATAAAAGATCCTTTACCTCCTTGGGATCTCACAGTTGTGCTACAAAGTCTAACTCAGAAATCTTTTGAACCTTCAACTACAAATGATTTAAAATTCCTTTCATGGAAAACAGTCCTCTTAGTAGCTATTGCTTCTGCAAAGAGAATATCTGAACTCCTGTCTCTTTCCTCAAAAAACACTGTACATCAATTTTCATAAAGATAGGGTTACCTTACGGACAAACCCTTCTTTTTTTACAAAAAGTGGCTTCTGAAAATAACATTAATCAATCCATACACTTACCAGACTTCTTTCCATATTTTTGAATAAAGGAAGGTACATGGTGCATCTCTCCTTGAGGTATACAGACAATTACATTTCCTTGATGTATACAGACAATTACATTTTTATCTAAACAGAACAAAACAAATTAGAAAATCAGATAAACTCTTTTTTCTCTTTTTCCGCAAAAAAGGCTGGGTTGTCCACTCTCTAAAGTCACTCTAGCCAAATGGATTACAGACTGTATTTCTTGGATTTATTTTCAACAAAGCATGACCTTACCAAACCTACAAAGGCTCATTCAACCAGATCCATGGCTGCTTCATTTGCTTTTTGGCCAAGAACATCTGTTGAAGATATTTGTGCTGCAGCCACATGGTCCAGTGCTCATACCTTTGCTACTCATTACAGTTTGGATATTATTTCTAGAAACAGAGCTGCCTTTGGTTCGGTGGTACTTCAGAATATCCTTCCATAAGGGCCACCCAAGATCAATGTAGCTGGGAAGTCTGTCACATGGGTTGAGGAAGAATGAAAAGCACAACATCAGATTTAAGTTATGTATTCACCATAACTAGGCATCTGTGTTGCCCATTTTCATTCTTCCTCAGCTTCCCTACCATCCATCCCAATCTATCTTCTGGACAGACCTATAGGATTGTATATAATCCCTAGAGTTCTGGGTTTGAGTCCTTCTTTTCTTTGTCAGCTATACCTATCTCTGATTAGCTATAGAGTTTTATGGCAACAAGCTTGATCTGAGGTAATAGGGATGGTAACAGTGCATTATAGGTAGAGGGAGGAGCTCGAGAACTGGATCCAAAGTTTGGCATATGCAGCCAAGTTGGATCCAAGGATCGGATCCAAACTCATGGATTGAGAAAGAATGAAAATGGGCATTTTTCCCAAACTGGTATACTCCTTATTTTCCTGTATCTCTATCCATATGGCTGGGTGATCCGAAAAGTCTGTTACAAGTGTATTTCCCTTAGCTGTGTTAAAACCCTGTAATATAATAAAATAATTTATTTCAGTCATATATACACCTCAACTGTATGTCCACAAATTATTATTCCAGATCTTTAAATTGCCGCATTTTATAACTTCAAAAAATGTCTTAACATCATTTTCTCTCATCTTCTTTTTTCCTCTGAAATCACAATTAAAATCTCCTGTTAATATTATCTTCATAATAATTACTATATAATCCAAAATTTTATGAAATAAAAGTTCCATTTCTTTACTTGTAACATGTGTACAATGTTATAATTCTATATACCTGATTATGCCTTCTGAGATCTACAATAGTTAATCTTCCCCTTATTGCCAATGTCATATTTAGTATTTTCATTGACTTCCTACAAAGTACAACTATGTCAGAAAATAGTTCTTTTCCTAAGTTGCATATTATGTCTCCCTCCCAACATTTCTTAGTAATCTCTCTACTTATGTCAAAAAACTTACATCTTCTAGTATTATTACATCAATATCACACTTACTACACTAATTTAGGATGCCTATTCTCCTCTTCATTCCTAGAAAGAAAAGTAACCTCACTCAGGTTATTTTGGATGTCAAGATGTTTGTTAGGAAACTTAACTTGGAGAATTTATTCAGGGGGCTCCCCCTATTAGTTAACTCTGCTGTGCCTAAGAAGTCCAGTACTTTTAACCCTCCTTTGCATCCACAGTCGAAGAATTTTGGGTTTGCCTTGGAAAAAGAAATCAGAAATTGTTATTGTGTTAACAAGATCAGGTATAATTTAACTCCTGGTGAGAATAAACTATTGAATGATTTACATGCCAATCCCTCCATAAGAGTTATGGAACCCAATAAAGGAGGTGGCATTGTTCTTATGGACAAGATTCTTTATGAAGACAAAATGTTGTCTATTTTGCAGGATGATGCTAGTTTTACAGTAGGGTCTCAATCAGTGAGATTAACATAGACTACAAGAAAATAGATTTTGCATTGAAAGATTTATTTGATCAGGGGGCCATTGATTTTGAGACCTATTCGTATCTGGAAAACAACAAGCCTAGGGTTTCTTCGATATTTGGAATACCCAATGTCCATAAAAATATTCAGGACCCCCCACTTAGACCGACAGTGTCTCTCAGAAGGTTCTACAATTGCCCCATTGGACAAGTATCTTGATTGGAAGTTAAAAACCTTGTGGGAGGGGGAAAACTAATATCCTGAAGGATTCTTGTGATTTTCTTTCCAAAGTTAAACCTGAGTATTTTTCTGAACAACTAATTTTTGTTACTATAGATGTGGTAGATTTGTTTTCTGTTATCCCACCAGGTTTACAGTGGTTAGAGGAAGCACTTAGAATGAAGGTCGGAGTATCAGAGAATGATATTTTTGTATGCTTGGAGTTGGCTGATTTGGTTCTCAGGAATAACTTCTTGTTTTTTGAAGGGGATTTTTTTTTGACAGGAACAGGGGGTTGCTATGGGGGCCAGTTGTGCCCCCACTTATGCCAACATTATTCTGTCCATAAGGGAACACAAATTTGTCAACCAGTTTTCCACGTGCTGAAAGATGTATGAAAGATACCTGGATGACATCTGTCTTTTGTGGGATGACAGTTTGGAGCAAGTTGATAAGTTTATTAAATATCTTTCACACACCACCCACTTTTTGAAGCTCACCCACAAAGTAACATTTGATCGAATGGATTATTTGGATGTTTCTATTCATAAGGGGAAGGGGGGGGGTTCAAATCTACCATCTATAGGAAAGAGACCATCTCCAACTCTTATATTTGTTTTTCTAGTGCACACCCCTGTTTTCAGAAAAAGGGGCATTATCAAAGGACAATTTGTCTACACAAGCAGAGTGACCTCCTTAGATGATGATTTTGATAAGGAGTGTATTATTTTAGAAAAAAAATGTTTATTGAAAGAGGTTACCCAGGAGACATGGTATTCCAAGTGAGGGATGAAGTTAGTACTGGTAGGAAAGATACCCCCCCCCCATTTTATGTAAAGGCTCATTTATGTCTGGCAATAAGGCATGTCAGGATAATGAGGATCATGGTTTTCATAGGGCATTTGTTACCAACTTTAGTGGGGATGCTTATTTCATCAAAAACATAATAGAAAGGGAATGGAACACATTCTCTGAATTTACGGATTTGGAGAATATTAAAGGTAAACCCCTTAAGGTTGTCTTTAGAAAAGGTCAAAATATTAAAAACTTGTTAGAACACATTACTAATTCAAGACTTTACCGTCAGAGAAAAGGTGGTACCTACAAGTGTGGGGCATGCTCACAGTGTGTACACATTAGTCACAGTGAAGAAATATTCATTAAGGTGAGACAAAGACATGTGGTGGGTAAGGTGTATTCCAACTGCAACTCCCAAGGTCTAGTTTATATTGTTCAATGTGACTTTTGTGACGCTTTCTACATGGGGAAAACTGAAAGACAGCTAAAATGTAGGATTTATGAGCACTTAAATGATGTTTAAAATCAGAATGGATGAAATGCTCTTTTTAAACATACACTGGTTTGTAAAAAGACTAAATTTTGTGTTTTTTGTTATTGAAGTAGTACCGAAGGATGTGGGGGGGGGGGGGTCCTTGGGTAACCAAATTAGAAAACAGGGAAGCCTACTGGCAGATTGTGTTGGAGGCTAACAAGTATACTGGACTTATTGGTAATATTTATTTGGCACCATTACTTAAGTTAAGGTCTGCTAAACTGTAATGAACAGTTTTTGTTATCAACAACCGTTATGCATTTAACCTGACAATACTCTGGTTTTTAGTGATGTCCCTACATTTTTATTCATTGCTAGCTGATATTGGATTTTATTAATATATTCTAAGATGTGATATATATTTATACAGTATATGCACATATTTTTATATACTTGTTTGTTACATGGGAAACTATTTTTGTAACCCATATTTTTATTTGGTATTATTATATTTTTTAATTTTTAACCTTGAGAAGGTATATCATTTTAAATGTTAATTGATTTATTTGGGCATAAGGTAAGCACCTATATAAAAGGGGTAGTGTACATATATGATTGTATCTGATGAAGTCTGCATCTTGACAGATGAAAACACATTTTTTATCGATTGTGGAGTGTTAATATTGTGTTTTTGGCATTAAAGGAGTATTTCTACACCACTGGCATCCTTTACTTGTGTCTGGATATTGTGGTTGTTCTGGGCACAACTCTGTTTTTCTGGTTATCTTATGTCAAAAAACTTGCATGTTCCAGTATTATTACATCAGTATCACACTTACTACACCAATTTAGGATGCCTATTTTCCTACTTGTACAGTATTTTTTTAATAATATTTACATTTACTGTAAGAATTCTAAAACTGTTATGTTTATGTTGTAGCTTAACAAAAATATGTAAATTTGAAGTATTTATCTCATTTGCATTATCCATTTCCTTTCTTTTTATCTTTACACTTATCCTTTAAACTTTTTCTGTTTCTTACTCTTTAGCCAAAATAATTATTTTTCATTTTCATTATTTTCCAGTTTATATCTTCCTCATCGGTTATTACAGCACTGCCTTCTATATTATCTTCTGCTTCATTTTTCTCATTATCTTTAGCTTTATTTTTACTCTGATCTTGCTTCCCTACTTCCTCTTTATCTTTTATTGGGACTATTTCTTCTCTGTGTGTATTAGCCTCACTTGTGTTTTCTTCTTCTTCATACTTTTTCTCTAGGTTACAGTCTATCCACAAATGCCCAATTTTGTCACATTTATAACATTTCAGTTTGCACTATTTTGTATCATGACATGTTTCCACAGAAATATAACATTTCCTCTTATCACAGTTACGTTTCAAATGATCATCTTTTCCACAGAAAAAACATGTTTTAGGTTGTCATCAATATTTTATGACACCCTTGTTATTTCTACATTTATCATACTAGGGAAATGAACAATGTTTTCCTTTATCCATTTTCGGTACAATATGACAGTCCCATCCACCAGTCTGTAATCCTCTGTTATCATACACTAATGTCTGCAACTTCTTTACAAAGTTTGCTTAAATGTCTCTTTAAAGTCTCCTTTTCAACTTCAGTTCAAAATTGAACATGCATTTTTCTCTTTTGTTTCTCTGTGAAATGGTTTAACCACATAAGATTTCTATGGATTATAGTTTTTACTTTTTCTTTTCATACTCCCCAAAAAATATTTCCAGAAAAAAAGGCTCAAAAATAATGTCACAAAATGTCTCTTTATGAATAAGAATAAAAACTCTTACCTCATGAATGTTCCCTCACAAAAGGACAATTAAATTATCCCAAATGTTATACCCATCCATTTCTTTTTCTTCTCTGTTCTGAATTATCACACTTAATTTCCTTTGGTTGTTGATATTTTCTTTTCTCTGTTCATAACTTATTGCTCTCCCTACAGTTTCCTCAACAGTCTTGGCATATGATTTATTTTTCTGACAAGCTTCTTTTAATTTTAATCCTTTTAATCCTCTGATTGGATTTTGTCTGTAATTTCACTGTATGAAACATCTTTCTACTCTCTGGCTAACTCTGCAGCAACCATTTTCCCCAAAATATTATCGTGCAACCCTCCTAACTGGAGGGTTGTAATAAAACATCCATTGTTCTTTTGAACATTTGTTTCCAGAAAAACAAACAAACTGTGCTGGAATAGCTCCTCAGAATCCTGTAGAGCTTTAGACACTGCACCGGGGTTCGCCTCTGTGCTATCTGCCATCCTAGATCTCCTTGAGTGCAGTTCTCTCAGCTGCCACTGCACTAGGTTTGGAGCAAGCGCTTTCCTAATGAGTAAGGAAGTACCCCAGTGCCCTCATCAAAATTCCCCTTAGATCTCCACTGAAAACTGACCATGAGCAGGATAGATACATAGATATATTAGATAGATAGATAGACAGATAGATAGATAGACTGAAAGATAAAAAAGTTGTAAGGGAAGCTACAGCCTTAATCACAGCTTCCTCTTCACCTTGGTTGCCAATGAGCGACTATGCTGATGTTCATTAGTGAACCCTCTCTGAGTAGACTGATTCCCTTGGAAAGGACCAGTCTGCAGGGTACTCTGTTTTTTTCTTTTTTGGGGGGGGGGGGTGAACTCCCAGGAAAAGATGGTCTGGGGTTTGTTAAAGGAGTAGTTAAAGTCTTCCAGTCTTTACATTATGAGTCTTCACTTAATTTTAAAAGGAAAAGATTTTCCTCTCTCTTTCAGATTCTAATTCTCAGTCTGAGGGACAGGAATTAGACTTACACTGTGTTTCTCAGAATGGGAAATCTGACGTGAGTAGTTTTTCTTCAGATTCCCTACCTGAAGACTTGTCTTTTTTGATACTATTGCCAGAATGAAGGAGTTGTTTCACTGGGAACAAAAAATAAATACCATAGTCCCAGCAAAGATATTATGATTTCCTACAGGTGGATTTTATCCCATCCTGCAGCCGTTCTTTCTGTTTTGCCAGCCTTCGAGGATGCTTTCCTTGCGGCCAGCAATTTACCTGTCTGTCAGCCACCTATTCTCAGAAACTCTGACAAATTATATAAAAATCCATCCTATGCCAAATGCTTTATATGAGCTAGCCCTATTCCTTCTACCACAGATGGCAAAGTCTTTGATAGGTTTGGGAAGAAATTTTATCCTTCTTCCACTTTAGCCTTCAGTACAATGAATTGTCATGCTCATGTATTTCAGTTTCTAAGGTCTTCCTTTGACAATAGAAGAAAACTAATTACTGAACTCACTTCTTCAGACTAAAACATCATTGGATTTTTTTTTAAATCTTGTGTGCCTCAGGTAACCAAACACTCTTCAAAATGTTCTTATGTTAATGCTGATGCTGTTTCTAGAGCAGTTGCCACTGGGACAGTGATAACATTTGCCTGTCTGTGTTCTCAGAATTTACCAGAGGACATCAAAACTGAGCTCCTGAACATTCCCTTGGATAAAGATGTGTTAGTTATTTCGCCCCTCTTCTGCTGAGGTCCATAAAAGATTTCATGAAAGGGAACACCATTTTAGTGTGTTACACTGATTTTTTAATCCTCAGTGCCAAAATATAATAGAAACACTTTTCTTCTAGTTCAGGTTCCTTTTATATGAAACAAAATAAACAAAACTTGCAAGGCACAGGCAAATAAAATTTCAGAAAACAATGGCAAGGAGGTTCCAAGAGAAGGGAGGGTTCACCCAAAATGAAGGACAGTCTAAAAAAGCAGACTGACTATGTGTACCATCATGGTTCCCCTCCCCACAGTGAGAATCCAGTAAAGCTTTCCCCAAAGTCTATATCTTCACTTCACTGGGCTCTGAGAATCATCCAGTCTGGCAGTAGGAATCCTATCCTCCTTTTTAAGGAATTCCTCTGCATCCATCTAATCAAACCTCCCTGTTTCCTCCTATCATAGATGAAATGCTATCTCATGGTTATAGAATCTTTACCCCAAGATCAAAAAGGGAAAGGGTTTTATTCAGGTAGTTTTCTGGTGCCAAAGAAAGTAACTCTGGATTTAAAAGATGCTTTTCATCACATTCCAGTTCTTAAAGATTTTGCATGTTTTTATGCATTTCTGTATCTGGTGTACAGTTTCCACTCTCTGCTTTACCCTTTGGCTTTTCAAGAACTCTGAGTGTTTGCAAAGTTCCTGCATCATTTAATAGCCCACTGCTGGTTACAGGGCACTCACATTTTTCCAAAGTTATATGACTGATTTATTTTGTGGCTTCTTTTACAGCTTATCAGAAATCTCTGACTTGGGTAAACAACCCCATCTTTCAGCCCGTAATTCCAGGTAAACAAAGAGAAACTTATCTCATTACAGCCTGTTGGATAATGTTTCTGGGATGCCTCCTGGATACATCTGTAAAGATGGCATTTTTTCTTCAGGGCAAATTGGAATATTACAAGGAACAGTTTCTGATATGTTCTGGCCAGGCTCTGGTATATTCCAGGAAATTTCTCAGGATTTCAGGTTTCATGGCCTCAACAGTTCTCATGATTCCTATGGCCAGACTTCATATGAAAATTCAGTGGTTCACCAACTCAGTTTGGACCCGACACAAGCATCCCACATCTTTTCTAATCCCAGTACTGGGGTTTGTGAAAGGGAGTTACTTTGTTGGGTGAATTAGTTGTTTCTTATCCCAGGTCTTTTTTTCCTTTCCATTATCAACTCAGTCTTAGGCCTCAGACTTGCCTTGGGGAGCTATTTCCAATAGGGGTAACAGTTCAGCATCTGTGGCACTAGCAGGTCAAATTAAATCATATAAATGTAAAAACTGATGGCATTAAATGCTCACAAATCTCCATACCATCTCTGGATTTCAAGCCCTCCTCCATTAATCACATACAACACCATGGTGATGTGGTTCACAAACAAACAACAGGAAGCCAGCTGCTACCCTCCTTTACAGACTAGCAATTGCAGCCTGCTAGCTAGCAGCTCAGCACAATCTGACCTTCTAGGCTACTTACATTCTGCCAGAGCAGAATGTTGTAGCAGACAAGCTGTGCAGGACCAGGACAGACCTCCACAAATATAAGTTGCTCCCAGGGATCTTCTAGGAACTGATCCAACTTTTGGGAACACCTCAAGTAGTTCTTTTTGATCCAGTCACAACCAACAGTTAAAGAAATTCTGTCCCAGGAGCCTTTGCACAAAGGTCTGGAAGACAGTTGCCTTTTCATTTCCATGGACAGGAATGATAATCATCATATTGATCACTGCTGCAGTAGCCTTAGCTATATTGGTTATATTCTACCAAGGATGTAATGGCTGGCCACATTTCAAAGCTTCAAGGTACCTTCCGCACACCCAAACTGTTGGGCAGCTCAAACTGAGTGGACTGAAAGAGAAGTTTGGGTGCAAAGCCTTTCAGTGCTTTCCTGCTGTTGAATAGTACGTTTCTCTGAGGCTATCAAGGATCAGTAGTCATCTTCTGCAAATAAGTTCCCTTTGCTATATTTACTGATCTTTTATTGCTTTACTCTTTAGGAAAGTTATTTTAAAGCTAGGAGTGTTGTGTTTTAACAGGCTGTATCATACTTTTTAACAGAGCACTCATTTTTTTCTGTCAGTGTAAGAGTAAATTTAACTAACTGAAAACACATTTTCTGTGGAGAAATTTAGAAGTTATGCACTTACCTTAACTTGTCAACTGTGTTGTCCGTTTTCATTCTTCCTCACAAATGGGTCTAGGATCTGATCCACGGATCTGACTCAGCCACATACACAAGACTTCAGATCCAATTTTTGAGCTCTTCCCTCTACCCATAATGCCCTACTCTGTCTCCAACTCCATAAATCAAGATGTGAAGTTGTTCAATCTCACCTTCATTCTTACTAATGATGGGGTTCAGAGCCGATCCTCAGCTCTAAGTCAGCCAATTTGCAAAGCTTGAGGTCTCTAACAGCTCGAGGCCAAAACCCTATCCCACAATGCACCTCTACTTTCCCCAGATCTAGTTTGCCACTTCAACTGATCGTGCGTTTCTCTACAGCTCAGGCTGTTGGAGAGAAGCTCTTCTTTTTGTGGAAATATTTTCAAAATAATGCTATATTTACTAGTTATTTACAGTTTACATAAGCTTGTGGTTAGGATAGTTTATTCATTGTACAGATTATCTTCCCTTTTTTTGGTCATAAAACCATCTTTCTCGTTTGTTGGGCATTGGCCCTTTTTGTTTCTGTGTTCAGCCGTTAGACTTATTTGCCCTATCCTTTAGCCGGGTTAGGCTTTTTGCAGTTTTCTGCATTGTTTTTGTTAGCTGGTTAGGCTCTTAGCCGTTTTTAGGCTGTTTCAGTTATTTGTCTTTAGCTTTTAGGCTTATTCTGTGATTGCTGCTACAGTAAGTTGCCTTTTTTGTACTTGTAGCCAGTTAGGCTTATTTTCCTTTGCTAACAGTATATTGTTTTTCTTTACTGACGTTGTACTGTATCATTGTTATTATGTCTGAGAAGGCCAAATCAGGGTTTAAAAGATGCCCTAAATGCAACCAGAAGATGTCTATAACTGATAGCCACTCCACATGTGTTTATTACTTGGGAGAGGTCCATTTCCAGGAAGTTTGCTCCATTTGAAATGGTTTCAGTGCTAAAGTTTTGGCTGAAAGGAAACATAAATTAGTGGAGCATGGATTGATTAAGTCTGCATTTCAATCAGACTTGGATTTTGCTCCGGGAAAACCAAAACCTTCTTCACCAGATTCTTCAACAAGTTCAGGCCCAAAGAGCTCTTCGGTTCCGAAAGCATCCAAGAAAGCTCCTGTCTCGGCTCCATTGACATCGGAACCAACTATGCAGGTAGTTGGTAGGAGCCAGTCCCCAGTCTTGGAACCAGCATCTCCTACCTTGAGATTCCTGATTCTGGGTTCACCGGCTCCATTGGTAGTTTCCTCTCGAGGTTCCAGACTGTCTGATTCGGACGTGGATCGAGTGGTGCAGAGACTTTTACAGGATCCAACACCAGCTAAAATTCTGTCAGCTTCAACTCAAGCAGCTTCAGAACTGACAAAGTCCTCTCCTGTTGTTTCTGCTCCTCCTCTGACTCGAATCGCGACATCGGAGCTGGAGGAGGCTATTCAGTTGTTTCTGGAACCATCAGTACCGACACTCACTTTGGACCTGTCAGTACTGACAACCCTGGGGTCTATATTAAAACAATGAAAATCCATTACATCAAATACCAAAACAGCGACACATTTCTCAAACTGCGAAAATACCAAACGCACTAAACCGCAAAATTTAAAATATCGAACATTCATAGTCGGCCAACCCCACCACCCGCTACATACTACCTAGCCAAACAAAATAAATAAACCACATACATACACTAACCAAACTCTACTCCTAACCTTAAAGTAAAGCACCAAAACTCAACTTCTAACCCTACACTAAACCTCACATACATAACTATCTATGCACTACCCTTAACCCCTCCCTAACCCTAAGGTCCATAACTACTGCACACTTCCCCTACGGAGATATACCCAAACAAAATAAATAATACACATAAAATAAAACCCTACTTCTAACACTACGCTAAATCTTACACACATTACCTATCTATAAACTTACCTTAACCTGCACCCTAACCCTAAGGTCCGTAACTACTGCACACTTCCCCTACGGACATATACCTAAACAAAATAAATAATACACATAAATACATTTAACAAAACCTTACTTCTAACAGTACACTAAATCTTACACACATTACCTATCTATACACTTACCTTAACCCGCACCCTAACCCTAAGGTCCATAGTTATCACACACGTACATTACTTAGCTATGCTGCAGACGGGCCAACCAAAACACTTCGACATTTCGAATTTCGCGGTTTTGCACATTCGATGATTACATATTTCGTGCAATACATGCCGATGATTTCTTATTCGCGTAAACGGAGTTTCGACAATCTAATAGGAACCCCAACCCTGATGTCCTCTGCTCTGGCGGTGGAATCTGGGAGCCAACACTCTCCTGTCAGTTCCGGAGGAGGGAGTCGAAATGATACATCAGTTCTGACTCTCCCCCTTGGGACTTTGGCGCGGATAAGTTCGGCTCCTACCTCTGGCTCGGAGCCAGCGGTTCTGGTGCGGGAGGTGTCTTTGGACCCGGGTGCTTCCTCACATCGGAGTCATGGTGCTTCGATGCCATGAGGATGGTTTTGTCCCCCCGGACTGCCACAACCTCTGATATAGCCACCACCTCCCGGAAAGTGCCTGAATCTTCTCCGTTACCGCAGATCCACCATAAGCGTAGGGACCCAGAGCCTCAGGATGCCCCTTGGGGGCACCCTGCTCCTCTGAGACCTCCCCAGAAGTTCCCACTGATAAGGTCCCTCAGAAGATGTTATGTAAGAGGAGACATTTAGTTTCCCCCCAAGAATCCTTCATGTCGAACACTGACTTGGAGGAATCGGAAGGGTCCCCAAATTCCCCCTCAGAGGATATCTCTTTTGGGGATATCCTTGAGATCCTTAAGCAGAGGGGTGACTGGCACCCCTTGAACCCTACCAAGGACGAATACCGGTGCTCCTGAAGGCTTTCAGGTCTCGACCCTACACTTCTTGGGTGTCTCCACCCTTCGATGAGTTGATGGATCTTTTTGTCTCGAAGGGCGTGGGAGTCACCGGATTCTATGGAGCCTGTCCATTTCAGCTCCTCAAGATAAGTCCTTCTTATCCAAACCCATACCTGTTGATGCCATGGTGGTGGCAGCAGCCACGAAGAAAGAGATTTTGGAGACCTCTACATCTGTCCATCCTCCTAATAGAGAATCTAGGATCATGGACAGATACGGTAAGCGTATGTTCAGTTCTACGACCTTTGCCCTTCAGTCATTGAACTATCTAACCCACTTCACAAGGCTTCAGAGAGATCTCCTGAAAAGAGCTTGGTGATGCTCTCCAGGGTGCAGTAGCCGATTCAGTGGCAGACAAAGTGATGTCTCAGCTTGCTACTCTCGATTCCATCGTAAACTCTTCCATGCACCTCGTGTCTTACGCAGCTGATGGAACGAGTAGGGCAGCAGGTACAGGAATTGCTCTGCAAAGACATTCCTGGATGTGCTTATGTTCTTTTGCAGAACCTTTTAAGTCGTCTTTTGTGAATGCCCCCTTTGATGGTTCTTCTTTGTTTTGACCAAAAGTTAAAAAGACCCTCACCAGATGTGAGCAAGATGGTAAGACTCTATCTGCCGTAGGAGTCCGTTTTTCTACCCCTACTAGACCTTTCCCTAAAGGTCAACGGGGAGGGAAAATGTGGTTCCATAAGAACCAAGGAGCCTTTCCGAACTCACAAGGTGAAGCCTCCTCCAGGGACAGAGGAGGAGGCAATGGTGGAAGACGATGCCCACACGGCAGAGGGGATCCGCAAAACCAAGGTGACAGGGATCAGTTCCTTGGGAAACCCTATCAGCGCTCCTGAAAGGAGGCCCGACTGTCCAGCTCTGGAGGCAGTCGGGGGACGTTTGCCTTTGTACCTAGGCGTCTGGCTAAAAATCTCAGAAGACCGATGGGTACAAAACGTTATATCCAGAGGATATTTCATCCCCTTTCTTTCACAACCCAGGCCAACAAAAGGAATCCCAGAGGTTCCACCCAGTCTATGGGATGTGGCATCCGTAGAGGTCCAAAAACTATTGCAAAAAAGAGTAATCCAGCCAGTCCCAGCAGACCAGCAAGGATCTGGAACTTACTCAAGATTCTTTTTGGTGCCAAAGAAGACAGGGGACTGGAGACCAATTTTGGACCAACAGATATGTGGTAAAGACAAAGTTCCTGATGGTCATGCTTCAGTCCAAACTCCCGTTCTTAGGGAGGGACAATTGGATGTGCTCTATAGATATCCAGGATGCGTACTACCATATCAAAATGGCCAGGCCATCCAGGGATCATCACATCCAGTTTTGGGCCCTGCCCTTTGGTCTCACTACAGCCCCCAGAGTGTTTACCAAATGCATGGCAGTGGTCATGGCTCACTTGAGACATTTAGGAATCCGGGTGTTTCCATATTTGGACGACTGGCTCCTCACCGCTCCCACCAGGCATCAACTTATTTGGGCAAGGAACACTGCCTTAGATCTATGTTTCCAACTGGGTATTACGATAAATTCAGAAAAGTCTGCTTTATTGCCATTGCTGCGTACAGTGTTTATAGGAGCAGACTTAGACACAGTCAGCGTGTCTCTAAAGCTTTCTCCAGAAAGAGTGCTTACCTTATGGCAACAAATTGTGGATCTCCTGTCAAGACACAAAGCACCAGCATCGCAGATTCTCAAGTTGCTCGGCACAATGGCAGCAGAGATTATTGCAATACCCCTAGTGAAATCTCACATGTGTATTCTCCGGTGGCTGCTATTCACACAGTGTACATTTCAGGACATACTGATGAATCACCCAGTTCTGATAACCAACTCTTGCAAGGACGATCTTCAGTGGTGGCTAACATCCGAGACTGTGACTATGGGACGTCCATTTGTCCTCCCAGCTCCAGTTGCAACAGTGACCACGGACGCCTCCCTGATCGGGTGGGGGGGCATTATCAGGGACAGACAGCCCGAGGTACATGGCAGGTTCACGAGGCTCATTTGCACATAAATGTCCTAGAGATGAGAGTTGTTCTCCTAGCATTGCAGTCCTTTCAAGACTCTCTTCCTCTAGGCACGATTGCGATCCAGTCAGACAACATTTATGTAGTCTGGTATATAAACAAGGCGGAACCAAATCTTACCCCCCCCCCCCCCATGTCGAGAGGCTCTAAGATTATGGAAATGGGCAGAGTCCACCCAGCGTTTTCTGATAGCAATGCACATCCCTGGGAAATCCAACATGATAGTAGACAGACTCAGCAGAGCTATTCTGTTGCCTCATAAGTGGTCTCTCAAGAACGAAGTAGAGGAAATGATTTTCCGCAGATGGGGCCAGCCTTGCTGTGACCTTTTTGCTACCCCCACAAACACCAAGTGCAGCAGCTACTTTGCCCTGATTCCTCAACAGGGACAACCCCGAGGGCCGCACTCATCCATGATTGGCCTCTGGGACTCCTTTATGTCTTCACTTCATTTCCCCTTATTCCCAAAGTTTTACAGAAAGCCAGAAAGCCAATTTGGCCTCATCAAATTTGGTTCCCCTTTCTGAAGCCTCATCTACTGGAGGAGCATTGGATCCTGGACCCAGTGCCGGATCTGTTGACCCACTCATCAGGAGCTCTTCACCCTTTTCTAAAGTTCATCAAACTGACAGCTTGGCTGCTCCAATTCCCAGAATAGCCAGGTTTCAAAATTTATCAGAAGAGGCTAAACATATTCTCTTGTCTTCACACAAATCTTCAACCAGGAAACTTTATCTCAGTTAGTGGAAAAGGTTTTCCATCTGGGCTCAACAAAATAACATTGACCATTTTCTGGCTTCCATTTCGGATATTTTGGAATTTCTGACAAAACTGTTCAATGAAAGAGCTGCAGCAGCAACCATTCGAGTGCAACTGGCTGCTATTTCTAATTTTCATATAGGTGAATCTGAAAATGGTATTATGTCTAACAAGTTGGCTAAGGCTTTTTTGAAGGGTATGATGCACTTAAAACCACCAATCAGATCTCCTACTGCTCCATGGAATTTGAACCTAGTCCTGTCCAAGATTATTCTCCCGCCCTTTGAACCTGCCTCTTCTTGTGAACTGAAATATCTTTCTTGGAAGACCATTTTCTTGGTGGCCATTTCATCAGCATGCAGAATTTCGGAGTTACAAGCCCTTTCTATTAAGTAACTATACTTGATATTTCACAAAGATAAGATTTCCCTCAGAACAAATCCATCGTTCTTACCAAAAATTTGTTCCTAATTCACACTTAATCAAACAATTGAGTTACCTGTTTTCTTTCCCAATCACTCAAATCAATTGGAATATATGCTTCACAAACTTGACGTCCATAGACAACTTTGTTTCTATTTGGACAAGACAAAAGAACACAGAAGGGCTGATTAACTGTTTGTCTCCTTCTTGGATTCTAGGAAAGGTGCACCGGTATCCAAATCTACCTTGTCTAAATGGTTTTCTGATTGTATATCCTTTATGTACCATGAAGCAGGCATTGCATTACATGACAAAGTCAAAGCTCATTCTACCAGAGCAGTTTCTACTTCTGTAGCCTTTTTGACCAGGCTACCTATTGATTCTATTTGTGCAGCTGCCACCTGGTCAAAGCCACATACCTTTATATCTCACTACAAGGTAGACAAGGCCTCTAGGGACAGAGCTTCAGTTGGGTCTGCTGTCCTTAAGCAGGTACTCCCGTGAGCCACCCAAGATTATGGTGCTAGGGACGTTACCCATCAGTAAGAATGAAGGCGAGATTGAACAACTGCACATAAAGAAGTTATATACTTACCATAACGTTCCATGTGTGTTGTTCTTCTTGCCTTCATTATTACAACCCCCCACCTTCCCCATCCAATGTCTGGAAGTTTGGGAGGTTCTATCTTGGTTTTGGTTCTCCTGTGGAATTTCCTCTCTCAAGTGGTCTGTATGCTTTCCCTGAAATATGGGGTACGTTTTACGCTAGTTGACAGCAAACAAGATCTGGGGAAAGTAGAGATGCATTGTGGGATAGGGTTTCGGCCTTGAGTTGTTAGAGACCGCGAGATTTGCAAATTGGCCGACTCCCATCATTAGTAATAATGAAGGTGAGAAGAACAACTCACATGGAATGTTATAGTAAGTACATAACTTCTTTTTTGCTGCCTAATTACCCATCTATTAAAGAGATATGACAGATAGGAGAAAAAAGACTTGAGGCTCAAACCAGGAACTTAAAGGTTCCAAAGAATTCTTACAGATGCTTCTAGGAGTGACAGGGCCAGAGGATGGTTAGGAGGGAATGTGAGGAAGAATGAAAATGGACAACACAGGTGCCAAGTTATGGTAAGTACATAACTTCTAAATCTGATGTTATCCTTTTCATTTTTCCTCCCAAATGGGTCAGAGTCCCTAGCTAAGTGATACTCGGGAGGGCCTTACAGAAGGACATGCTAGAGCAATGTCAAACCAAAGGAAGCTGTGCTCCTGGAGACAGTGTCTAATTTGTAAAGTGTAACAAAGGTATGAGTCTTTGAGCAAGTGGCTGCAGTGCAGATATCTTCAGCAAAAGTTTTTGAAGAAAAAGCAGATGAAGTAGCCATAGATCTAGTGGAATGAGCCCTAGGACATCGAGGCAATTCAAAACCTTTTTGAGAATAATTCAATGAAATACGATCAGTAATCCATCTGGCCAGAGTAATATTTGAAACTGCCTTATCCAAGCAGTTAGAAGAAAAGGATACAAACAGCTGATCAGACTTCCTGTGCTGTTTTGTTCTGTGAAGATAAAAACATAATTGTCTGTGAATGCTAAGAAAGTGAAGCATATATTTGCCCTTATTTGTAAAGTTTGGAAAGAAAACTGGTAATTGTATGGACTGGTTAATGTTAGTCTCCATAGTCACTTTAGGCAGAAAGCAAGAGTTGGTCTGTAGAGACACCCTATCCTTATGAGAAATGTAAGAGGCCTAGCCGATAGGGCCTGGAGCTCAGAAATTATTTTTGCTGAAGTGATAGCTCCTAAAAAAGATAATTTTCTAAGAAAGAAACTTCATATCACATTTGTCCGCTGGTTCAAAGGGTTTCTGAGTTAACCCCTGAAGGACCACAGTGAGATCCCAAGTCGGAGAGGGATCCTTTATTTGAGGTCTAAGGAGGAAAACTCCATTCATGAAAGCTTTACATAATCTGGAAGATGCCAGAGAGAATGATTTGTTTCCAGAGTGGAAATTGGAAATGGCTGCCAATTGAAGTTTAATAATGAAGAAGTTAGTCCCTTCCTTAAAAAGAGTAGTGAGAAAGAGAAGAATGGCCAAAGTAGGTGCTGAAAAGGAGTCAGTATTCTGATTGGAAGCCCAAATAGAAAATCTTTTCCATTTGCTTTTGTAGCCTTTCTTGGTGGAGGACTTCTGGGAAACCAAAATAATGTCACAAACTGGGGAAGCAAGCCTGGACCATCTGACTATCCCTGGAAGTGAAGAAACCATGCGGTCAGCTTGAGGGTGTGGAGAATGGGATATTGAATTCCTGATCAGTGAGATAGGAGTCCTTGAGTGGGTTCTAGTATCCATGGAGGATATTTCAAGTGAGACCAGAGGAAGGGGAACCATACCTGTCAAGGCCAAAGGGGGTACTGAAGATGACTGAGCTCTTCAACCTGCTTGTTTTCTGTAAGAACTTTGGGATCAGAGGAAGTGGAGTGTAGGCATTGAGGAGACCAGGGGCCAATCATGAATCAGACCATCCTTTGGTGATGCCCCTGGAGGGGGGGATCAGAGCAAAGTACTTGCTGCACTTGTTGTTGAGGGGCAAGGCAAATAGGTCACAGCAAGGCTGGCCCCAGCAGCTGAATATCATATTCACTACTGATTGGCTGAAGGACCATTTGTGAGGAATTAGAATGGACTTGCTGAGTCTGTCTGCCAGAGCGCTGTTTTTTCCTGGTATATGCATTGCAATGAGAAAGCAACCTGAGGAGATAGCCCGTTCCCAGACCCACATGGCCTCTCTGTACAGCGGGTAGTGGATGTAGCAGACTACAGTCTGTATGGACTGCAATAGTCCCCAGAGGACAAACATCCTGAAAGGCTTGCAAAGCTAGGAGGACTGCTGTCATCTCTAGGACATTGATATGCAACTTGGTCTCCAAGGGAGACTACGTGCCTTGGACCATCTTTCCCAGAAAATGCCACCCCGCCCGAGTTGTCAAGCATCCGTGGTCACTGTGGTGATCGGGGGGGGCGGCCTGCCCAGAAACAAGTTGTCAGACTGGATCCACCAGTGACCATGATGTTTGCAGACTGAAGTGAATCTAATGGGAAATGATAGAGTCTGGTAAAGAATGGACCACTGTACTGCCAAGATCCATTGAAGGATTCGCATGAAGAATCTTGCTAGAGGAACTAGAAGAATGGCAACTGACATCGACTCAAAAGCTTGTAGCACTAGTTTTGCTGGAGGGGACAGATAAGACAGTATGCCTCGCACCTGATTTCCTCAATGATGTGATGCGATGAAGAGGTAAGGATGCGACTTGTGTCTGTGCAGGAACTAGGTTTGATTTGACATGGTTTATTGAGATGCCTAGGGTGTTGGAGATCTGGAGGAAGTAATCCCTGGCTTGTAGAAGTTGATGCTTGGATGGGGTAGTGAGGACCCACTTGTCGAGATATGGAAATACCTGGTATCATTTGAGTCTCAAGTGAGCTGCCACGACTGCCATGCATTTGGTGTACACCCTGGGGGCTGTAGTGAGCCCAAAGGGCAGTGCTTTGAATTGGTCATGATTGGCTCCCAGCTGAAAGCCCAAATGTCTCCTGGAGTGCCTATTTTGATGTGATAGTATGCATGCTGGAGATCTATAGAGCACTTCCAATCATTCTTGCACATAAGAAGCAGGATAAGCTGAACAGTAACCATCCAGAACTTCAACTTCTTTACATACTGGTTCAAATTTCTAAGATCCAAAACTGGTCTCAGATCCCCTGTTTTCTTTGGCACTAAAAAGAAGTGGGAGTAATTTCTGAATCCTATCTGTTCAGGTGGGACCTCCTGGATGACTATATTTTTGTAGCAGCTTTTGTATTTCTTGAGTTGCATATTTCCTATGACTGGGTGGAACATTGGGGAGTTTCTTTCTCTGGATAGGAGGAGGAAGGAAAATGGTATGTACTAACCTCTGGATATGATTCCTAGCACCCATGAATTTGTTGTAATGTTTGTCCAGGCATCTAGGTGCAACGAAAAATGACTCCCGACTGCCTCCAGAGGGGGACAGTCAGACAATGCTTCAGGAGTGCTGATAGGGTCTATCAAAGGAGGAGTCTCTGAAGCCCTGATTTTGTGGACCCCCTCTGCCTCTGGGGTGACATTTTCCATTGAAACTTCCTCCACTTCCTCTGGAGGAAGTGTCCCCACATGAATCCTGGAAAGGTCCATGCGATTTCCGGAACCACATTTTCTTACTACCCCATTGCTTCCTAGAGAATATATGTTGAGGGGTAGAAAATTTTATTCCAGTGGCAGACAGAGTTTTTCCCTTTTGTTTGCTGTGGGAGAGCTTATCTTTATCTGATGGCCTGAAAAAAGCAGGGCCATCAAAGGGGACATTAACGAATGACACCTTAAAAGGTTCAGTGAATTTGCATAGCCTCATCCAGGCATGTGTTCTAATAGTTATGTCTGAACCAGTTGCTGTCAAGACACCCTCCACTGCATGGGAGATCAGCCTCATCAATACATTTGAAATGGACAAGAGAGTGGCCAGTTGAGGAGGAACCTTATTGAGATCCTCCACAGACATGGACTCCAAGAGAAAGCTTGAAAGCTCCTTGGTCAAATCTCTCTGCAAACAAAGGAAGTGTGCCAGGTAGTTCAACAACGTCAGAGTGAATATAGCTGAGAAGTACACATGGTTTCCAAATATGTCCATCGGTCTGGACTCCCTATTTGGTGGATGGGCAGAGGAGCTTTGTTCAGCTAGCTCTTTCTTAGTGGCTGCCACCACCACTATGGCATCAACTGTGATTCCCTTGCTCCAGTGTGGTATATCTGAAAGGGGAACTAAAAACTTGTCGGGATGCTCGGTGATGGGCTCAACAGTGTCCGGTTCTTTCCAAGCCCAGTGGGAAAATAGGTCAATAAGTTCATCCACCGGGGGGGGGGGTCATCCAAGATGTAGATGGGCCAGCCTGAAAGCCTCCAGGAACACCAATTCCTCAGGGGAAGGAGATTGGGAGGACCAACCGCCTTCTGTTTGAGGATTTCCAGGATGTCCCCAAAGGGAAACATCATCAGGTCAGGTGGCGATTGGTGGGACCCTTTTCTCTCATCAAAATTGGTGTCTTCCATGAGAGACTCCTCTTACATGTTCTCTTCCAAGGTACCTCTTCTGTGGGGTGTTTGGAAGAGGTGTCGGAAGAAGGGGGGAATCCCTCTGAGGAACATGTGTGGAGGCTTCTCGGAGCTAGCTGACTCTGAGGAGCAGAAATGATGGGCTCAGACCTGATGAGGGGAGAGGGTTAGGATCTGAGATTAGAGAGGACAGCTGTCTATGTAAAGAGAAAGCTTTTCTACTACCTGAAAGGTTGCCAGACCCAGGGAAACTTCTCCCCCCTTCTCAGAGTCGAAGCAGCCAACTCCGGATTCAAGCCCTCCTGAGAGAATCAGAACTAAGCTGTCCATAGCTGAGGGGAAGAAATGGATCTGACAAAGTTTGAGCCGAACCCAATCCCTTGGACCTGGTGCCAACCTCTCGAATCCGAGACCCACACTGATCCGAAGGTATCAGAGCAGGACTGGTCAGGGAACACCGTAGGAGTCGAGCAGGGGAAGCTTGCTCAGATCTGACACCAAATTCCACTAGATCTTGGATCCTAGGACTCCAAAAGCACAGGTCAGATCACAGAAGGAGACAGTATAGGCTGGGCAGGTGTCCTCATGGATCCGAGAGGGGACAGAGTTTGCAGTACCATCATCTGGATCTGTGCCCTGAGAAATCTCCGCATCATCCTGTCTACATTTGCCTCTGTCAAGCTCCTTGAAGATCTGGATAATGCTGTGGCTACTGGCCTGGAATGCTTCCTTAAGGTTTGAAATAATTGTGAAGGCTGAGCCAAAGAAACAGGTTTTAAAACAAACTCCTAGCTCCTTGCTGTTGGATCTGAGGTTCTTGGATCTGAGTAAAAGGTAGATTTTAAGGGAGAACTCACGATTGAAATCATGTCTGTTATATCCGATGAAGCCTGTGGATCTAAGGGAGGTGCAACAGTCTTTGGATATGAAGAGGTCAGATTAGAAGTCTTTCTGATTTTCTCAGAATGCACCAATGAAGCCCTCTGAGACTTCTGGAGGGCATGTTTCCTGGAATCAACAGATACCTGAGGAGCTTTAGAGAGGGTTTGAGCCCCAGAAGAAGATGCTGGAAATAAACCCTTTAGTATCAATTTATTGCACCTGTCAGAGAGGGCCCTTGGGTTAAAGGTGGCGCAAATATCACAGGATGACTTGAGATGTTCAGGCCCCAGGCAGTAAACACACTTCTTGTGGTTATCAGAATTGAGGATCTTATGCCCACAAGAAGTGCATTTCTTAAAACTGGTGGATTTCTCAGATATTCCTACACATAAAAAACAGTAAACTTTATAAGAACTATAGTAACTATACAAAAACAGAAGAAAACTGAGAGGTTAATAAAGCACAAGCTACATGCTCTAACTATGCTACACAGTTAAACTAAGCTACACACTCTAAGCTAAACACTTTAGTCTACGCACTTTTATATATATATATATATATATATAGAGAGAGAGAGAGAGAGACATAGATATAGATATATATAAAGATTTAGAAACGAGAAGGAAGAAAAAGAGCCAAGAAGGGCACAAAGGGAGCAATAATAACAGCAGCTATACAGAAAGGGAAAAGGAAAAGCCCTAATGCCTGTGGTAACAGAGAGGAAAGAAGAGAAAACTAACTATAATAGCTAAAGAGCAAAAACTAGTCAAAAAAACTTTACAAGAAGGTATTCAAAAAAGTTTTCTCTCACAGCTCAAGAATGAACCGTCTTGTCATGATGCCGGCAAACAAGATCTGAGGAGTTGGAGACAGAGTGGAGCATTATGGGTAGAGGGAGGAGCTCAAGAATTAGATCTGAAGTCTTGTGTATGCGGCCGAGTCGGATCCAAAGATCGGATCCTAGACCCATTTGTGAGGAAGAATGAAAAGGACAACATCAGACTGTGTATATTTATTCCTTGGCAGGGCTGGCATAATATTTGAAATTGCTTTTTAGTGTGTTTTTGCTGTCAGAAAAAGGTAACTTTTGTGAACTGGTAGTTTCACTGGCATTTGCTACTTGTCTTTCCCAGGAAAGAGGCACCATTTTCGGCTTGACCATGGAACAGATTACCTGCCCCATGGTTGGTCCTTCTTCCAACTACAAAAAGAAAAAGTTAAGCAAACCGCTATTGCCACCACAGCAGGCTAGCAATATGCTTTAGCCACAGGAGGGTTATTTTGCTGTGGCCATTTCTAGTACCTTAGATTACTCATCTTTTACCCTGGATCCCTCTGTTATAGCACCTGCAGCCACTATGAACCATGGGTTAGCCATGTCCTCTGTGACTGCTGGAGTCCTGTCAGTGGGCAAGAGAGAGCCACTCTTGTGAGTTCTGGGAGAGGGAATAGGGAAGGTTTTCCTGTTGTATCCAAATGCTGTACCCATCCCTGGGGAAGTATCTCTGCCATTAGTAACATGACTGGCCTCATTTTCCCTGTCAAAAAGAAACAGAAAACCTAAGCATGTATCTATTCCTCCTCAAATCTCTTTAGATATGAGTACTTTACTGGATTTGACTCAGGGTTTAATTCAGGTTATTGATCCTTGTTGTAAGGTAGTTTCTGGAAAAAGAAAGAGGGATTCTTCTTTTCTCGAAGAGAATCAAGAGTCTTAATCTGAACAGGAAGATGCAGGGATTTATTCCGTTTTTTTCTCAGTTTTCTTATTCAGACTTAGAGGGGAGCTCAGTTTCTGGTTCTTTCTGTGAGGGTTTCTTTTGTTTTCCATGAGAGAAAATGACACTTCTCAGTCTCTCAGAGAAAATGCTATGAGACGATACAGAAGAATTTTCCAGAACATACACCCATTCTTTCTGTTCTGTCAGCTTTAGAGGATGTGCCTGTTACTGCCTGTAGCTTTCCTATTAGTCAGATAGCTGCCCCTAAAAACGCAAAGAGGATGTATAAAATTCCTCAGCCTTTTAAAAATTTTATACACTATTCTCAAACGTGACCCAGCAGCTATAACCTTATTTGATCCCATAGCTGCTACTCGCCTAGTTAAGTTCAATCCTAATCTTTGTGATAAGCATTGAAAATGATTAATTGGAATGGGAAAAAGTGTATACTTCTACAATTTTGGTTTTCAAAATTTTGAATTGTCAGGATCACATGTTGTTTGTTCTGACAAATTGTGAAAGTATGAGGAATGGTTTATCTGTAGTTTCTTTTCGTGAGGAAGACATTGCTTTAAATAATTTAATTTCTTCTATTGCACATGTCACCACTCATTGTTTTCAGTGTGCATATAACTCTGTTGATACTTCTTCCAGGGCTGTAGCCACCAGTCCTGTTTTAAGAAGGCTTGCATGGTTACTTTCTCAGAACATTCCTGAAGCTGTTAAAAATGAGATTTTAAATTTCCCCTGCTGCAGAGGTGATCAAAAAGTGCAGTGAAAGCTCACACTTGTATTTTAGTCTGCTCAACTTGAGCTGTCTGTTTGGATGCGTGGAAGGTGTCCTGAAGTTTTGGAATCTGGCCAGCCATTATATCCTTGGCAGGATATAACCCATATAGCTAAGAGTATTGCAGCAGTGATCATTCAAACATCTACTGCTATGGTACATTCAGTCTACACAAATGTACTTTCCTTTATGTCCTTCCTGTAATAACTAGGGTTCCTCTAAAGATGCAAAAAGACTCTTCAAAGATGATACCAGTAACTCCCTTTTGGGATATTCAGCAGTGGATATTCAACATTAGATTACTATTATAGTAGCCTATAATTTATGGGGGTATATCCTGCCAAGGATATGACTAGCCAACCAGCTAGCTTTCAAAGTTGCTGAGCACCTTCCATGTACCTTAACCAATGTGGGGGTTGAGGAGAGCTTCATAAAAGCAGTGGTTAGGGTGCCAAAAGCTTCAGAGCTCTTCTGTAACACCAGAGCAATTTGGAGGAACAGGTATATCTTGCAGAGGATACCACTGCTTTGAAACAGACTCCCCATCCATGTAAAACAAAAGCTCATCACTGTCCCTTTGCAAGTCTGACTTGAATCTATGGTTGAATAATAGAAAATTTACTCCAGGCTTGCCTTCTGTACTACTAATAGGGAGAGGCAGCTCCTAAATGCTTTACCCCACACATGGGTCACCTCAAATTATCTTTGATAAGACCCCAGTTATTCTCACTAGGGGTAATATGCAATTATTGACCATGGCTTAGGTAAGGCCAATCTAACATCAAATGGGATAGGTTATTTCAAGCATCAAAAACAACATTAGCTTGACTTAAAATGGCCCACAAGGGTAGTTAACCTAATACTTACCCATGATCCTAGGAACCTAGAATTTGTTGCAACTGGATTTTCCTCTGTCTGCAACTGTCTCTCCTGTTTTATCAGTTTTAGAGGATGTTTTCTTAACAGCTTGCAGGATTCCTGACAGTCAGCCTCCTGCTCCAAAAATGTATGATAGGTTATACAAAGTTCTTCAGACACATAACTATCAGATGTTATGTTGTCCCATCTTGCCTTCGTTCTTGCTGGTTGGGTTCAGCCGATTTACTATAGCTCGAGAGCTTTTACTGGCTCAAGGCTAACCCCTATCCCAACATGCCTAGCAGTAGCTACCCAGATCTCGTTTTCCACTTGCAGCATCGAGATTGAGACTACTGGCTCAGGCTAAGTACTTTGTGATTTTTTTTCACTTATTGTTATCCTTTTCAAGGTTTTGTGGATGTTTTAATTCATTAGAGCATATACTATCCCGTTAGTCTAACGACCCCTTCCTCTTCTTGTCGTGGGTGTTTTCTGGTGTCGTTTTCTCCTCAGGCCTTGCTTTTCCCTTCGAGCCCATTTAAATTAGAGGGGGGTTCTACTTTTTCCCCACTCTAGTGGTCAACAGGCTCCTGAAGTGACAGGCACTTTCTAAATTACTATCGAGCCCAGCCCATAAGGAATTGGCTCCTTCGGCCCATCCAGCTTCTCCAGCGGTTCCTCCTCCGACTCTGTTGAGCTCAGAGCCGGAGTGCATGGAGGTCGTAGTGGTGGAACCGACGGCTCCGGTTACTTCTCCTTTATCAGTTCTGACAACTGCTCTGATCTCCTTGATGTTTCAGTCCGTTGAGAGATCTGGGTGAAGCTCTCTCACTGGCTCCGAGGGGGAGAAGTGACATCGGACCCTTGTCCGACCCTGATCTCCCTCTCGGAGCTTCAGCGCAGGTGAGCTTGGCTCCCACATCGGCCTTCGGAGCCATCATTCTTGGTTCGCAGTAGATCTCTAGGATCTTTGGAGCTGGCGGCTCCTTTGACTCGGGACTGTGGTGCCTTTGAGGTGATGAGGAGCATGCTGTCTCCTGAGACTGCTCCACTCTCTGCTCCATTGGCTCCTTCTCCCTCGGTGTCTGTGCCTGCCTTTGACCCTCCTCCTGCCTTCAAGTGTAGGGAACCTGTGCCCCTGGATGCTCCATTGGGTGACACCACTTCTTCCGAAACCTCCCCATAACATTCGGAGGAGGTCTGTCAGAAGAAGATATGTAAGAGGAAGCATCTAGACTCTCCTGAGTCTATCACTTCAGATACAGACTTGGATGAATCAGAAGGGTCCCAAAGGTACCCTCTGAGGATGTCTCCTTTTCAGACATCCTGGAAATCCTTAGACAGAGGGGTGGCTGGAAGTCCCTAGCCCCTTCTGAGGACAAGTCTGTCTACCTGGATGCATTTGGTTCCTGACCGTCCACCTCTTGGGTGTCTCTGTCTTTTGTCCCACTTTTATCTCATTGTCACGGCTCATCTGAGGCATCTAGGATTCCAGGTGTTTCCATATCTAGATGACTGGCTCTTCACTGCTACCACAGAGCATCAACTAATCAAAGCACGGGACTACACAATCCAAACTTGTTCCCAGTTAGGCATCACCATAAACTACAAAAAGTCTGCCTTGTTGCCTTGTGAGTCTATTTACTTTATAGGGGCAGACTTAGATACAAGACGCATGCTAGCAAAACTGCCTCAAGACAGGGTGTCAGCCATTCATCAGCAAGTTTAGTTTCTCATAAAAAAGACGGGAGTTCAGGCAACAGAAGTTTTACAAGTCTTGGGCTCAATGGCTGCTGCAATTAACACTAGTTCCTTTGGCACGCTTCCACATGCGGATTTTGCAGTGGCTTCTTTTTGCTTAGTGGTCTTTCCAGGATTTACCAATGTCACACATGATCTTGATCACGGAAATTTTCAAAAAGGACTTAGTATGGTGGCTTGTCTCCCCCAGGTGACTCTTGGCAGACCCTTTCTAGACCCCCATCCTGTAGCCAGAGTGACCACAGATGCCTCCCAGATAGAGTGAGGGGGGGCATTATCTGGGACAGACTGTCCAAGGAATGTGGCAACCTCATGAGTACCATTTGCACATCAATGTTCTAGAGATGAGAGCGGTGCTTCTGGCGTTGCAAGCACTTCAAGACTCTCTACCTACCGAGAGCATTGCAATTCAGACAGACAATATGTCAGTGGTATGGTACATCAACAAGCAGGTTGGAACCAGATCTTACCCCTTGTGTCGGGAGGCACTTTGAGTATGGCAATGGGCGATGTCTTCCCAATGTTTTCTGATTGCGATGCACATTCCCGGAAAATCCAGAGTGATAGCGGACAGGCTCAGCAGGGCTATCCTCATGCCTCACGAGTGGTCCCTGAAGCAAGAAGTTGTGGACTTGATTTTTCGCAAATGGGGCCAGCCATGCTGCGATCTTTTTGCCAGTCCCCTCAACAACAAATGCAGCAGCTAATTCGCCCTAGTCCCCCCTCTGGGACAGTCACCCAGGGATGCACTTGCTCACAATTGGCCTCCGGGACTACTCTATGCCTTTCCACCTTTCCCTCTAATTCCAAAGGTACTTCAGAAAACAAAGTCACTGGGTTGCAAATTCATCCACATTGCTCCTTACTGGCCTTGTCAGATATGGTTCCCATTTCTTCGCCATCATCTTCAACTGGAGCCTTGGATACTGGACCCAATTCCAGACCTCCTGACCCATCATTCGGGTGGGCTTCATCCTTTCCTCCAAACTCTCAAGCTGACTTCTTGGTTCCCCCACTTCCAGTCTTAGCCAGACTCCCAAACATTTCCCTGGCTGTACAACACATCCTAGTGTCCTCTCACAAGCCCACTACCAGGAGGATTTACACTAGCAAATGAAAGAGGTTCTCTTATTGGGCGAAGAGTAATGACATTGATCCCTTCAGTGCTCCTGTTCACAAGATTCTTGACTTTCTGGCCAAAACCTTTGAAAGAGGGGCAGCTGCAGCTACTGTAAGGGTCCAACTAGCTGCCCTCTCCAATTTACATTTAGGAGACTTGGGTTTTAACATCATGTCCCATAAGTTGTGCAGAGCATTCATAGGTTCATAGGTTCATACTAGGCTATCTGCCCGAGGGCATTTACAAGCCTAGCCCATAGTTTTGTGGCTTACGCCACCCCTTTAGTATGGGGAACTATACCCATTATTTTGCTGTGCCTCTGTTGAGCAGTGACACTGAGGTAATCCCTGGGGTATATCTGCGATCTCCCATCCATTGGTCAAGATTTCTCTTGAACAAGGCCAGCGAGGTGCTCTGCCTCACATATACCGGGATTTTATTCCACAGCATAGGGAGTCTTTGGGTGATGAATCTATCCCTCCAGCACGTCCTATTAATAGCCGTGTCGAGGTTTAAGTCTCCGCCCTTGTGGCTCTGACGGATCTAGATTTTTGAGGTGAAGCATATTCATCAAATCTGGGTTTGACATGGCCTTGTATGTTAGGCAAAGGTCACCTCTGAGCAAGCGGTGGCGACTGAATAGAGCTGGAGTTCTTTCAGTCGGGCAGCATAGGACAGATGTTTGAGACCCTTTATCCTTTTGGTGAGGAACTTTTGTGGCCTCTCCAGCTGCTGCAAGTGTCGGGTCAGATACATTCCGAATGGGGCATTGTACTCAATCATTGGTCTGATGAGTGATGGGTATAGGGAGACTATGACCTCCCTTGATCTAGATGAGAATCCCTTCATGATAAGGTGGGCAATGTAGAAGGTCTTCCTAACTACTTTAGCTACATGGGTGTCGAATGACAGACTACTATCAACCTGGGTCCCCAGGTCCCTGATAACTTCTTCTGTACTCAGTGGATTGCCACCTATTTGGTAGCTAGGGGTAACCTTGTTTTTCCCGAAGGGTATGACTATGCATTTTTTGGCATTTAACTTTAGGCCATGGCTCTGGCACCAGTTATCCGTTTCTGTGAGACCCTTCTGAAGGATATCTGTGTCAGATGTGTTTTCTACTATGGCCCAGTTTGCAGTCATCTGCAAACTTTGTCAGCCATAACCCTCCTGTGTTTGCTTGTACTTGGAAAAGTAGATGCCAAACAAGAGTGGGCCCAGGACTGAGCCCTGTGGTACACCACTTGTGACAGGCTTTGAGTCTGACATGGCGCCAGCAACTCTGACCCTGTGGGTTCTGTCACTCAGCCAGTTTGCAACCCATCTTGTGATGTATGGGTTAACATTTAAGCTGATGAGTTTTTCAATGATACCCGAGTGGGGTATTGTATCAAAGGCCTTCGCCAGATCGAGGTAGGCTGTATGGACTGCCTTTCCCTCATCAATGGCTTTGGTGACGGTTTCAAAAAGTCAACCAAGTTTAGAAGGCATGATCTGCCTTTGACAAAGCCAAACTGGGATGGATCCAAAGTCTGCAAATTCCCTATGTCTTTATTTATGAGGTCCATTATGATCCTCTCCATGGCTTTGCAGATAAGGCTTGTCAAGCTAATGGGCCGGTAATTTCCAGGGTCGGTGGAGGCACCGCCTTTGTGAAGTGGGACCACAGTTGCAGTGCGCCACTCCCTGGGTATGTATCCAGAGCTAAGACTATGATTAAACAGCTGTCCTAGCTGTGGGTTTAATTCCTCGTTGAGTTCGTGGAGCACACAGCCGGGGACACCATCAGGTCCCATGGATGCTGTGTTTTTGCTTTGGAGAGAGCAGTTCTCACTTGGGCGTTGGAGATGTTTGGGGGCGGCAAACGCCTGGTATAGATATCTCTCCTTTTGGGGAGGGGAGAAGTTTGCACTGAACCTGTCAGCCAGTATGTTGGCAATGTCTGTAGGATCAGTAATCTTCACATCATTTTGAACTAGTTCTGAGCATATCTGGGAGTTTCCTCCCAGGTTTCTAACATAGCTAAAGAAGGCCTTATGATTGTCTTTTGAGTCTTTGGCTATTTTTCTCTCAAAATTTGCTTTGGATGATTTTATGAGAGCTCTTAGTTTTTACTTATAGTGATCAAGGGTGTCTTACCTTTTAAGGATTTTGCTCTATCTTGTAGTAGCTTCCTCCTTTTGTTGTAGAGTTTGTTTATGGCTGGGGTCCACCAGAGTGGACGCTTGCCTTTGGTACAAAGAGTCTTTGTTTTGCTTGGGATTGCCTTATCCATGCAGTCCTGCAGGTGCTGGTAGAAGGCATTTGTAAGTGATTCAGCGGCTTGAGTACTGTTTTCCGTCGGCTCGGGGCCTTAAAGGAGACCACACTAGTCTTTAGAAGTGTGAAGTCGGCTTTCGAGAAGTTCTTTACTGTGGTCTTTTTATTTCAGGTGGGGGTGGGATGAGGACCTCCAGCGAGATTAGTTTGTGATCTGATCTCACCAGTGAGGGGTATACTTCCGGTGTTGAACATTGTGCTCCCATGTTCGTGATGATGAGATCAAGTATGTTTTCTCCTCTTGTGGGGATGGTGACTAGTTGTTCCATGGCATTTGAGTTTATGAATTCCAGGAACTTTTGGGCTAGGGTGTTTGGGCTTGAGTAGTGTTCCCAGTCTATATTAGGGTAATTGAAGTCACCTAGTATGATGGTGTTTGGTGATACATTTATCCCCTCTAGTGTTTTCAGGAAGGCCATGTGAGGTTCCTGAGTTTGTGAGGGTGGCCTGTAACATGCTACAATTTGCAGAGCAGTCTTGCCTATGGTTAATTGCACCTGGATGGTCTCCGATGCATCGTGCGTTGCCACCAGTCTTGAGGTGTGGGTGTCTTTGATGAATATGGATACCCCCTCCTTTCTTGGTATTGTCCGGATTTTGGGGCGGAACGCATGATAAGAGGTAAAACCTGATAGTGCTGGGGTGCTCTCAGGAGCCTTGAACCAGGTTTCTGTCACTGCACAGACATCGATGTTCTCCATACTGAGAAGGGCCTCGAGTGCGTGCATTTTGAGATTTAGACTTCTGGCATTGAGCAGCATTACCCTTAGTTTTTTCCTTTTTGTGTTCTAGGGTGGTAGGTTTAGAATTTGAGCCTTGCCTAAAAAGGCACTATGGGGTGGCAAGAGCCTTTGCCAATATCCGAATCCCAGGGTGACAGGTGCAAGCCGTCCCTTGCGAAGCAGCGTGGCTTGTCCAGCATGTCATCCCAGGCAGACAGACATTGGATCCCCTTTGAATGACACCAGAGTTTAAGCCAATTGTTAAAGCTGATCATCTTATCTCTGTATTGTGGCATCATTCTTGGTGAAGGTAGGATACTGCTCAAGGTCAGGGTCATACCTGCCTGGGCTACATAATCAGAGAGCTCCTCAATGTCTCTTTTCATGTAGTCCAAGGAGGTGCGTCTCAGGTCGTTTACACCAGCGTGGACAATGACTGAGTCATATTTGTACCTGCTGTTGAGAGACCTGAGTGCTTGTGTTATGTGGCGGATTCTAGCGCCCGACAGGCAGCTTACTGTGACCTTCTCCTTACTCAGTCTGGTGAGCGGGACGTCAGTGTGTCTGACTATGGAGTCACCAATGACTAGTGTGTCTGGCATTGTGTTTGGCCTTAAGGGCTGTGACTGTTTGACACTCTGACTGTGAGGTCTATGTGTTGCAGGTGTTGTGTTCTGAGGTGGTGGTTGTTTGGGTGTCTGCTTTGGTGGCCTCTGCTGTTTTGGTAGATTTTTGATCAGAGCCGAGTATGTCTTTGTGTGTTTATGTGTATGATTTGAGGTTGTGATGGTACTATGTGAGACTGGGTCTATAGTGTGTGTGGTAACCTTCTCCTCCTGACTGGTCTTGCCAGTCCTATGTTGAGAGAGCTCAGCCTCCAGTTTGGCCGTATAGTTGCATCTCTCGCATGTATTTGTGTTTTGTGGGAGGAGGAGAGGGTTGTCTGTGTACATGAGGCAATTGTAACATTGCCTCAATATTCCCAGGTTCACCAGCTGAGCAGGAGAGGACACTAGCAACTGATCCCTCGACATGCTAGAAGGACTAGACAAAAAAACTTTAAAAGAGATTCCGGGGGATGTGAGTGACCGAGAAATGGGGGTTTGCCTTTTTGGGGTGCTATCTATAAGAGTGCCGTATCAAGGTAATAAGTACTGTAGGAGCAAGTGCTAGGTTTAACAGATAGAGAAAAGTCTACTTGGAGTCAAGTAGAGATGATCTTTTTTAGGTATTAGAGAAAGTGCTAGTAACAGGGATGCTTAAAGGTAAGATTGAAAAGAATGCACTCTGCAGTGTGCACTAGAGAAGTTAGATATGAAAGTAGGTAACTTGAGTTTTACCTGTTTAAAAAGTTAAGGTTTAGTGGAGAGGTACTATTTTTAAAACAGCAAGATGGACTGAAAGGGGTGGTTACTTTTGTATTTTGGTACTATGAAATACTGTAGGATGGCCAATAAATTTAAATAATTGAAGGGGTGGGATTTCAAAAGTGATGGTTTTGTGATTACTCACATAAGCCAGTGAAAGTAGAGAGAAATGAGATATATGGTCAGATTAACATAAGAGGCGGGCAACTAGAAAGACAGTGGTATTTAACAAGACAACTTAAATGGGTGGGAGGGAGGGAAAAATTCTGCCTGACTCAGAACAGAGAGAGCTGTGGTCTCTTTTGAAGTTTTAATATGCTGTTAAACAGAATGCAAGCAAAACACAAGGTAAAGAAAACAAACTACAGTATTCAAAATATAGAAAGGCAATACAGAAATACAAAAAATAACAGCAAACTAACCTTTCCTTCACAGCAAAGTGTAGCAGAGTCTGGATGAGCCTTTCTTACGAGGTACAACTCTTTTACGGCCCCCGGTAAGAGAACTCCCCCGGACCTAAACTTGGTGTTAGCTTCTATGGTTCTGCCACCTTTTGAACCAGCAGCATCTTGTCCCCTGAAATTTCTATCTTGGAAAACCCTCTTCTTGGTTGCTATAACCTCAGCTAGATGGGTTTCTGAATTACATGCTTTGTCTGTTCGCACACCATATCTCATTTTTCACAAAGATAGCTTCTCTCTTAGGACCAGTCCTTCCTTCTTGCCAAAGGTATGTTCAGAGTATAACTTAAATCAGTCCATTGAGCTTCCTGTGTTCTTCCCCAATTATGGCAACAAGGCAGAGTATAGACTCCACCAATTGGATGTGCATAAACAATTACATTTTTTATTTACACAGGACCAAAGACCTTAGAAAACCAGACCAATTGTTTGTATCCTTTGCTGACAATAAACAAGGTTCTCCAGTTTTAAAAGTGACCTTATCTATACGGTTGTCAGACGCAATCAGTTATTCATATGATTTGCGTAAAAAGACGCTCCCAGGAAGACCCAGAGGACATTCAACCAGGGCCTTAGCCACCTCTGTTGCCTTCCAAGCTAAATTGCCTTTAGATTCAATCTGTGCAGCAGCAACATGGGCAAATCCTCATACCTTTTTCACTCATTACAAAGTGGATGTAGTCTCCCGGAATAGGGCATCCTTTGGTTCCACGGTTCTGACGAGTTTGTTTCAGTGAGCCACCCAATAACCAGGTGCTGTGGACATGGTCCCAACCAGCAAGAATGAAGATGAGATGGGACAACATAACACAAAGAAGTTATGTACCTACCATAACGTTCCATGTTTGTTGTCCTTCATCTCACCTTCCTTTTTGTGTTTCCCCCCTTCCCCCTTCCTAGAGGCTCGAGTTCCTTTACTGGTTACACTGGCTGAGTTTCCTGCTGACATACCAAGTTAGTTAACCATGCCTTGTTTTGCTCCTCTTTCCTTCCTATCTTAAATGCTTAGGAGCTTAGTAAAAGAATTGTTTTTTACTATGTATATCTAGTGTGGGCTATCACAAATGAGATCTGGGTAGCTACCACTAGGCATGTTGGGATAGGGGTTATCCTCAAGCCAGTAAAAGCTCTCGAGCTATAGTAAATCGGCTGAGTTGGAGCCGAGGATCTGCTCCAAACCCAACCAGCAAGAAGGAAGGCGAGATGAAGGACAACAAACATGGAACGTTACGGTAAGTACATAACTTCTTTTTTTATATTTCCAAATCATACCTTGCAGTTATTTCCTTATCAAAGCCATACACTGCTAAAGATATTCAGAATGTGAACCCCATCCCCTCTGCCAAGGATGGGAGAGCTTTCGCCAGATTTGGGAAGAAAGTTTATTGTTCTGCTACTTTATGTTTCAGAATTCTGATCTGCCACACTCACATGTTCAACTTTTTTTCTGGCTTCTTTTGAGAACATGAGAAAGCCAACTGTTAACCTTTCTCCTTCAGTGGTTGAAACTTCATTAAATTCCTTAATTGTCACTGCTTCTCAAGTAACCAAACACTCATTAAAGTGCTGTTATTATTCTGCTGATACTGTATCCAGAGCTGCTGTTACTGGTTCATTTATTAAAAGATTTGCTCTCAAAACTTACCAGATGATAAAACTAGGATTTTAAATTCTACCCTTGACAAAGATGTTTTCTTGGGCCCTTTTGCTATTGAGTCCTTAAAAGATTTGATGAAAGAAGGAAATTGATTCAAGGGGTTACCTAAATCTTTCACCTGTCCTTTTCTAAGTTCAGTAAAAATGTTCTTTCTAATTCAGGACCCTTTTCAAGAAGCAAAATAAGCAATATCAGCAAAGTTATAATACAAAGAATTTTAAAAACCAATGACAAGGAGGCTCAGAAAAGAAAGGGAGACCCTCCCATTAGAAAGCACAGTCTAAAAAGTCAGAATTTATTTTTATTTATTTATTTACATTTGTTTACTGGGAAATTCCAACTGGACGCAGGTCCTTTTTCAGCGGATGCCCTGGGAGAAAAGCTCCACATCATGTACATGATAAATAGAGATACAAAGTTGCAGCAATAGTAAACAACATTACAGGTTGTTGGCTTTAATACAATAACAAGATATTGATTATCAACAGTATATACAGTAAATGTTGCAAGTTAAGATAGTTTCTTGTTGTTTATAATATTAGTAACAAAGTTATCAGACAAGATTTTAAAGTATGTAAAGACAACTAGCTAATTCTGACTGTGGTTAGTAGTGGCGGTAATATAGTTGGGTTAAGAGTCTATGTGGGGGGGGTTAGGGTGGGGGTGTTAATCTGGATTAGAACAAGGACAAGGCCAGTGCAAATTTAAGTGGAATTTGAGCCCAGTCTTGAAAAGGCTACTGGAAGGTAGAGTAGTTATAGAGTATAGTAGTTATAGAGGGTGGAAGATTGTTCCAAAGTTTAGATATGGTACATGAAAATATGGCTTCTCCTGCTGAGTTTTTGGGTTTGATAACAGTGAGTTGATTTTTGTTGCTTGATCTTAGGAGCCTAGTAGAGTGATAGGGTTGGAGAAGGGTTTGAAGGGAAGGGATGTTATGGGGGGTGGTTAATAAGTTCATGAGCGAGGGTGAGTTGATTAAAGTGAAGGAGTTGTAGGAGTTCTAGCCAGTTTAGTTCGTTAAGGGCGATACAATGATGGCTGTGGTAGGAGGTTCCATTGGCAAATTTAGCAATTTTGTTGTAACAAGCATCCAGCTTGTGTAGGTCTGTCTGTCTAAGGTTGGTAAGTATGGGGGATGCATAGAGTAGGGTGGAGATTAGCTGGGAATTGGCTATGGAGATTCCAGCCACCTTGGTTAGAGATTGGTGGCTTCGATATAATGCACCAAGTTTCTTGTGAACTTTTTTATTGTGAGAGATATGTGGGTGTCAAATCTAAGTTTGTTGTCTATTTCCACACTGAGTAATTTTGTGTGTTCTGATGGAGAGATGATGGTATTGTCTTTGGCGAGAATGTTGAAGTGGCGGGTGTTTTGGGTGGCTTTGGAAGGTTGGAACAGGAGAAGTTTTGTCTTACTTGGGTTAAGTAGGAGCTGAGCATTGGTTAGCCATCTTTTTACAGAAGAGAATGATTCTTGTGTGATTTGTTGTAGTTCTGCTAGAATGGGGGCAGAGCAGATGAGAGTAGAGTTGTCTGCGTACTGTATAAGAGATGCTTGTATGGTGGCAGTATGTAGGTTGTTAGTGAAAAGTGAGAATAGCAGAGGGCCAAGGATAGACCCTTGGGGAACTCCAAGAGTAACTGGGAGGTGAGGTGATAGGTTATCGTCCCAGATTACTGATTGCTGGCGTCAGTATAGATAGCTGTGGAACCAGTTGCAGGCTGATTGTGAGAAGGGGAGGTTGGGGAGAGTAGAGAGTAGTAGCTCATGAGATACCATTTCAAAGGCCTTTGAGAGATCTAGAAATACAGCAGTAGAGAAGAGGTCATTGTTTTTGTGATGAAGTATAGTGTTGGTGAAGTAGAGCATAGTGGAGGTAGTGCTGTGATATGGCCTGAAACCATGTTAGGTTTTGGAGAGGAGATTATTAGCTAGGAGGTAGTTGGAGACCTGGGTGTTGATACATTTTTCAAGTATCTTGGAGAGAGGGGAGATGATAGCAATGGGGCAGTAATTGTAGATGTCGGTGGAGGGGGTGCCTTTGTGGAGGGGAATGATTGGGATATTTTCCGTATTGAGGAAACATAGCTTTCTGTTATGGAACGGTTGATTAGAATTGAAATTGGGTAGGCTAGTGTATCAGCTGCAGTTATCAAGAATGACTACTTGACCATTCAGGTACACCCACCCATCCATCGTGGCAGCACTTTAAATCTATCCATCAGTCTAGGCCTTCATCTTCCCCAATGGCATCAAATTATCTCAGACAGATGGATTCTGAGAATCATCTAACACAGTTGCTAATGGCAACAGGAGTCCCTTCATTCTTTCCATGAGATTCCTCTTTATGCTATAAACCAAATGTCCTAGCTTCCTCCAATTTTGGAACATGGTGCCTCAAGGGATCACAGAACTAGTGCCTTCAGATCAGGTAGACAAATGTTTTTATTCAAGGAAAGTCCGAGACCTCTCATTCTCATTTTTCAATCTCTCCATCAAGGTGCCATAGTTCAAAATATTATCCCTGCAAACCTTGTTATCACTTGCCACACATATACACACACACACACACACACACACACACACACACACACACACACACACACACACACACACACACACACACACACACACACAGAGTTTCATGCTACAATTAGACTTGTATGTTTATCATCACATGCCATTTTGCAAAGTATTCAGATATTTCATAAGATTTTCTGTATTTGGCTTGAGTTATTGGTTTTCTGTGTTACCCTTTGGTCTATCTTTTCATCCAGGAGTATTTACAAAATGTCTGGCTGTAGTAAATGCTTTTTTCAGACTTCAACCCATTCACATCTTTCCATATTTGGATGATCCAATTGTCAAGATTCGCTGATGTATTCAGAAACTCCTCCTTAGTTTGTGGCTTCAACTGAACTTACAGAAATCATCTTTCACCCCTTCCCAGTTTCTGGGATGTCTTCTGGCTATGTCCCCATGAATGGCTTTTCTTCCTCTGGACAAAGTAGAACTGTGTAGAGAAAATTTCCTGAGTTTTTCCAAACAGTCTCTGACATCTGAAAGGAAATTTCTCATGATTCTGAGTTTCATGGCTTCTATAATTATCAAGATTCCCTTAGCCAGACTTCATATGAGAAAAATTCAGTGGTATCTCAGGTCAGTCTCGTCTCAACATCAACACCCTTTTATCTTTTCAGATTACAGTGCTGATGGTTGTAAGATGGGAGTTACTGAGGTTGGTGGACCATTTATCTCCCAACCCACATGTCCCTTCTCCATTCCCCTGCTTCTCAGCCTGTCACAACAGACTCCCCAGAAATTGCTTGGTGGACTCTACATAAAGAGGTGAAAGTGCGAGGTCTGTGGAACAAGGAGGACAGACAAAAGCACAACATTTCAGAGAGATTACAAGCCTTAAATCATCTCTGGTCTTAAGAACTTCTGCAAATTATCATAGACAATACCACAGTGATGTGGTATATAAAGAAACAAGAAGGTATGAAATCACAAGATAAGGACAACATTTTTGCAGACTTGGCATGATTGCCTTGAATGTAGCAATTCAGCTCAATTTGACTCTTCAGGTTTCATCCATTCTTCCAGAGCAAAACATTACCGTAGACAGCAGGACTAGTTCAGAACCTCAGAAATGGAAACTTCACTTGGGATTCTTCCAGGAACTGGTCCAGCTGTGGGAAACACCTCAAATAGATCTGTTTGCCTCCATTCAAAACAGACATGCTGCTCCAGGATTCCTTGCAAACATGCCTGGATGACTGTTTCTTTCTTATGGAAGGGAATGTTCCTTTATGCTTTTTCACCTTTTCCACTGATGTCCAGGATACTTCTAAAGATTCAGAAGGACTCCCAAAAGATAGTGGTGGTGACTTTCTTTTGTCTAGGTAACAGTGGTCCTCCCTTCTTTTGAAAATGAGCAAGGCAAGTATCACTGACTTCCCACTGACTGGATGTACGCACACAAGACAGGGGTTGTTTGATAGACCCCAGTCTGAAAAAACTTCATTTGACTGCCTGCTTGATATAGTGTTGATACCCTTTAAGCACTTTTTTTCTGAGGATATGCAGAACGTGCTAAAGGAAGCTAAGAAGCCTGATATTAGGAAATCATATATGTGCAAATGGAAAATAATTTCTAGTTGGTGCATACTAAGAACTAAGGCCCTTTTAAGGCCCAGGTCCCTCAGCTTATAAAATATTTGTGTGAATTATTATCCTCTGGCTTTTCTTACTATTAATATTCATCATTCAAACATTTCTGTTTGTCTGCCCTTATATACTCCTTTCTACCTTTCCCCAAATCAAGCAATTTTTGAAATGGATGTAAGATATCCATCTGCCTAGAAAACAGGTGACTCTTGCTTTGAATCTTAACTTTGTGCTTCAAAAAGTAACACTTCTTCCATTTGAACCAGCTGTTCAGGCTGATTTGAGGTTCTTAACTTGGAAAACTGTGCTACACATTGCTCTGACTTCTGCAAGAGGAGTATCAGCAATACAAGCTCTTATGGTGAGTCAAGCCTACCTCATTATCCACAAGAACATAATCTCGTTGAGAACAAATCCTTCTCTAATGTCTAAAGAGATTTCAAGAGTTTACCTTGAGACAGTCTATTAATCTTCCTTAATTCTTTCCAGAACATAAAAGCAAAGGAGAAAGTATCTTGCATACTCTAGATGTCCACATGCTGCTCAGATACTACAAAACCCTTCAGGATGGCCAATCAGCTCTTTTTTTCTCATGAAGGTAAGACAAAAAAGCAGGCAGTTTCTAGATTGCTGTCTCATGTTATTTCGTTCTGCTATTCTCATCATAACAAGTCACCTCCTGGCAGGGTCATTGCTTTGGCTTATCCTGTGGATTTTTGTGGACTTGAAGTATTGTAGAGACAGCAACTTTGATTCTCTTTACATATGTTTGCAAAGTGTTACAAACTGGATTCCTTTTCCAGGTACAGAATAGGCTTTGGTATGACCATTCTCCAAGGACTCCTGGTTACCTAGATTCCTTTGTTAACCCTATATAAACATAAACTTTTATAATCTACCCATAACACTTAATCTACTACAACAGTGATTAAATGTTATACGTAGTCCAATTGTGTAAGTAAACTTGCTATGTTCTTATAGATCGCAGTTACAATAGCCTTCCCCTCCTTTCATTCCCCTTGTTCTGGATTAGATGTATATACTTCTTATATATTTACATATGTAAATATGCTTGTTTTTATTTTTCCTAGCATTTTTATTTCAGGACTCTTGCCTCCCATATTGAGGCAAGACAGCTGTGAAGGTGCCCTGCAGATTAGAAAACTGGCTGGCTGGTCATATATAACTCAAAAGGCCTAGGCTACTACAACAGTGATCTATAAGAACATCTGCTGTTAAGGTACACTTACTCACACAATTGTACTTTCTCCCTTCTCAAATTGTCCAAAGACAATTACCACAAGCTTCCTCATAGGATGGACATAATACACAGGAAAAGGGTTGCTTGATTAACCTCATCCTTCAGTTTCTTAACTCACTGCCTGGATGGTAGAATTTTAATATCTTTTAAGCACATGTTTTCTGAGGACATGCAACAAGTGTTAAAGTAGGCTAAGAAACCTTCTGCTAGAAAATTATATATAGCTAAGTGGAAAAGATTTTCTAGTTAATGACAATACAAAACCCAGAATCCTTTTAAGGCCTAAATGTCTCTTGTTCTATAGTATTTGTATGAGATATTATCCTCTGGTCTTTCTGACTCTTCTATCAAGATTCACCTCTTGGCCACATCTGTTTGTCTGCCCATGAATTTCCCTTTCTATCCTTCCTCAAATCAGACAGTTTTTGAAAGAGATTTTACATATTCATACACTGGCAGGTGGACCCTTCTGGGATCTTAATGTTGTACTGGAGAAAATAAAACATTTTTCTTTTGAACCTGCTTGCGAGACTGATTTGAACTTCTTATCTTGGAAACAGTGTTACTCGTTGTTCTTACTTCTTCAGAAAGAGTGTCTTGAGTTACAAACTCTTATGTTGAATCAGCCCTGTCTCATGTTTAACAAAGATAGGGTAACTCTATGAATAAATCCTTCATTCCTTCCATTATGTCTAAAGTGATTTCAGAGTTTTCTTTGGTCCAAGCTATTCAACTCCCTGTTTTCTATCCAGAACCAAAAATAGGAGAGAGAGAACTCTACACATTCTGGATGTTCACAGGCACCTCAGATGCAACAATAACAGGACAAAAAGCCTTAAGGAAATCTAATCAACTGTCTATGTCAAAACATACAATTTCTAAATGGTTGTCTCATTGCTATTATTTTTTTACTGTCATCATAACATGCCACTTCCATGCATGATCAGGGCCACTCTACATGGCTTTGTCTACTTCTCTGTATTTTTGAAAAGTAGTGGATGCTAGTATAAACTAGAGACAGCAGCTTGGTCATCTGTGCACACATTTACCACGCATTATAAATTAGATTATTTCTCTAGGTCCAGAGCAGACTTTGCAAGGACTATTTTCCAGGAGCTTATGAACTCTGATCCTTCTTCCTCCTCCCTTTCTTTCTAAGCTCTGATAATCATCCCACATAACTTAGGCTACTGCAACAATGATCTAATGATGAACATAGTCCAGTTGTATGAGTAAATGTAACAGTAGATGTTCGAATATGTCACTTTTACAAAAGGATCACCTTCACTTCCTCCACCCCCTACTCTTTCTTGTGTTTCATGCCATGATGTAGTTATAGTTTTCCCTTTTACTTTCTCCTAGCACATACCCAACTTGCAAGCCTTTTGCTTCCTTTACTCAGAAGCAAGAAGCTCTGAAGTTTGACGCTCTAACCACTAACTTTATAACACACACTTCTAGTTTTACAGAGATTTGGCCAGGAGGAAGGTTCCCCAAAGCTTGGAACCAGACTGATTGTGCAGTCTTTGGCAAGATATGTCCAATATAGCTTAGGCTACTGCAGCAGTGATCTGTTCAAACATCTGCTGTTATGGTATGTTCATTTGCATAACTGTGTTTTATGAAGATGGTTTGAAGAATATGTTGTTTTGTGACAGTTTATTGTATATTGATGATTTCTGAAATTATACTTAATTATAACTTTTTGTAGATTTTACGTATCATGATGCCAGACATGCTTATAAACAAATGCTATTACAAACATCAGATTCCTTCAAAAGATTTTCTTTGTATTTCTTTATTTAAAGAAGAGCCACAGTCCTGATAATCATGAGCAATGCAATGTTTCATATTTTACAAAAGTAGTTTAACAAAGGGGGCTGGATATTTACTGGCTTTTCTTGAACAAGGCTACAATCCCCCACTCCATCTATTTTGTCTTTCTTCCTCCTTCTGAATCTCTGAAAGAAAAATGAAATATGAAGAAGAAGAAGAACATACATATGAAGTTAGTTTTAAAAGTTGGAGATTCCCATATGAACACACCAGGTCGCTACAGGTAGTCTCAGGGAATGTAAAAACATTGAAGTAAGCATGCCAAAACTACATTCAGCAATAGTGGAGTTTGCAGTTTTTTTTCACTGTTGTACAACCCTGGAGTTAGTACGTATATGTTTGGGGGGGGGGGGCAGAGGAGGTGTTCCTCCACATGGGGGATGCAGGGGGGCTTTCTCCCCTCCAAAAAAAAAATCCTCAGAATTTTTACTGAAAGCAGTTTTAGTGAACCTTTTTTCTATGTTTTTGTATTCGGGGAAACTGCCTTCGGTATCTTGACATGAATCTAGTTATACAACAGCAGGCAGTGGTTTTCAAGAAGTGCAAGTCTAACCCATCAGCTGAGATAGTCCATCTTCCAGCAGTTGGTGCACCATGTACTTCTGCCATTTTGTAGAAGAATGTCACCTTGATGTCTTATTGTTCTCCCTATTACCCCACTGCTTGTACATGGGACAGTGTAGGGATAAGCAGTAACTAAACAAGTTGTTTTGGTGGTAAAAATTATGATCTGTACTGTTCCTTATGAAGAAGGCTTTATGACTGTAAAAAGGCCTTTTCCTACCACAGGTGCTAAGGGTCCAGTATCTGGGCCAGTTTAAACCTTTCTTAATTTCCCAGTAAACCTGTGGTTGTTGTAAGTTTCACTTTCTTCCTCCTTTAATATCTTATTTTACATTGCTGATGTCCAGTGATAAAGGAGGAGTGTGGGGAGGGGGGGGGGTTGCTAATTCTCAGTATATACCTAGTTATGGCCCATCTTATGGAGCATAGATGCCTTAGAATGGACAACACTCTCCGTGACTCCATTGGAGCACTTGCATTTGATTGTACCATTTTTTAACATTTTTACTAAACCATCACATTTTAAGTTGCAACATGAACTCACATGCATTTATATAAAAGAAAACAAACCATAATAATTGTTTCCATTACTGTTCTTATGTAATATATATATGCTTTTTCCTTTTTTACAATTTTCTTTCACTCCAGAATTGCATAAATTACTCAGTTCTTGGCTTCCATTAAATGTCAATCCTCTTGCTAAGCATTATTCTGCATATATATTGTTGTTACAAATTCCATCTAGTTCTCTGAAATTTGCTCCTTCCTTTTTTCAAAAGATCCAATCTCCTTTGCAATATTCAAAACTTCCATTATGATCTGCTTAGATATTGATTTCTTTTCTCTAGTAACTGTTTTTCTTGGCTGCCAATGACATTAAACTTAGTAAGGCCTTACTTTGGACAATTCAGATCCTATATCCCAGCTCAATAGAATCATTACCTTAGTTACTGCTATCCCCCCAAATTTATGTAATAGTATTCTGTAGGGTATTTTTAAAATCTAGTAATTTGTTACATTCCCAAAATACATATTCCAAATTTCCTGTCTCTCCTCCAACACATCTCCAACATTTGCTGTCTACCTGAGGAAAATTTCTCTGAAGTCTACTTGCAGTATAGAAATACATATGTAAACACATCCATGTAAAAATTCCAAATCCTTTTGACTTTGCTGAATGCCTGGGAGCCATACCAGATTTATTCTCATTGTTCCTTTACAATACGCCTATCTGTTCTCTTTTTCCAGTCATTTTAACTTCCGCTGATTGAGTCTTATAGTTATTGTGCAATATTTTGTACCTACTATTTATCAATTTTTAACAAGTTCTGTTTTAGACTTAACTAAAAACTCCACCAGATCCAGTCTTTTAGTGTTATCAATCACTGATAGAGAAGGCAGTCTCTAGTCTGCAGTCCAAACTCCTACTAAACCCCATCCCACTCTATGACTGCTACCTTTTGTGGTTGCTTTGCTAATTTACTCCAGTGAAGTCCAGCCTCATGTTGCCTATTTTCTATTTCCCCTTCTTGTAGAAATCCCTATTGGTAAAATTTCTTTTCTTCATTCTAACACTGTCTTATTTTAGAGTACTTACTACTACTTTATGAATGTAATATTTTATATAGTTGTCACTGTTGTCCATAAGAACTTGCATCCAAAATCCTACACTTGCTTTATCTCTCAAGTTCTCCTTGTCCCTTATTTTATCCCCATCATCCTTCAGATTGAGTTTTGTATATGATTATTTGCATAGCTTTAAAGTACCCCTTCAAATTGAATAACTTATTCTAGGGGGAAAATCACCTTGTTTCACTGAACTCTTGCCTTCTTCCCCTCTCCAATAAATTCCTTCAGCTGTTTATTAATCATCATCTACAGCTTTTCCCCATTTAGCCTAGCCTGCATGTAGGGATAAAGCAACTAAAAAAACATTTTCAGTGCATGTATCTATGTATCTCACTGTACATATCTATCATCAAGAGCTATCAGCGTCTTAATTTTAGTGTTATCTTTAGGTTAGACTCTTTCTAAATATCATTAGCTGCCATAACAGAATCCTGTTTAATCCATACTATTAAATACTTCATGTTATCATGCTCCCATAAGTATGGGTATTGCTGAATCAATTCATGAATAGGTGGAAAGTTTACCTCTTTAACTTTTTTTTTTTTTACTTGTTTTACAGACTTGAAACTGACCCAGAACATTACACAGCAGGTTTTATCAAGTACACATTTCTTGATTACCATGCCAGTTATATCCTTGATTTGTTAATACCTTATTTTCGTTGCTAATCACTCTAAATATAAAGCAGATAACAGGGAATAGAGGGTATCCCTGCCTGGTTCCTCTGTTCAAACACAGCTTTATGAGATGAGCCCTTCATTCTTAATTCTTGCCTCCAAACCTTAATTTAAACTCATTATTAATCCTATTATTCGGTATGGGAATGCAAATACCACAATTGCTCTACCCATATATCCCAGCTGAATCCATTGAATGCTTTCTGTGCATCAGGACACACCAACAACAGCAGTGTTTACTTACTCTGTTTCCATTTTGAATCATCATTGTTCTGTTAATTTTTTTCCCCAAATGTTTGCCTATCCTCCACATAACCAAATTGTTCCATATTTATCAATTTTGTTAACATCTTTGCCCTTCTCTTAGCTGATATAGACATAATGATCTTAAGTCTCTGGCAGTTAGTCCAGAAGACTAGGGTTATCCTGCCCTAAGGAAGGGAAGGGAAACAATACCAATGAACCTATAATCATTGTCTAAAATCGAAGTGGGTCTATAACAAAGCAGATTGGAGTGGTCTTTACCCTCTTTTAGTAATATTTATTATTTATTTATTTATTTATTTCAGTTTGATGACCGGGGAGATCCACTGGGCTCAGGAGCCCGTTTTCAGTGGAGGCCCGGGGAGAAAAGCTACACATTACATAGTAAACATTAAGATACAACAGATTAACATTAAGATTCAAAGATACAGTTACATTATAAATCAGAGACATGATGTGGTACATTGGTTACATAGGATGTGAGTCATGTGATGACATGAGTGTTTCAATGGTTACATAGTATCTGAGTCTTGTGATGGCAGTACAGGTACAAATGTTAGGGAGGGAAGAAAAGGGAAAGCAGACTATTTACAGTATTTACATTATATACACAAAATAACATTGCAGATTGAGTAGTATCCAGGGGGAGCCAAACTGTTTAGAAATAGAACGAGTATGGGAATACAATTTAGAGTAGAGAGAAAAGAAGGCTAGGTGGGGAAGGTACAATTGCACTTCCAATTAGAGGAGAGGTGGGAATGGAGTTGGGATTTGAAGTTGTCAAAGTTTTCTGTGGTTTGTAATGAAGGAGGGAGAGAATTACATTTTTTGGCTAAGGAAAAGGACAGGAGATGCTGTCCAGCAGGGCAGTTTGGTTTGTAGACAGTGATTAGGTTTAGGTGAGCAGATCTAAGTGGCCTGTGAGGGGTGTATGGTTGTAGGAAGTTGGATAGTGTAGGACATTTAGTAGGGTTAAATAATAGCCTATGGGCAGTAGTAAGTTGAAGGTAGTCTAGATAGTTAAGAAGTTCTAGCCAGTTTAGTAAGTGGAGGGCAGAGCAATGGTGGGAGGAGTATTTGGCTTTGATGGCGAATTTTGAAATTTTATTATAACAATTTTCATTTTTGGAAGAGATGTAGGCAGATAAGTTAGTAGAGGAGCGCCATACATTAGTGAGGGAAGAAGATAGGTAGTGGCGAGAGATTGTCTAGTAGAAGGAGAGAGATAGTGGATGTTTCTGTATAGCAGGCCAAGTTTTTGATGTGTTTTCTTAATGTTTACTTGAATATGGGTGTCAAATTTTAGGTGTTCATCTATAGTTACCCCAAGTAGTTTGGCGAAGGGAACTATTTCTATGGTTGAATTGTTAGGGCTTCTAATTTGGAAAGAATTTTTATCAAGAGGGGAGGATTTAGAGGGAGGGAAAAGTAATATTTTGGATTTGTTAGCATTTAGAGATATGTGGTTTTGTAGCATCCAGTTCTCAGTGGTGGAAAAGGCAGTTTGAGTGTTTGTTTGAAGTTCAGGGAGGTTGGTGGCACAGCAGATTAAAGTGGAGTCATCTGCATATTGTACGATTTTGGTATTTGGGATGGCAGAGTGGAAATCATTGATAAAGATGTTAAACAGCATTGGGCCAAGAATGGATCCTTGGGGAACCCTAGTAGGGGTGGGAAGGAAGTTTGAGGTGCCTTTTCTTCATTTTACAGCTTGAGATCTGTCAGATAGGTAACTTAAGAACCAGGATAGGGTATTGTGAGAGAGGTTAAGGTTAGCAAGGTGGCTTAGGAGATGAGTATGGAAGACTGTATGGAAAGTCTTGGAGAGATCTAATAGAACTGTAGATACTACTTTTCCAGAGTCACAGGCATGGTTGACTATATCTAGGAATGAGAGAAGAGCAGTTATAGTGCTATGGCCAGGATGGAAACCATGCTCGGTTTGAAAGATAATGTGTTTTTTGTTTAGGAAAGGCATTAGTTGGATGTGAATGCATTTTTCCATTATTTTTGATATTGAGGAGAGGATGGCTATGGGGCGAAAGTTTGAGGTATTATTATTTTTGCCACCTTTGTGGAGAGGATGTATAAAGGCAGCATGCCACAGCTTGGGGACATAAGATTTCTGTATGGATCTGTTGATTAGGATGCTAATGGGGAGGGCGATTCCATCTGCAGCAATTTTTAGGAAGTGAGATGGAATGTTATCTGGGGCATTGGAGCATGGGTTTATTTTGCTGAGAAGTTTTTTTATGTAGGAGGTAGAAATAGGTTTAAGTTCAAATGTTGGGGGAGAGTTGGGTTTAGAGGCTGGGGAAGAGTGATTAACCTGTGTGGATGGGTTATTATTTGGGAAGGTCTTGGTTAGTTCAGGTCTGGAGTTAGTAAAGAAGGAGTTAAATAGCGTGGCAATTTCTGGATCTGACTTAGTAGTGTCAGGGCAGAGGTTGTATTTGGTACCTAGGTTGAGAAGTGAGTTAATTGAGTTCGAGAATTGTTTGGGGGTTTTGGAGTACTTGGCTTGGAGTTTCATATAGTGGGATTGTTTGTCTTTAATTATATGTCTTTTAGTAAAGTTGCGTAGTTGCTTATATTTAAGAAGGGTTTCAGAGTATTTATTGTGCTGAAAAAGTTTCCAGCATTTATCTCTTTGTTGCATAAGTTTTTTGCTTTCCTTAGTTAACCATGGGGTTGAGTTGGATTTGATTTTTATTGTTCGTGGTGGAGCTTGGGAATTAAGTACATTTAGGAAAGTTGAGTTAAAGTAATCAACGGCGTTGTCTAGAGGAAGTGTTTTTAGATTGTTCCAGTTAGTTTGTTTGAGGGTGTTAGAGAAAGTTATAGGGTTGGAGTTTGTAAGGTTATGTTATGTATATATTGGTGCTGGTGAGGGCAGGAGTGGGTTGCTCGGTGGATAAAGGCAGGCAGGTGGTCACTAATAGCATCTGGAGGGATGCCTGAGTGTAAAGTGTTGTTTGGGTGGGTAACTAGGATCCAGTCCAGAGTAGATCCTGGGGGATTTATTTTGTTAGGTCTAGTGATAGAGTTTGTACATTGAGTAAAGTTGAATAGATTGACAGATATGGCTGGATTCTGGTTGTTAATTTTGTTCCAATCTATGTTAACACCGCCTAGTACGTAGGTCTCTAGAATAATATTAGTTGAGGCCCATTGGAGAATTTTTTCTAGAGTTGTGGTGTTGTTACCTGGGGGGATATAAAGGGATATGATGCAGATGCTTTTATGATTATTCATTTGTAGTAAATCTATGACTTGTTCTGCGTTGTTGAACAGAGGTATGGGATTTGGGTATGGAATAATGGAGAGTAGCTTAGAGAATATTAAGGCTACCCCTCTACCTTTTCTATTCAAGCTGTCATACCTAAGGGCTTGGAAACCAGGAGGTAGGATTTCTGAGTCAGAAATGTATGGTTTTAGCCAAGTCTCAGAGATGGCTACAATATCAGGTAGGTTCTGGTTAAGCCAGGCATGAAAGATAGTTGCTTTATTTTTTAGACTCTGGGCATTGAGAGTAACTATTTTCAGGCTTTTGTGGCTGGTGGTATTGTTATTGATTGGGGGGATGAAGTTGTTAGTAGTACTAGGTCCAGGATTTGGGTGTATATCACCTGCTAAAAATAGGCAGTTAAAGAAAGGAGGTAGTAGGAAATTTAGTTACCTTTTGACTGTTGGGGAGAGTATGACAGAGGTTTAGAGAAGTTATATTTTGTTGAGGTGGGTATGATCTTTGGTTTAAAATAGTGGCGTGGGTTGGGCTGTACTAATGAGGAGGATATGGTGTGGAAGTGAGGTATTGTGAGAGTGAGATGAGGGTTGGGAGTGGCGAAGTGGGACAGAAAGGATGGGGGAGAGAAGTGGAGGAATAGGAGGCAGTATGGTATAGTGGAATTAGAAGTAACAAGGTGATAGAGGGGATAAGAAGGGTTTGTATTAGCGCAGAATGCAAAGTAGATGGTTTTAGTTTGTAAGATAGTCTAGTATGAGAGGTATAATGTCAGTAGGGTATTAGAGAGTGATTGAAGTAGGGGGTGTAGAGTAAAGTATAGGTTGTAGGGGGAGTGGCCTTTAATTGATGGGTGGAGATGAGAAGGGGGGGGTAATGTGAGGAGGTGAGTGATTGGAGTGGTGGAGGAAGGGAGGAGACTTCTGACTGGGAAAAATGTAGGAGTAGTGGGGGTGGGTGGGAATTGGGGTTAGGGTAGGGGAGCGGAGTGTGCCTGTAGGGCGAACGGAGCGGGTAGAGCCAAGAAGAGGAGAATCCTGTGAGAAAACAATCAGAGAGAGAGAGGCTATGGACAATGGCTGGTCCTGCAGTTATGGGGTAAGTGTCATGCTTGGGGTTAAATTAAGCCCCAGATATCAAGGTTCAAAGAGGGACTATTGGGGAACAGCAGAGTTAGATCTCTAGCTCTTGCGATACAGAAATAAAAATAGGATTAGTTAAATATTTTATCTAGGGAGTGCTGCCATCTAGTGGTAGAAGGGAGTAATAGCTAGTCACTAAAGCAGAATATACCTTTAGGATACAAGGAGCTTTACAGGAGGGGAGCGGGAGATAAATGGCTGCAGAAAGCTGCAAGCACACAAGCGAGAGGTCAAGTTTACAGGGAAACAAATGTAACAGTCACAGTTCCAAAGTTTGTTTAGGCTACCTACACAGGGGTTTGCTTATTGGTTTCCAGACGGCAGGTAGCTCTCAGTATAACAGAGAATGGGCAGTTCAGGGCGTCCTTTTGGAGATAGAAGGAGAGCTTCCTTGCTGTTTAGTAGCAGAGAGGGCACAAAAGAGAGAACAGAATTAGACACTTAGAGAGGTGAGGGGAGGGTAGTTCAGGAAAGGAAGAGCGAGGAGGGTATACTGCAGAGAGGAGAAGGATGAGGGGGGAGGGATGAGAAAGAAGTCAAGGAATGAAGAGGAAGATAAATAGCAGGGAAAACCAAGAATAATAGCAGAGTGTGGAGGCACATTAACAAATAGGAAATTCCATTTTCATTATTAAAAACATTGCCATGGAAAACTAACACTTCTTCAAATTAATGTAGGTTCTGGTCGCTATGCAGGCACAGAAATCAGCTGCATTATGTTACTATTAGTAGCACACTGGCAATATATAGCTAAATTAACATCATACAATTATGTAGCAGCTCAAACAACTAAGCGTTAACTTTGAAATAGACTCAGCAGTTACAATACAAATGAAATAAACTGTGCCGCTTTCTCTTAATAGTACACGGACAAGGTGTAGCGTACTTTGAGTCTGCCAAATACTTTGCAGCTCTAACAACACCAAATAAATATCTTGATATTACAAAATAATGACATACACTGCATCACGTTCTCTTAATAGCAAATGGACAAGGTGTTGTGTACTTTGAGCCTGCCAAATACCTTGCAGCTCTAACAACATCAAGTAAATATCTTGGTATTACAAAATAATGAAGTAAACTGTGTCACATTCTCTTAATAGCACGCGGACAAGGTGTAGCGTACTTTGAGCCTGCCAGATACTTTTCAGCTCTAAACAACACCGAGTAAATCTTGTTATATGTTAAAATATTAGGTAACAAATAAGCCAGAAATTCATAGAACTAAGATCTAACCTCAAAGGACAACAAACTGTATGTCAGAAGTCTCAGGTGTCAGCTTTATATTCCTTACATTTAAATAGAACTGGCCATAGATTCACAGTACACAACAGCAGCTAAATAAGCCATGGATTCTTAAAGTACATGAACATAGCTGAGACTGCCATTGCACTCGTAGTACAACTTATTTATGGGCAGGATCGCTGTTATTTACAGCCTTGGCCATTCCTTATTAAGCATTTGTTCTGGAAAAAAACAGAGGTACAACGCCTATACAGCTTTTAATGTGCAACCTTGAAACCTACCGGTGAGACGAGCAGCCAGCCGCAAGACCATTTCAGGGGTTGTGGACGCTATGGGGTATTATTTAAAAATGGCGCCAGTAATGCCACCAACTAGAAGTAAACTTTGGGAGGAAGCTAAGGGAGGGGTATGGGAGAATGGGAAAATGGGACTGGAGATGGGAAAGTGGGAGGGGACAGAGAGCCAAGAAGAGGAGATTCCTGTGAGAAAACAATCAGAGAGTGAGGCTATGGAGAATGGCTGGTCCTGCAGTTATGGGGTAAGTGTCGTGCTTGGGGTTAAATTAAGCCCCAGATGTCAAAGTTCAAAGAGGGACTATTGGGGAACAGCAGTGTTAGATCTCTAGCTCTTGCGATTCAAAAATAAAAATAGGATTTGTTAAATGTTTTATCTAGGGTGTGCTGACATCTAGTGGCAGATGGGGGTAATAATTAGTCTCTAAAGCAGAATATACCTATGGGATACAAGGAGCTTGAGTAATGCAGCTAGTATTGTTTTCTTGTAGGTCGGTGGTACTTTCATAATACCAGGTTCTAAATAAGAATTCCTTATTTGGTGGAGCAAAATTTGTTGGCATCTTCAGCCTCAAACATTTGATTTCAGGTGTCACAAATGAAAAGAAAACTGCCTCCTTCTCCTTTATCTAGTTCCTATCAAAATGAAGATGATGAGCCTTACTATATTTAGAATTGATTGGATCCCTCTTTGACAGTGAAAGATGCTGGAGGTAAATACACTGTTTCCTCTGCACTTATCTTTTTTCAAGATTAGTTTTGTTAAACTAATGACCTGTTTGATCCCAAGGCGCTAGTAATCGTTTCTTAAATTGAATCTTATCAGGATATATCTCCGAGCTTTCTATGGAACCTAATTCTCAGGGCCTTGCGTCAAATAAACCTGCAAATTTTACAGGTTCTATTGGCTGACACTGTTCAAGATATACCTACTTTTAAAAGATCAAAGAGAACCACTGCTCTGAGTACTTTTTGTACATGTAAAGAGAGCAGATTATTGGACATCTTGAGAAGTCTGAAATCTTATCAATGACAATGGGGTATCCATTCTGATATGAAAAAGCTATGGCTTCATCATTTTCATAGGGGTATCCAACTGTTTTAAAAAATCTGTCCAGAGGATGAACCTCCACTTCTGTTTTTATGCCAGACGTGTTATGATCTACCACCTCTAGGTTGCTGTCTGTCTTACCCCTATGGTATAGTTGTAGGGTGAGATCACTAACTCAAATGATGGATCCGGACAAATGTATTCAGAATGCTGCTATGAAAGATAAAATAATAAAGATGTCACTTACAGCAGACAAGATAAGCTGCACATTATCAAGTATGGTCACAAATATGTGGATGCTAGCTTTAGAATAACTTTTCAGCTGCAATATTACAAGGATTTGTCTCTTTTAAGACCAAGCCTTTCAAGAGACATTATGGCTGAAGTATTAGGTGCCTTTCTGAGATAGGAAAAGAAATCACTTTCACCATGTTCTCCCTCTGAAAAAGTGTTAATTCTGAAAAAGGGCAATACTATGGAAAAGATAAACAGATTTTTTATTTTCCAGTTCAAAAATATACTAGAAATTACTCTTCCGAGTCCTGGCTTATCTGTAGAAAGCAGAAAATTTAGATGACAATACAAGAAAAGAAACAGTGCCAAATAAACAACAGCAGCATCCACTGAGAGGATAAAAGAAACAGCATAAGCAGCCAAAGCAAACCTCAGCAAGAAATATGGTTTTCTTCAGTGCCTATATGACTGGCCAGCCATTGTACTCTGGAACCTGCATTATAGCAGGAAGGCTATCTTATAGACATATACATCTCATAGAAATGATAACATAAATATTCTTCAGGGGCTTTGCAATTGAATTTCGCACCACCTCCTAATATATGTTGAATTCCTGCCACCCTTCTCCCAAAAAGGCCAGCTTCAGCTAGCTGTTTACACATTTCAACAAGGTCTCCTGTTCACTCAGTAGCCCCTCAGCTAGTAAACAGGGACATTTATTTAGGCTCATTTCTATTATCAAAAACAAAAAAAAAAAAACAGTGGAGGACTATAATATATCTGAAAAGCCATATCAGCTTTACAAAAACAAAGAAGTTTGAGAGTTTCATATTCCACTGTCTTCTTCATTTTTTTTTTTTTTGCAGAATGCTCCATTGATAGTATTTTCTGTAAAATGTGCCTGCTTTGAATCCCAAATCATAAGACACACTGACACTTCCTATGGTTTTAACTAGGGAATTACTGTTCACTTTCTTGCCATTTGACCTTTTTTTCTACACCTAGATTGTACACTCATTATTTTGCTCTAGTTTTTGCCCACCTGCATTTTCAAGTGGAATATATTTACTTAGACATTATCTTATTTCCACTGTCTACTTTTGCCCGCTGCCAGGACAGCCATTACCAGAAATGTGCTACTACCAAAAACTGAGTATAGTTTATCCATGTTATGCTTTCAGTGATCTAATAATACCCATAATCTTTATGCTATTGAAAGCAGGATTTGCAGATTTGTTACTTGTGCATATGCCAGACAACATCACTGTGATGTACTCAAGACCATCAGCTGACTCCCTATAACTCACAAAGTGACACTTCTTACCTGTTCTGTCACATTTAAAATATGATTATTGTCCCTGATGAAGAAAATGTTAACAATATGAAAATGAGCCTATAAATTAAGAAATAGCAATGATGAAAGTCTGTAGTTAGTCAGACCCCCTTTCAAGATAACCATAATAGAAACAGCCTTCTTACAGAGTCTCTTTTTCCTTCTGCCTCCCAAGGCTTATCTGGTCACTCTAGACCTCAAAGATTCCTATCTCCACTTCTCTGTTCACAGAACCACAGATGCTATCTAACATTCGTTGCACTGGGAATGCATTTTCAATTTACTTTTTTAATGTTTAGTCTCTGTACTGCTCTGAAAGATTTCACAAAGTCATAGCCTTCTGCAGACTACTTTATTCATTGCTCTGACTTCTACTAAAAGGGTTTCTGAATTACGAGTCTCAAGTTTATTCAACCCTTTTTGATATTCCATAAAGACAATGCCAGTATTAGGATCAACCCGTCCTTTATGCCCAAGTTTATTTCTGAATTTACTTTAAACCAGACAATTTGCCTTCCTATATTCTTTCAAACAGGTGATACAGAATTCTTTTTTTTTTCAAATAACTTTTTATTTATTTCATAAGAATAACAAGAAAGAAAATAGAAAACCAATATTATAACATGGATACATGAATGAGCGAATAAACTGAACTCATATTAAACATGTAAAACAAACTAAACCTGAAAAACATACTAAAGTATATACAGTATGTACAAATTAACTAGCAAGTGTGCTACAATAAAGAGAGATAAATTAGGATGAGAGACATGGTTCTCAGAGATAACAATATAAATAAAGGTTCATCATGAAGTGCAAGATAAATCTCAGTTCTAAATAAAGGTGTTAGGGTTGTTATTCACTAAGGATAAGGTCAAGAACCCTTTTCCAAACTTTTCTTAAGAGGGCAACCTTCCTGAGACCTTTCGTAATAAATTTCTGTGCTGAGATGTATGCAAGAGCCATTTCCTTAAAGTTATTCCAACAGAGTTTGGTACGATCTATCCAGTTTTTGGTGATATATAATTTCATAAGAGAGCATAGAGTAACAAGTACATGCATATCAAGTTTAGAAAGATTTACAGTAGGTATATGAAGAATCGCTATTTCCCAGGAGAGGGTCGATTTATGGTATCCCATTTTCTCGAGACGGACTTTCAGTGAGGACCAAAGCTTATGTGAGTAATTGGAAAACCAAAGAACGTGTAGAAGATCGGCACTTGGGAAGGAACAACACGGACAAGAGGGAGAGTTCTTAGAGTCAAACTTGTTTAAGACAGAGGGAGTATAGTATGAGTTGTTGTTGATCATTAATTATGTGTAAATAATTTTTTTAAATGGGGATAGATCTAAGGTATTTTTTATGGCAGAAAGCTTTTGTTTCTCCGAAAGATGTGAATTATGATTGTCCCAATAACCAGAGAAAAGGCAGTCTGAGTCGTGTATTATGGAGATCAGCAGATTGTACGATTTAGAGAGCATTTTCTCTGAATTCGAAAGAGTTTGGATGACTACCTCCAGCTTGGTGATATCTTGACTTTTGACTATGAGGTGGGCGAATTTTGATGCGACTAGTTCTCGTAATTGACGGAGAATAGTTGTGTACTTATTATTAACCCTAAGGATTATGTGAAGATTGGTAAGTGATTCATTTCTGTGTTTAAGAATATCCCAAACCACAATATTTTTAATGGGAGGAAAGTTAGAAAGATTAATTAACAGATTATTCATTTTAATATTGGGATTTAAGTGGAGAGGTTGGAGTAGGGGAAGAACACTATCAAGTTTAATATGTTTTAATAGAATTTGAAAAGTTCTGATTTTATGTTTTAGATCGGTGGATAGCTTAGAATTGTTCATAGCATCCGGGGAAAGAAAAGGGAGAGCGACAGGGTTAATTTTGTTGGCTTGAACATGTTGATACCATAGCTTGATCCAGGTAGGGTAAGAGTTATACTCTCCATGATTGAGTTTCGCGATAGACAGAATTCTATTAGCACAAATAATTGTATAGTACAATTGAAAGTTCGGTAGACCGAGGCCGCCCTTACTCTTAGGGAAGATTAATTTAGAGTACGAAATTCTGACTGATTTAGGAAACCAGATAAATTTGGCTAATTCTTTATTAATCTTTGATAAGAAAGACTTAGATATTATCTGATCTGAGGCATTAAATTGATAAAGGAGTCTGGGAAGTATGTTCATCTTAACTATCGCAGATTTGGATAAGAGAGATAAGTTCATTAGTTCCCATCTACGAAGGTCCTGTAATATTTTCGACCAAGTTCTGAGCAAATTATTTTGTAGCATAGACAATTGGTTATGTTCGAAGTGAATGCCAAGATATTTAATGTCAAAGGTTGTCTGAAAGGGAGAATCAGGAAAATAATTAGATTTGTGACCCACAGGGTTGATAGGAAAGATGTGCGATTTCTTATGGTTAATCTGATAGTCTGAGGCCTTTGAAAACTTGTTAATAGAATTAATTATTTTACTAAGGTCAGTGTTAGAAAGTTGGAAATATAGGTTAAGGTCATCTGCAAAGGCAGAAAATAATAATCTATAGGACTTTGGGAATCACATGAAAGGTATTCTGGGCAATATATAGAAAGAATGGTTCTATAAATATGTTGAAAAGAAAAGGGGATAAAGGACAGCCTTGTCTTGTACCATTTGTAATCTTTATTGATTTTGATAGGTGTTTGTTGATACATAGATATGCGTATGTATTTTTATATAACGATGTAATCATATCAGAATAGGCAATAGGTATACTAAAATGAGCCATGGTTTGGAATAGAAAATCCCAGTTTACCCGGTCAAAGGCTTTTGAAGCGTCTAAAGTTAGTGCATAGATCGGATTTTTCTCTTTTTTGGTGAAGTGGATTAGGGAGTCCAATGTTAAAGTATTGTCCCATGTGTAATAATGGGTCATAAAGCTGGCCTGCTCCAAGGAGATTAAAGAGGGCATAACTCTTTTCAATCTGTTCGCCAGGAGAGACTCTAGGATCTTAATATCAATGTTTATTAGTGAAATAGGCTGATAGTTATGGGGGTCAGCTTTATCTTTCTTATTTTTCAAAATTAGAATAGTTTTCGAGGTGTTCCAGTGTAAATCAGATATTCCATTTTTTATTATATAGTTAAATACCTTCAAAAGGATGGGGGAGGTTATCAGATTAAAGGTTTTAAAAAATTCAGCTGTAAAGCCGTCCGGGCCAGGGGATTTGCCTACCTTGAGACTGGCAGTAACATTTTGGATTTCCTGGAGACTCAAGGGAGCAGAAAGCATAGAGCATTGAGATTCATTCAGGGAGGGAAATTTAATAGAATTCAGAAAGCTATCCATATACCGGTTAATAGAGGGGTCTACTTTCCTACAATAAACATCTGAGTATAAGGACGAGAAAAGTTGTATTATTTCAGAGTCCGACTTATATATTTTATTTTGGAAATGTAATAAGGAGATTCTGGGGGAGCCATGATTGTTTTTTATTATTCTTGCCAAGGTTTTAGAGGAGATTTGCGACCATTCTGAATAAGTTGCAATAAGTTTTTGTTCAGATAGGGAAAGATTTTGTTGATGAAGTTCTAGTAGTTCTTTTTGAGAATTGCTAATTTCTTTGTGTAAGTTAGGGTCTGGATTTAGCCTTTGTTGTTTTTCTAAATCAGAAATCCTCGAGATTAGCTTAGATTCCTTATTTTTGTAGAGTTTTTTATAATAGGAGGCTTTGTTGATTAAAAGACCTCTTAGACTGGCCTTACAGGCGGCCCATTGGATATCAAATGGAATATGTGACCTTTCAAGGTTAGAGCTAAAGTCTGATAGTATTTCTGTAATTTCTTGAGTGATGGCCTTATTGGAAAGCAGGTTGCTGTTCAAAGTCCAGTTATTATATCGGGGGAGAGAAGTTGACCCTGGATCGTGTCTAATCGTGAGAGATTCTTGAATGATCAGAGAAGAATCTAGGTTCTAACGAGAAGTTTATCTTGAAGTTAGAGAGGGAATCAGATACTAGAAAGAAATCTAACCGTGACCATGTATTATAACATTTCGAATAATATGTGTAAATTTAGTCTTTAGATAGATGTCCACCGAATGAAATGGGGTCAATAAGGTTAAAGTCATTTATTAAATCCTCTAGTGCTAGAGATGCTTGAAAATTGTATGTGGGAGATTTGCTGGTGCGATCTATACTGGGGTCTATAACAGCATTCCAGTCTCCCCCTAAAATAACATGGTGGTCCTGAAAAGCAGAAAGAATATTATAGATCTCTAAGATGAAGACTTGTTGTTGAGTACATGGGCCGTAGAGATTGAAAAAGAGGATTGGTTTATTGAGGTTAGGAAATTGAGAGGTGAAATAACACCATCTACCATTTTTGTCAGACTTCTCCTCCAGGATAACCCCATGAAAATCATTTTTGATTATAGTGACCACCCCTTTAGAGTTTGAACTATCACCTGCAGAGATGATGGATTTTATCCACTTTTTTTTTCCTCTTTAGCCCAGTCCTCTTTGTACATGTGTGTTTCTTGTAGGAAACATATGTTAGCTTGAGATTTAAACAATAAGTGAAAGAGTAGAGATTTTTTGGATTTGTTTTGTAATCCTCTAACATTCCATGAGTCAACAGACCATGCCATAATCACTAATTACAGGGAAACTATAAATTTGGGGTTTAGTATAACCTTACCCTTGAAGAGGGTATTTACACATAGGAAGGAAAAGGATAGTCAGTGAGGTTAGGTATTTAGAAGAAGTGAGAGACCATATCAAAACATCATGTAGGGTGAGGAGACTGATGGTAATAATAATAATAATAGAAATGGTAGCACAGTATTCCTTCAAAACTACCCCAGTGCCTAACCACCCCACCCCTATGAGTGAAGGAATACAAGCAAAATAACAAAAGTTCCAATAAACCTTGATTAACAATGAAAACACACAGTAGAAAATTGTCATGTATAAAGTCCTAAAAATGACTAAAATTACAATAAGTAACACTATACATATATACAAAGCAATCCACATCCAAAAATAGATCATACTAGGACCCTAATATCAAGCATCCATGAGCTCCACTAGAGACCGAGGAATGATAAAGAAAGAGTAGCCAGAAGTAGTCGTATAATGACATAAAGACAAGGGAAGACTTAGATAGTGGTTGATGCTTGGAGAAAGTTACTAGGTGGATAGATTGGGAAGCAGACGGGAAAAACACTAGTAAAAAGACAAAGAAAAGTAAGAATAAAACTAAAAAAATAAAAATCGCCGCTTGTTATTTATCTATGTAAGCAGCCGAAATAACAATAGAAAAGGCCACACATAGAAAGCTTATAGCACAGTACTAAAGGTAAAGGACAAAGGAGAATGATGATAAAGATAAGTATAGGATACAGACAAAGGATGGAAGACATAGGCTTTGAGCTCGTATAGGATGCAAACTTATGTGTACATATATGATTATAAAACTAGTACTACATAACATAACTCACTGATTTTCTCTACTACAATTATCTATCTAGGCAGTAAATAATGAGCTGCCAGTAACTACAAATCTGACTAGGTAATATAGGAGAAAACCTAGGACTGAGCAAATGCAGTATCTGTTGAAGCAGCAGAGGTAAATAAAATGTGAATTAGTCTTAGTTAGGCTATGAACAACATATCTGCAACTTACTAACACACATGCAAAATCTAACATAAATAACTCACAAAGGACCTCGAACATCCAAGTTAAAGGATACAAGTTAGCTAATAAGCATAAGTAAATATGATGCTGGTTGTACGAGGTCAATTAGTAAGGCAATGTTTTCCATAAGTAAGGACTATACAACATTTTAATGAAATTATTGATTTTAAACCCTCAAGTTCTGCCTATATGTCATACTTCTTATTTTAACCATGTCCTTATCTGCACTAGATCGCCAAAGAACGGGGCATACTAACCAGCTGCATCAGATGCATCAATAAACAAACAACAACAAGGGTTTGACAAATATAGTATTGGCATCCTTTTAAATTATTGTTTGGAACTGACAGGAAGCGTAGCAAGCGTGTGTACAGCATTGATCGAGGCGAATGTCGACAAGCTTAAACAACCCTTTAAGTTATCAAAGAAGCCAGGCTCATAATGCAGAAGGGATAGTTAGCAATCAAGCAATATTAATTAGCTTATTGTTTATATGACTAATCTGAGGAGTCATCGATAGCTTACTTCTTTGTAAGTGGATCCAGTTCAGTCATAACGCTGGAAGTTGGCATATCGAAGAGACATTTAGTAGTTTTGGCATCATAGGAGCAGCATACCGCATGGGAACCACAGGAAGTCACCCAGCATGGAGATCCCCCAAATCACTAAGGCTGGATACAACAAGGTTCCCAGTTGAACCAAAGAACCAATGTCGCACAGATAGATCCCGAAGGGATATGGAACCAACAACCCCGCGCATTTCTGTAGATGCCCAGCTACCTTGTAAAATGAAGCCAGGACTAGAGCAGATATAGTGCGTGAAGAATTATGTTCAAGACTCCAGCAATTATAGTGAAAGTATTAAAGAAATATTCCAGAGTAGAGGCACATTACAGAACAGGGGAGTTGTCGAAGGCTTTAAGAAAAGCCTCTTTTGCTTCTTTTGGGGTGTTGACCGTATATTTATTTTCATTATAAGAGAAGATCAAGGCGTTCGGGTATCGCATCTGGAACTTGATATTTTTCTTAATCAGGTCTGCACAAAACGGAGCCAAATTTTGCCTGTTTAATTTAATTGGGAGAGGCAAGTCCTGAGAGAAAGTGAATTTGTGTTTGTTCCAGATAAAATATTTTTGTTTTTTTGCAGCCATTAAAATTTTTTGAGTGTCCTGGAAGTTAAGTAGCTTAGTGTAGATTTGACGTGGGGTAGAAGAGTCTTGACGTTTATGCATGGCCCTGTGTGCTCTCTCTACAACTAAGCCAGTAGAACGACTTTCCGAGCCTAGTAAAACTTCGAAGATTTGCCTGGTGGTTGACAATAAATTGTGGTTATCATAGGTCTCTGGGAGACCTCTGATTAGTATGTTATTGCAGTGACTTCTAGCTTCCAAGTCAGTTACTTTAGATTGTAGATCCGAAAGAATTGTAGCTTTAGCGCGTAGTTCCTCAGACAAGGATTGGATCAAGACTTCATTAGCCTGATTCTTGTGTTCAAGAGTGTCCATTCTTTCCACAATTTGATTGATAGTTTTGCCAAAATTGGTTAGTTGATCGGAGAATCCTTGTATGGCAAGATGTATAGATTGAAGCGCTGATTTAAGCTCATCTAAGTGGAAGTTGGCTTCAGTTTTACTTTTAGCGCTTGATTTGTTGAGATCCGCTGGTTGTTTAGTGATTTTTTGTCTTTTGGAAACCACATCTTTTTCTGGAGAGAAGATTGTGGAAAGTTTAGCTTTGGTAGATTGTGTCTCCATAGTGTCCGAGTTATCAGCCATGGTCTAGATACAATAGTTATTAGTGTGCAGTAGTTAGTCTGAGGCCCCTTGGATGCACGTGGCTAAGATCACTGGAGCGAAAAAGCGATATATTGACTGTTCTTTTGTCTGGATTAGTTAAGTAGTCCTCCGATTCCGATGAATAAGGATAAAATAGTTGATTCCTTTACATAAGTCGTGAGAGTTGGTATTTAAAGCATTATAATTCAGCTGAGAATGTAGGTAAGGAAGGGATCTCTATGGAGAGGGTGCGAACTAGATGACTGCCATCTTGGAATCGTGTGAATTCTTCATATCTTAGATGTCCACAGACAACTCAGATTTTACCTGGGTAAGACTAAAGATTTCAGAAAATCTGATCTTTTTTTTTTTTTTTTTTTCATTTGATGGCAAGAAAAAAGGACAGCCAGTTTGTAATCAAACCTTCTCCAGATGGATGTGTCAGAATATTCAGTTATGTTACTCTTATGATGGCAAGAGCCCCTCACAAAATGTTAGGGCTGACTCTGCTAGAGCTATGGCTACTTCTGGCCCTCTTTGTAAAGGAGTTGACTCTAGAGCTATTCTAGAGGCAGCTACTTGGACCTTAATTCACATGTGTACCAGATACTACAAGACTGACTCCTTTTCCAGAGCTAAAATGATTTTTATTTGAGTTATTTTGCAGGGTCTTCTACATTCTGACCCTTATCTCTTCACCCTTTCTTCCTAAACTTTGTCAACTAAAGGTTACTGCAGCAATGAACATAGTACAGTTGTTTATGTTAACTTATCATAGCAGTAGATGTTCGAATAAATTGCTTTTGCAGTACTAGCACCCCCCACCTTCCCCCTTTTTATTTCCTATTTCTCCTGCCCAGGATGGGGGTCTCTGTCACATTACTTTGAACTTTCTAACATAGCTTTTTTGTATATTACTTTATTTTCTTAGAGCTTTGGGCTTCATTCTCCCTGTTTAGGGCAAGAAAGCCTTAAATTTTTGTGTGCCTGTATGTTCCTCATATACTAGCACGCACTTGGGCCATGTGTATGATGCTTGTAGACGATGCCCAAAACCTTTGAAGACTGGCCAGGTGTCCGATATCCTTGGGTGGATAATCCCATATAGCTAAAGTTTGCTGCAACAGTGAGCTATTCAAACATGTACTATTATCGTAAGTTAAATTGCACAATTGTATTTTGCCTGTCTTCATTCCTAAGCATTAAACATGCCACAATGAGTTTTTGTAATGTATGGACATTTTACTCGGAGAACCAACCCTGTTACATAAACCAACCATTTATTTTCTTGTATAAAGTGAATACGTTTTCAGTCAGTCACTACAGTAGCTCTACTCAGTGGTTAAATTTCTTGCTTTACATTTTGTTAAGACGATATAATAAGAATCTGAATGATAGTGGCTAAATTTTACTCTGTTAAACCCTCATATGCCTAAGTGAACTTTCAGAAATGTCCCTAGAAGAAACCATTGGCTTCATTACTTTAGTACAGTGTAAATGTGTTTTTGTATATATGTTGTTTAGCTGCATTGCATATATGCTGTTTAGCAACTTAATCCAAAACAATTGCTATAAAGTTCTTATGTGCAGTACTGACTGTATATATCTGTGCTTAACTGCAATTCTCTTTTGTTACTGCTACTTCTATGTAACTTTATGCTAAACTTGTATTAGTTATTCTAAATGTATATAATTCTTATTTTTTTGTTCTTCCCCAACTTCTCAAAATTCAGATGGATGTGCTTCATTCATAGGGTCATAAGTTCATAGAGGGTTACTTAGCTAACAGCCCTAGAGACCTTACAAGCCTAGCCATATTTATCCCAAATTGCCCCAATTGTCGGTGGTTAGGTGAGTGAAGTTCACAGAGGTAAAGGTTTATGTTAGTTAGTAATGACTTCCTCTGTCCAGGAAGGACATGGGTGCCACCCAGGAGTGAATTTGTGGTCACCCATCCATTGATCTAGGTTGCGTTTGAAAAGGGTCAGGGAGGGGCTCAGTTTCATGTGAATTGGAGGTGGTAGTCTCTGGGAGCTGTATCTATCTCTCCAGTATGACCTGTTCATGTCAGAGGGTAGGTTAATATCCCTGGAGCAAGTGACCCTCCTGCAGTTTGATTTACGAATGTGTATCATTTCCATCTGGGCTGGGTCAGAGTGTGCCATGTAAGCCAGGCACAGTCACCCCTTAGTAACTTGTAGGAGAAGGAATACAGTGACAAGGCTTTCAGTCTTTCTATGTAAGACTTGTTTTGTGTACCCTGTAATTTCTTGCTGAGAAACTTCTGTGGTCTCTCCAGTTGTTGCAGGTGTCTGATGAGGTACATAAAAAAGGGAGCATTGTACTCAATTATTTGTCTGATGAGGGCCAGGTATACTGGAAGTATAACGTCCTTAGATCTAGATATGATGCCTTTTCTTATAAGATGTGCCACATAGAAGGATTTCCTTACTACTGTAGATATGTGGTGGTCAAAGTTTAGGTTGCTATCAACCTGAATACCCAAATCACGTACCACTGGGTCTACACTTAGGGTGTGATATCTATATCAGGGATGTCAGCTTTCCCAAAGGGAATAATAATGTATTTCTTTTGAATTTAGCTTTAATCCATGGTTTTGGCACCAGTCATTTGTCTGTGTTAACCCTGTCTGCAGTATATTAACATCATTGGGGGACTCAATGATTGCTCCCAATTTGCAATCATCTGTGAATTTCGTCAGCCAGAGGCTGTCCAAGCTTTCCTGGACTTCTGAGAGATAAATTCTGTACAGAAAGAGGCACAGCACAGAACCCTTTGGTACACCATTGGTGACTGGTCTTTTGCTAGAGGTGAAGCCACCCACTTTGACAGTGTGTGTCCTGTTGGTGAGCCATTTGGCTACCCATCTAGTAATGTAAGGGTTAATCCCATTTGGGAGAGTTTCTGTATAATACCTGAGTGGAGTATTGTGTCAAATACCTTGGCTAGGTCAAGATAGGCAATATCTTTCCCTCATCCAGGGCCGTGGTGACTTTCTCAGAAAAGTCAACCATGTTTAACTGGCCTGATCTACCATTAACAAATTCAAAGTGTGTTGGGTCCAGAGTTTAGAGATTACCTGTGTCCTTGTTAATAAGGTCCGTAATGATTTTTTCCAGCTTATGGGCCTATAGTTCGTAGGGTTGGTTGATGGTCTCCCTTTGTGCAGACAGATTAGTGTTGCTGTCCTCCATTCAGGTGGAACATAGCGAATTCACAGGCTGCGGTTAAATAGGGATCCAAGGGGTCTGCTAGGTCATGTTTTAAGTTGTTTAAAAGGCAACCTGGGATGTTGTCTGGTCCTACTGATGACTTGATTTTGGCACTGGAGAGCGTGGAGATGACCTAATCTGTTGAGATAATAGGCTGAGGAATGGTGGCAAGTATACTTTGGGGGATGACTGGAGGGGACAGGCAGTTAAGTTTGCTCCAAATCTGTCAGCTATTACCTCCGGTTGAGTATGAGTGGTGCCATCTACAACAGTTCAGCACAGCTGGATATTCCCTTTTAGATTTCAGACATAGTTAAAGAATGCCTTGTGATTATCCTTAGCTAGGGAGGATATTTTTGCTTCATAGTTAGCTTTGGCAGACTTGACAAAATCTCTAATTTGTTTGTTTAAACTAGAGAGGGATTTCTTCCTCTGCTGAGCCAGTTCCCTCTTGTTCTTGGACATTAGTTTCTTTGTCTTGTTGTATAGCCTGTTTATACTAGGGGTTCACCAGGGTGGATTATTTTTTTTAGCAAGACCTAGTTTTAATCCGGTCAGGTACAGCTGATTCTGTACAACTCCTTAAATGGTTATACAGGGTATTGGTGTACACCTCTACATAGGAGTCTGTGTTATTTGCATTCAAGGGGGGTTTGAAACTTCTTATACCATCACTAGTAGTAGGTAGTCTTTGAAAAATTCTTAAGCGTTTTTGAACTTGTTGTGTATATGGTCTTATAATTACATTGACCAAGACTGATTTATGGTCTGATCTTATCAGGGAGGATATTACATTGGGGGGGAGGTGCAGTTCTCTCCCATGTTGGTGAGTTCTGTGTCCAGGACATTTGAACCTCTTGTGGGTATGCTGACTAGCAGTTCCACAGCATTACATTGACAAAAGTCCAACTACCTCTGAGTTTGTGGTTGTGTATGTTTCCCAGTCAATGGCAGGATAATTGAAATCATCCATGAGTAAGGTGATGGTCTGTATGGCAAATGAGTCCAGTAAGTCCAGGTATTTGGTAAACTTTTCCTGTTTCATGGTGGGGGACTTATAGCTAGCTATGATATGATAGGGGGCTTTGCCTATAGTTAATTAGTCATGGAGTAGCTCAAGAGAGTCATACTGTTTGACCAGTCTTGGGGTGTCATTATTCTTAATGAAAATGGATGCACCTCCTCCTTTGGTTCTTTCATGTTCAGTTTGTGGTCTGAATGTGTGGAAGGCATCACAATCCTAAATGACCAGGGTGAATTTCACGCCTTTGAACCATGTCTCGGTGACTGCACAGATGTCAACATCTTCCCAAGTGAGGAGTGCTTTCAGGGAGTGCAGTTTCTTGTTTAGACTCCTAGCATTAAGCAGCAGTACCTTGAGTTTATCTAGAGAGGAGGTTGGTTATTTTGACACTGTCTACAAAAGGCACACTAGGGGCAGCTAAAGGCTTTGCCATTATCCAAAGGCCTAGATGAGACAGGTGCAGACCATCTCTGGCAAAGCAGCGTCACCTGTTGACCATGTCTTCCCAAGCTGCCGGATATTGGATCCGCTTAGACTGACAGCAATAGCTAAGCCAATTGTAAAAGTCAATCATTTTTTGTTTGTATTATGGAATCATCCTTGGAGAAGGTAGAATGCTGCTTAAGGCTAGGCTTATACCTGCCTGTGACACATAATCTGAGAGCTCAGTCATATCTCTCTTCATTCAGTCTAGTAAGGTACGTCTCAAGTCATTCACCCCCACATGGACTATGACAGAGTCATACCAGTACTTGTGGTTGAGTGACTTGAGTGCTTGAGTGACTTGATGGATCTTGGCACCTGACAGGCAGCTAACCGTAACCTGCTCCTTATCCATCCTGGAGGGGAACATTTGTGTTTCTCACAATGGATTCACCTATGACCAATACATTAAATTTTGTGGTGTTGCAGCTTATGGGCTTATTTGTTAAGACACTGGTGTGTGTGTTGTTATGTGTTGTGGTTGTTTTTTTTTTTGCATTGCTATGTGTGTGTATATGGCTTCTGTTTGGAAGGTATCTTGTCTTTTGGTAAGTTACTAGTGAGTACCTCTGCATATGCAGATTTATGTGTTGTGCCCTTAGTGTGGGAAGTGTGTGCGTGTGTGTGTGTGTGTGTGTGTGTGTGTGTGTGTGTGTGTGTGTGCTGACAGCATGTTTGGCATTCAATTTGTCCTTATGTGAGAGTCTTGAGTCTTGATTCCAATTTCACAGTGCAACTATATCTATTACATAAAATATTTGTTTATTTCATGAGTAAGTAGTTGTCAGTATACATGGGACAATTGCTACATTGCCTCAGGATGCTCATGTCTATCAGGCTGGCCAGAGAGATGATGGGAAATTGCCTTTCCATGCTAGCAGGCTCTCACTGTATGTTTTGTTAGGGAAGGGAATGGGTTACTTTGGCAGGACTGTGCTGGTAGCGCCGAGACTACAAGAGGGACCTATAGTTTGTATAGGCTAAGGTTGATCAATAAGGCAATGCTGCACAGTGCACAACTGAGTTGCTCCTTGAGCAGCAGAAAAATTTGGAAGGGTTTCACTGACAGCTGTTTAGGGAAAAACTGAGCTTCTAGGCTTTTGTCTCTCTACAGGGCACTGCTAACCACCACTGAGTGAAAAATAGCACAATGCAAACACGAGGCTTAAAAATACATTTGTCATGTGTTTGTCTTTGCCTAATGGCCCTGCATGTGACTGAAATGGGTCCTTGGACCAGAATACCCATCTGCTTAAGAAAATAAAAAAAATAAAAATAAAAAAATAAACAAGCCAGGGCTCAGTCTGTCAAATCACTGGCCATATATCTGCATAGTCTGTGCTAGTAGCATAATGGAATAAAGTCCTGATTATGGCCCAGGCAACCTTGCTTAGGCATTTGAGAGTGCAGGCTGAGAGGAAAAAGTTTCATCTTGGAGAGGAGAAGGGAGACTAGCACACTTTAGACATACTTGTGTGGTTTGATTTCCATGGTGGAAACAACTACATGGTGCTGTCTGAGGTTGGACAGGGCATCCTGCTTATGTCAGCCCCTTGCAGACATGAGAGGTGGTCCAGCACTGATACCTGCATGTCCCACTCTTGGAGTGTTTCATAGATTTTATAGATTTCATAGATAGTCCAAAGCCATTACTTCTTATGACCATTCATGCCTTGCCAGTACCTTCCCTCATGGTGCAGCTCTTTTCTCTAAGAGGGCCATACCAGTCAATCCAAGAGTAAACTTGTCACTACCCATCAGTCATTTAGGTTATGTTGAAATGAAGATAGAAAGTCACACTGCTTAACATGTAGGGCAAATTTATTCCAGAGGTTTATAAGGCACTAGATTATAAACCTGTCCCTCCATCATGTTTTATTTATCTTTTGGTAAAGATTTAGGTTACTAGTTCTGGTATTATTGGAGAAATTTACCTTGTGGAGTTACAGGAAGTCCAGAACAACTGAGACTCTAATGTCACATTAATTGAGACAGCAATCTCTCCTCAAAATTCAGTAAGACAGCAAAGGGATGGAGTATTCAGTCTCTCTTGGTATCTAGGGAACTTTAGACCTGTGATCCTTTTGGTTAGGAACCTTTGTTTTTTTTTTTTTCTTTTTTATTGCTTGATATGTTTAGTGAGATACATCCCAATTAGAGAGTTATACTCAATAATTGGTCTCATCAATGCTGAATATAAGGCAGTGATTATCTCTTTAGACCTTGATAATATTCCTTTAGCATTTATCTGTGTTAAATAAAATGATTTCTTGGCAACCATTGTCACTTGATGCTGAAAAGAGTGGGCATTATCAACCCAAGTGCCTAGGTCCCTGACTATAGACTATATTTTTATTATTTTTGTTTTGTATATTGTCTATTCAATATGATGCAAGGAAGGGTTGTCTACCAAAACTGATGCCACTGCATTTTCAGCATTTGAACTGAGCCCATTTTTAGTTCACCAAGAGTTTACTAAGAAGGGTTCATCCAGAATATTTTGGGTTTCAAAGGGTGACTTTACAAACCCAGGATGCCATTGTCTGCAAACTTTGTTAGCCAGAGTCTTAGCTCTCTGCTTAGAGATCTGAGAAGTAAATGCTGGATAGGAGATGTCCCACCTCTGAACCTTGAGGAGCACTGCTGGTTACTTTCATATTTTCTGATGAGATACCTGCAACTCTCACTGTGTTGTTTCTGTCTTTCAGCCAGTTTCTTATCCATCTTGCCACATATGGGTTGATTTTTAAAGCTTTTAGCTTATTTTGGATAAAAGCATGGGGAAAGGTGTCAACGACTTTGGCCAGATAAAGATATGCTATGTTTACTACATGGTCGCAGTCTAAAGTCTCCATAACCATTTTGAAGAAGTTTGCCATATTCAGTGGGCATGATCTTCTCTTCACAAGTCAAACTGTTGTCTGTTGTGAGGTCAAGTTGAATATGATTCTAGATATTGTAGTTTATGATGACAGTCATAACATGTTCCATGCTTGCTTTGCAGATGAGACTTCTAAGTCTAATTTGTTTGTGTCTTTCGGCTTTTCCCAGTTAGGGGTCGCCACAGCGGAACTCCGGTCCGCTAATGATTGGCAGTAGAGTCTTACGTGCTGGCTTGCCGGACCTAATGCACAATCTTCAATGAAGGAACGCCCATTCACGCATGTCGCCACACAGAAGACGCTCTAACTGAGAATCGAACGGGCAACGTCTAACTGTGAGGCGACAACGCTACCGCAGCACCACCACCACAGAACAGACTTCTAAGTCTAATAGGGTCTGTAATTACCTGGGTCGGCTGTAAGGCCACCCTTATGGAGGGGGCATCACCACTACAGTGCACCACTCTTCAGGAACAAATTCAGTAGCCAAACTTAGGTTAAACAGTTGAAGGAGTGTGTCTGAAAGGGCATTTTTGTCACTGTTAATTAAGCAACCAGATATATTTTAAATTCCATAGAGGAAGTATTTTTGGCCTTGGTTAGCACTTTAGGTAAATGATCTTTAGAGAATTGGGGTAATGAGGGATTCAAGTATATCAAGACGTTAGAAGTCCATGGGTGAAACTGACACTAAATTTGTTTGCAAGGATGTTGGCATGTCTGTTGGGTCAGCATACGTGGTAGTGTTACACTCACTGTTCTGGATCTGTAGAATACAGCTGAATGGTAATGTGTTTAAACAGTGTAAGGGGAGTGACTTCAGCAAAAGTTACTTTTATGCTTACTGACTATGGTCAAGGAAAGAGGAGGGGGAGGGAATTTTGTAGTTAAATTAACATAAAGGGCAGACAACAAAAATATATTGGGTTTAGGAATACAACGAGAACTTAGTTCTGTTGTTGATTGACATGGAACCATCTTAAACTCCAAAACTGCTTGGCTCTCACTACTCTTAAATGGTAAAATATAGTGCAGCTATTTACTGGAATTACTGACTGTAGGTTTAAAAAAACTCGGTGAAAACATAAGCATACTGTTAAATAAACTTAAAAGCACATAACAAAGAAATTTGTTATGTGTTATGAACATCCTAGAACTACCTCAAAGCAGCAGCAATTTAAAAGAACCCAACAAGAATAGGGTAGGAGGCTTGGAAAATTCTTCAGAACAACTGGGTGTACTTCATTCATGAGCCCGATTCCAAAATACTCCGTGTAAGTGACTGACTTCAGTGTAAGTCTGCCATGATTCCAAAAGACTTATTTCATAAATATGAGGCAGAAATCTGGACATTCTTCAAAAATCTGTACAGTTGAGAGGTATGATTTTTGTTCTGTGTGTGACTTACTTTGGTGAATGTCTGTCTGTTAATTGGGTTACACCACAGGGTTCAGATTCCAAAAGACTTGCTCTCAGAGTAAGTGACAAACTCTCAGAGTACATGACAAACTCTAAATCTTGTGGAATCTGGCCCCATGTGTTTGGGCTGGCTGCAACTCAGTTCTGTGACATAGTTTCTTACTTTGTATTTCTTTTAAAAAAGCAAACCAAGTACACAGGCTCAAAGAAACCACAGTGCTCTCTCTGTAAAATTCAATTTAATAGAAACACACGCCTTTGTACCAGCATGCTTTTTCAAGTAATATAAAACAGTGCAAACAGTGTGAAGCTTTTAAATCATAACTATCATGTGACATTAATCATATGACATAGTAAAAACAAATACACATAATTAACAGCATATATTTAAGTACATATCATACCTCTCAACCTCTCAGTGCAAGAAATTTGGACAAAGCATGACAAAATGGGGAGGATGTTGTATATTTCGGCTTTTCCCGGTTGGGGTCGCCACAGTGGATCTCCGGTCCGCTAATGATTGGCAGTAGATTTTTACAAAATGGGGAGGATAAAGGCCAAAAAATAGGAACAGATTTTAAATATTGCTCTTATAAACTTAATAAGTTGCTAGAGTAACATTGTTTGTGTTAACATACATTTTCTAAAGGATTTGAAGTCTGAAACTCAAACGTATGTCATTTTTTGGTGACTTCAGCCCTCAGATCATCCCAGTAATTTGCCAGAAAACCACAAATTTGATGAATAACAGGCAAAAAATATGAGGCAAAAATCTGGACATTTTGCGAAAATCTGTGCAGTTGAGAAGTATGGTACATTTAACTAAACAGACATTAACCTATTACTCATTGGGACAAATATATCAACACATCTTTTTGCATAATGCTATACTATCTATTTAAAATATTTTTCAAAAATCTTACAGATAATAAAAATAGTAGTGACAGCAATGTGAGGCGGAAGCAAGGTGGCTTTAATTTTACCAACAGCTCTAATGTTGTTTGTTCTGCCCATTCCTCAACAGATGGGTTCTCCAATATGAACTCAGATCAGACTTCGGCCACTTTAGACTTTAAGCTCCACAGCTCGCGCTCCTTCCACAATCTCCTTTTATCCCCAATATTATCCCAGATGTTGTTTATATCTCAGAGAACCGCTGTGGTCTGCTTCACTCACGCTCACCTCAGTAAGTTTATCAAACTTTGCTTTTGTCATTCTTGTAGATTATTTATATCTTTTATAGATATGTATTCTGCTTTTTATTTTTTTATTCTTCTGAACTCTTACCCAAAAAAAAAACCTCCTTTGTCTTCTTCTCCTCTACTGTCACCATTGGCGCCTGTCTCTCTCTCTCTCTCTCTTCCTTTCTGGTAGTTTAAGATGGGGTAGTGTTATCTTTTCTTACTGGCATTACTGTTACTACCTTATTATTAGTATCGTTATTATTTTGTCTTCTGGTAGTATTGTTTTCTATTTTAGTTATGGACGAGAAACTATCAGGCTTCAAAAAGTACATGTCCTGTGGTCACAAAAACCTTAATTCTGATGTTCATCAGAACTGTGTATATTATTTGGGTGTGTGGGGAGCACAGAATTTGGTCAGCTGGCTGTCACTGAACACTGTAACAAATTGGTATTGAAGGAATTTCTCCCTGCCCCAGTGGGAGATTCATCCCTCTGTTCCTAGAGCCTCCCCATCTGATAAGAAGTCCTCAGACAGACATAAAAGGGAGAAGAGTTATAACAAGCCCAGGGATAAGGTCAAAGAGACTAAGAAGCTGTCCCCTGATTGCTCTTCCTCTTTTCTGGCTTCTTCAGTTCTGATTCCAAAACTTTTGAAATCTTCAGATCTGACCCACTCATTGGATTTGATAGTCATAGAGCATTAAACGCTGACTTTACGGGAGCTAAGATTGTCCCAGAAGCCTGTTTCCCCTAGACTGTGCGCCCCCTTCTTACAGGCGAGACCAGTACATTGATCTTCCAGAACTCCCTCAACTTCTTTCTCTGTCAGATCTGTTTGATCTACCTTAAGCCCAAGAGAAGCAGATGTGGATAGGGTGATGAGAAAAATCCTCATGACCTAAATTCATGTGGGAGTTTTCCCAGCTCAGGACCCTGTCGAACCAATGAGCTTCAGTCCCTTAGCCCTTCCTGTCTCTCTCCTACCCTGTTCCACTACGTCTGTGTTTGGGGACCCTGGATCTGAGCATCACCCGAGAGTTGTCTCATTGGATCCAAAGACTTGGTCATCTTCCATTCCGGCACAATCTCTGAATCTTCCAGATCTGATGTTGTCCTTTTCATTCTTCCTCAACTAATGGGTTACAGATCCAATCCTCTGAGCTGGCCTGGCTGCATACTTCAGACTTTGTATCCAACTCTTGAGCTCCTCCCTCTAACCTTAATGCCCTAGTCCATTTCCAGTACCTCAGATCTCATTTACCGCCATCATGCTCAGATGTGGTGTCCTTCTCTCACACGTTTTTATCTAGTTTTCTATTGTTTTTTGTAAGTGAAAGTTAACTTTTTTATCTTAAATTCCAACCTCCTTTTACTGCAACCTTTGTCTTTGTTTCCGATATCTTTTTCTGCATCAGAGTAGTTACTATGTTTTTATATAATATATTCTTATTATTACCATAATTTCCTTTTCTATACCCTTTTTGTCCTTTCTACCTTCTGTTACATGGTAATTCCTACTTACCGTTGCTGGTATTTTTTTCCTTCAAAATATTTCTTAAAAAAAAAAAAAAAAAAAGTTTTATTCCGTTATAATTTTCTCTAACATCCTTTTCTTCAACTGTCATAGCTGACAAGTAGCAGGCTTTAAAAAATGCACTTCTTGTGGGCACAAAATCCCTAACGTGGATGCCCACAAGTAGTGCATTTATTGTCTCAGAGCAGCTCATCTAAACATCAACTGCTCAATATGTGCTGCTTTTAATACCAGGGCATTAGATGATAGATGCAGCAAACTTATACTTAGAGTCTACTTCCTCCCTCAACTACATTTTCATCAGGGGTAAACATCCAGTAAAACCTGTAAAACTCCTTTGGAGCATAGAAGGCTCTCTCTGCCAAAGTCCCCCAAGACTTCTTTAGAACCACCTCCAAAAATGTCAGAAATATTGGATCCGACCTTTTCTGACCTGAAAATATGCACGCTGGATCCAAAATCTTTGGATACTAAAGCTTCAGATCTGGTCATTATTTCAGCAAGCCCCAGAGCTCAGGTTTCAGATTCCAATGCCTCGTATCTGAAAACTATTACATCGTATACTCCCCAGAGTTCATTTTGGATCTGGTCTCTTCTAGGTTCCATTCTCCCTTTATACAAACTCCAAAAAAATGCTCTAAACCCCAGTCTACCGCAGCCTCTGGGTCCTCCAGAAGTCTTTCCAAAGCGGACGTGGATAGGATGATATGAAAGTTCCTCAGAGCTCAGATCTAGATAGGGGTCATTTCAGCTCCATCCAGTATTGGATCCATGAGTCTTCTGGTCAATACTAACACCATATTATCTCCTTCCCCTATTTGTCCTTCAGTTTTGGAGCCACAGGATCCAACAGCTCTAAATGTTCCGTAGTTGTATCTGAAGAGAATTACTTCCTTGACTCTGACAGCATCCCTGAGCAGTTCTGCTCCTATTCCTTCAGATCGGAGCAGGTCCTGGAGCCAAAGCATCTGTGTTTGATCCTTGAGGCTGGGATCTACTACGATGTTGTTGAATCCATCCCTCCCCCTTGGAGCCTTGGTGATGGACAGTTCAAGTCTGGTTCCCTCTCCCAGGCACAAATCCAGTTGGAGTCATGATCTACCAGTAGTGGAAGTCTTGGCTCCAGTGTGGAAGGTCATGGCTTCCCGTACTCCACCTGTCTTCAAGGTTGTGGAAAGGGCTTTTTCTCTTTCTAAAGATCCAGTCCCTCTTCCCTCAGATCCACCTCCTATTCCCTCTTGGTTCTGTGCTCTGAGTTTATCAGGCCTATTCCACAGAGACAGACAGTTCCGTCTCGCTTCCAGTCAGTTCCAATAGAGGAACTCCCCCTCTCTTCTAATACCTCTCCTGAACATCCCCTCAAGGAGATTCATCAGAAGAGGACATGCAAGAGGATGCACATAAATTCCCCGTTGGAATCTCTCACTGAAGATACTGATTTTGAGGAAGGGGAAGGATCCCCCAGATCACCACCTGATGACATCTTCTTTAGAGACATATTAGAGTTACTTAGGCAAAAAGTTGGTTGATCTTCTGATATTTCTTCTCTACAGGAGTCAGTATTTTTGGAGGCTTTTGGTTCTGGCCCATTTATGTCTTGGTAACCCCTCTAGTGGTTGAACTCATTGAATTAGTCTCTCACTGGGCATGGAAGGAGCCAGATACTGTTGAGCCTATACCACTCTGAGAGCAGAGAGATTTGACCAAAGAACTGTCAAGTTCTTTCTCTGAGTTCATGTCTGAAGAGGATTTCAAAAGATCATCTTCTCAGCTGGCCACACTTGTATCAATTTCCAATGCATCCATGAAGTTGATCTCTCACACAGTTGAAGGCACCTCATGAGCAGCTGGTTCAAGCATTGCCACAAGGAGACATACCTGGATGTGGGCTGTGCGACTTAGCGGAACCTTTCAAGGCATCTTTCTTCAAAGCTCCCTTTGATGGAGCATCTTTGGTTGGTCCATTTTAAAAGAAACATTTACCCACAGTGAACAAGAAGGACAGCCCTGTCTGCCATGGGAATCAATTTTTTTACCCCTCAATGAATGTGCTCTAGAAATTGAGAGGGTAGTAAAAAAATGTGGTTTCACAAATCTCAGGGATCTTTCCAAGATCCGGGTGGAGACAACTCCTTCAGAGACAGAGGAGGCAGTTCTAATGGTAGATACTGCCTAGAAGCAGAGGAGGCCCACAAAATCAGGGTTTCCCATTATTTTTTTCTAGATCGACCCTATCAATGCTCCTGAAGTGCTGCTCAACTGCCTACTTCTGGAGGCAGTTGGGGAATGATTGTCCTTGTACCCAGATTCCTGGACTGCTATAACAAAAGATACTTCGATGTTAAAAGTAATATCCAGAGGTTACTTCATACCATTTTCCTAAATCCCAATTTATAGAAGAAGCTTCCTGATGTTCCACCCAGCCAGATGACGGCAGCAGCCCAATAAATTCAAAAGCTGCTAGACAAAAGAGTCATCCAGGAGGTCCCACCAGACCAAAAAGGATTTGGAACTTACTCCCATTTGTTTTTAGTGCCCAGAAAGACCAATTTTGGATTTACGCAATCTGAACCAGTATGTGAAAAAGTCAAAGTTTCAAATAGTCACAGTCCAGTCCATTCTGCCATTTCTTCACAAAGATGATTGAATGTATTCTGTAGATTTCAGTATGCATACTATCACATCAAACTAATCAGACACTTTCAAAGGTATTTATGCTTTTGGCTGGGAGCTAGTCATTACCAGTTCAGAGCCCTGTCCTTTAGACTCACCACAGCCCCCAAAGTGTTCACCAAATGTATGGCAGTAGTGACAGTTCACCTGAGGCTAAAACAATTCTGAGTGCTTCCATACCTAGACAACTGGCTCCTCACCTCCCCCTCTGTGCATCTCCTTCAGCAATCCAGGGACTGGTTTGCTACAGATTTGTCACTTACTGGGAATAACAGTCAGTTATGCCAAGTCTAATCTGACACCAGTACAGAGCCTGGAGTTTATTGGCAAACATCTGAACATGACAACACAAATTGCATCCTTACCAACTCATTGCAGAGATGCACTCATATCTTAGGTTCATTGAATTCTATCCCATCTGTCTCCTCCAGCCAGATTCAGTCTTCAAGCATTGGGGTCTATGGGAGCAACAATAGGCCTACTTCCTTTAGCACATTACTATATTTGTATTCTTCAATGGACTGTAGTTGTTCAATGGTCTATTCCTTGAAAACTCACATCCAGAGGTGGATCCAGTCGAATGACATTTATGTAGGCTGACCCTTTGTTTTACTGTTCCCAATGGCCACAGTGGCTATGAACACCTCCCAATTGTGGTGGGGGCATTACCTGGGAAGGTTGTTCCAATGCACGTGGTCCTCCCAAGAGACCAGTTTGCATATCAATGTCCTGGAGATGAGAACAGTCCTATTAGCATTGCAGGCATTTCAAGATGCTCTTCCTCTAGAGACTATTACAGTTCAGATTGACAACATGCCTGTAGTCTGGTACATCAACCAACAATGGGAAACTTGGTCTTATCCTGTCTGTCAAGAGGCTATGAGGGTGTGGCAGTGGGCGATCTCCACCAACCACTTTCTAGTTGCAACACACATTTTAGGGGAAACCAGTATACTAGCGGACAAACTCAGCAGGTCTGTTCTGATGCCTCACAAGTGTTCTGTCAAACATTCATTGGCATAGAAAATTTTCTGTAGCTGGGGCCAACCTTGCTGCAACCTCTTTGCATCCCCCCCACAACAACAACAAGAGTAACAGATATTTTAACCTGATCCCCCCTCAGGGGAAGTCACCAAGAGATGTTGTAGCCCACCTTTGGCCATCCAGTCTTCTTTATGCTTATCCCACACTTCCCTTGATCACCAACTTCCTACAGAAAGCAATCCAGTTGAAGAGTTCAGTGATCGTTATTTCCCCCTACTGGGCTTGACAGGTGTGGTTCCCCTTCCTTTGGCCTCATCTTTGCTATCCTCCCTGGACACTGGACCCAACTCCAGATCTCCTCTCACACCCTTCAAGGATGAGTCATCCTAATATCCTCACCCTTGAACTAACCACATGGTTTGTCCAGTTATAGTAATAGCCATACAGCCCAGGCTTTCTTCCCCTGTATGTACCATTCTATTATCCTCGCAAAAAGATTCCAACAAGAAGGTTTACAAGAGCAAATGGGAAAGATTTCCCCTTTGGGCATTGATAAATAATGTTAACCATTTTTCTGCCCTGGTCTCTGCTGTTCTTGATTTTCTGGCTGCTCTTTTCAAAGGAGGAGCTAATTTTCTACTATTAAACTACAATTGGCAGTCATTTCAAGTTTTCATATAGGAGAAAAAATTATTCTTTGGCTTCTTCCAAATTATGTAAAGCTTTTCTGAAAGGCACTTTTCTCCTTAGACCCCCAATAAAAGATCCTTCACCCCCTGGGATCTGACTGTGGTACTACAAGGTCTGACTCAAAAGCCCTTTGATCCTTCAGCAAAAAATTATTTAAAATTCCTATCATGGAAAACAGCCTTCTTAGTAGCTATCAATTCTGCTAAAAGAATTTCTGAACTCCAGGCTCTTTCATCAGACTCACTACAATATTTTCCATAAAGACAGGATAACTGTATGAATAAACCTTTCTTTTTAACCTAAAGTGGCTTCTGAATCTAACATTAACCAATACATTCATTTACTGGTTTTCTTTCCAAATTTTTCAAACAAAGGAGAATGCATGCTACATCTCCTAGATATGCACAGACAATTATGTTTTTATCTACATAGAATGCAACAAATTAGAAAATCAGATCAGCTATTTGTATCCTTCTCATCAAATTGACTGGGTTTTCTAGTTTCTAAAGTTACATTGGCTAAACGGATTACTGATTGTATTTCTTGGACCTATTCTCAGCAAGGCATTTTTTACCAAGACCGCCTAAAGCCCACTTAACTAGATCCATGGCTACTTCATCTGCTTTTTGGTTGAGAAGTTCTACTGATGACATTTGCACAACAGCCACATGGTCCAATGCTCATACCTTTGTTACTCATTACAAATTGGATCTAATATCCAAGGAAGAGCTACCTTTGGCTCAGTGGTTCTCTGGAATATCATTCCATGAGGGCCTCCCAAGATGAATGTAGCTAGGGGCACTGTCCCATTTATTCAGGAAGAATGAAAACGACAATATCAGATTTAAAAGTTATTACTCACCAAAACTAGGTGCCTGTGTTGTCCATTTTCATTCTTCCTCAACTTCATCCATCCATCCCCTTCCTATAATTTTCCTGGAGGAACCAGTTGGATTTCTAAGTTATAGTACCAGGTTTGAGCCCCATTCTTTGAGTTATCAGTTTCTTTACCTATTTCATACGTTCATAGATTAATACTAGGCAGACAGACCTAATGCTACATTTTAAACCTAGCCAATTATCCCATGTGAGAATCAAACCCTGCACCTTGTGTCTTTTAAGGTAAGCACCTTAACCATTATACCAACCTCTCACCCCTAATTGGGCTTTTATGGCAACAATCTTAATCTGAGGCAGTGAGAATGGATCAGGGCATTATAGGTAGAAGGAGAAGCTCAAGAGTTGGATCCATAGTCTGAAGAATGTGGCCAAGTTGGATCAGAGGATCGGATCCATAACCCATTCATTGAAGAAGAATGAAAATGGATAACACAGAGGCCTAGTTATGGTGAGTACATAACTTTTAATTCTGAGTTCCTTAGATCCAGAGGGTTCTTAGAGCCAAAGCATCAGTATTAGATCTGAGGGTAGGAGATAGACTCTGAAATTGTTAGATTCTTCCCTTCCACTTGGAGCTTCAGTGTTTAGTAGCTCAGTTCTGATGTCAGCCTCAGAGCAGAGCTGGGTGGAATACCATGACCTACCTGGTATTGAAGCGGCTCCCACTGTGGTGGTTTTGCATTCCCCTCGGTGTCAGCTTTCAAGGTGGTCGAGAGAGCACACTCCTTTTTTGGTGAGCAGACCTCCCATACAGTCTTAGCTCCAACCAACCCACAGTGAAAAGCCCTGGGTCTTGATCCTCCTCTTCCTATCCCATTGGGACAGCCAATTCCATCAAGCCTCAAGACAGTCCACACCCCTGTTAAAATGCCAGGTTTTTGTGATATAAAAAATGATACCATAATAAATAATTTCAAAACTTTTCCCACCTTTAATGTGACCTATAACCTGTGCAATTCAATTGAAAAACTAACAAATCTGTTAGGGGGAAAAATATAAAAAAACATACAATAAGCTGGTTGCATACGTGTGCACACCCTTAAGCTTATACTTTGTTGAATCACCTTTTGATTTAATTACAACATTCAGTCTTCTTGGGTAGGAGTCTGTCAGCATGGCACATCTTGACTTGGCAATATTTGCCCACTCTTCCTTGCAAAAGTGCTCCAAATCTGTGAGATTGCTAGAGCATCTCTTGTGCACAGCCCTCTTCAGGTCACCCCACAGATTTTCTTTTGGATTTCAGTCTAGGCCATTCCAAAATTTCAAATTTCTTCTAGTGACACAATTCTTTTGTTGATTTGGATGTGTGCTTGGGGTCATTGTCATGTTGAAAGGTGAAATTCCTCTCCATCTTCAGCTTTCTAGCAGATACCTGAAGGTTTTGGGCCAAAAGTGACTGGTATTTGGAACTGTTCATAATTCCCTCCACCTTGACTAAAGCCCCAGTTCCAGCTGAAGAAAAGCAACCCCAAAGCATGATACTGCCACCACCATGCTTCACCGTGGGGATGGTATTCTTATGGTGATGCGAAATGTTTTTGGAATTGTGGCCAAAAAGTTCAACCTTGGTCTCTTCAGACCATAACACATTTTCCCACATGCTTTTGGGCAACTTGATGTATTGTTTTGCAAATTTTAGCTGGGCCTGGTTGTTTTTCTGTATAAGAAAAGGCTTCTGTCTTGCAACCCTACCCCATAGGCCATTCATATGGAGAATACGGGAGATTGTTTTCACATTTAGTACACAACCAGTACTTGCCAGAAATTCCTGCAGCTCCTTCAGTGCTGCTGTGGGTCTCTTGGCAGCCTCCCTGACCAGTTTTCATCTTGTCTTTTTATTAATTTTGGATGGACGTGCAGTTCTTTGCAACGCCACTGTTGTCCCATATTTTCTCCACTTTTTGATGACTGTCTTCACTGTGTTTCATGTTATATCCAATGATGTGGAAATTTCTTTTGTACCCTTCATCTGACTGATACCTTTTAACAATGAGATCCCTTTGATGCTTTGTAAGCTCTCTGTGAACCATGGCTTTTGCTATAGCAGGCAACTGAGTACATTTCAGGAAAATCCTACTAGGACAGCTGAACTTTATTTTGGGTTAATCAGAGTATCTTTAATTGATGGCAGGTGTGTACCCAAGAAGACCGAATATATATATTTTTCCCAAAACAGATTTGTTTGTTTTTCAATTGAATTGTACAGGGTATAGGTCACATTAAAGGTGGGAAAAGTTTTGAAATGATTTATTGTGGCCTCATTTTTTTATATCACAAAAACCTGGCATTTTAACAGGGGTGCGTACACTTTTTATATCCACTGTAAACCAGTTAAATTTCTTGTTGTACCAAAGGGTCGTCTGCATTGGAGTAATGGCCTAGCGTGGCACTGACCAGAAAGGAGCTGGCTGAAGAGAACTCCTCTGTCAATCCCTCTAACAGGGAGTGAAGGGCTTTGGACAAGTTTGAGAAGCAAGTTCATGCTTCAGCTATCTTTGTTGTTAGGGTGCTGAATTATTTGGCACATATGACAAAATTTCAGAGAGTTTTGACCAAAGATCTCTTTCTAGGTCCCTCTCTGTGGAGAACAAGAAAATATGGACTTGCAGCTGGCCACTCTTCAGTCTCTTTCCAATGCCTTGGTGCGTTTTCCCTCTAAAGCTTCTGTAGGTGCTTTGAGAGATGCAGGTATAGGCATTACCTTAAGGAAACATGCTTAGATTTGCTTGTGTGACATTGTTGAACCTTTCAAGATATCCTTTGTGAATGCCCCCTTTTGATGATTCCATTCTTTTTAAACCTAACGTCAAAGACACACCATCTAGTATTGAGCAAGAAAGGAAACCCTTTCTGCTGTAGGTTTATGGTTTTCTACACCCTAGTGGACTTTCTCCATGAATCAAAAAGGGCGGTAAGAAACTGTGGTGCCAGATATCTCAAAGGTTCTCTCCAGACACTGGAGATATACCCTCCCATTACAGAGGGGGGAATTCTAACAGTGAAGTTACCCCCACTGCAAAGGAAGTCTGCAAAACCAATGCTTCAGGAGTCCTTTCTCCAAAATGCCTTGTCAGTGTTCCTGAATGGTTGCAAAACTACTGTGCTTTGTAGGCAGTTGGGGAAGCGTATCCCTGCATCCAGAGGCCATTCACCACCGAGGATTTATGGGTGTGGAGAATTTTAACCAGAGACTATTCCGTCATCCTTCTTTATCTCCTCCACCTCCCGAGAAACTTCCCAATGTTCCATCTTCTCAAAGAAAAGCAGTCACTATAGAGATAAGAAAGCTTCTAGACAAGATTGTTTGTGGTGCCAAAAAAAATCTGGGACCTCATTCATCTCAATCAGTATGTCAAACACACAAAGTTCCTGATGGTTATGGTACAGTCCCTTCTTTCTCTGTGAAGAAGGATGACTGGATGTGCTCAGCAGACCTTCAGGTTAAGTACTACCACATTTTGATGGCCAGATAATCCAGAAGGTTTCTCTACTTCTGACAAGGAGCCAGTCACTTTCATTTCAGAGCCCTGTCCTTTGGTTTCCCACAGCCACCCTGGATGTTCACCAAGTGTATGGCAGTGGTAGCAGATCACCTTAGACTGCAAGGGTTCCAAGTGTTCCATTGCCTACACAACTGGCTCATTACCACTCCTACCCAGGTCTATTCTTGTTTGGGCCAGGGACTATCTGCTCTATTTCTGCTCTCAGTTGGGTATCACAGTAAATATGGACAACTCTCAGTTTCGTCCAGTACATTCATTGTGATTCATAGGTGCATATCTAGACACCACAACCTAGATAGCAAGATTGCTGGAGACAGATTGTTCACCCTGTGAAACCATACACAAAAGGTTCTATTCTGTCAGATACCACCAGCCAGATTTGTTCTCCAACTACTGGGATTGATGGCAGCCTTCATTACCCTAGTTATTCTAGCCAGATATTATTTGAGATTGCAGTACAATGCTCTATCCTTTTTTGCCCTAATCCCCCCAAAGGGGGAGTCACCAAGGAATGCTGTGACATTTGGCCCACTGGGTTTCTTTATGCCTTTCCTCCTACTCCTCTGATCCCAAACTTCCTGCAGAAAGCATCAGAGAAGAAGATCACAGTCATTCTCTTTGCCCCTTTGGCCTCGTCAGATGTGGTTTCCATTTCTCTGGCCTCATTTGGTACACCATCCCTAGGTGTTGGATCCTGATCTGGACCTTTTCACTCACCCGCCCAGAATACTTCACCTGGACATTCAGGCCCTCAAGTTAACCACTTAGTTTCTTCACTTCCTGTGATGTTTAGTCAATCCAGACTTTCTTCCCCTGTAGTCTTACTTCTTCCCAAAGGCCATCCACTAGAAAAATTTACAAGAGTAAGTGGAAGCGATTTTCTCTCTGGGCCTCCCATAGGAATCTGTATTCCTTCTCAGCCCATCTCCCAGCTTTCTTAGACTTTCTAGTTTCTATGTTTCCATAATGGGGCCAGTTATTCTACAATTAAGGTCTAGTTAGTGGTTATCTCAAAATTTCATTTTGGAGAAAAGCATCCAACCTTAGCTTTTCTTCGATTATACTAAGCTTTCTTGAGAGGAGCCTTCCTTGTTAGACCTCCCCTTATGGATCCTACTGCTCCATGGGATATGATCATTTTGTTTCAAGCCCTGATCCAACCACATTTTGAATCTGCTGCCAAGGTGGACATCAAATTCTTGACTTGGAAAATGCTTTTTTTTTGGCAATTACTTTTGCTCAGAGAGAATCAGAGCTGCAGGCCTTGTCCTGGAAGCCTCATTATATTATTTTCCACAAGGACAGGGTATCCCTGTCAACCAATCCATCATTCATCCCTAAGGTAGCTACTGTGACCTCACTGAACCAATGCATCAACCTGCTGGTTTTCTTTCCAAAATTTTCCAATAAAGGAGAATATATACTTCATTTGCTGGATGTGCATCGTCAAATCCATTTCTACCTCTACCATACCATATCATTCAGGAAGATGGATCAACTAGTCGTCTCCTTTTCTAAAGCTAAGATGGGCCAAAGAGTTTCAAAAGTATCTTTATCTAGATGGTTATCTGACTGTATCTCCTATGTTTATAAAGAAAAAGGCCTGTCATTGCCTAGGCCAGTCAAGGCTCATTTAACTAGATCTGTCTCAGCTTCCTTGACCTTCTTTTCTAGGGCTTTCATTGATGTTTGTGTCATTGCCAAGTCTTCTAAAGTTCACACATTCATTTTGCATTATAAGCTGGAGTTGCTCACCAGGAACAGGGTGGCTTTTGGTTCAGCCATCCTTTGGAACATTCTTCCATTAGACCACCCCAAGAGCAGAGTAGCTGTGGACTCTGTCCCATCCATTGAGGAACAGGCAGAAGAGACAACATCAGATACGACAGTTACGTACTTACCATAATAATAGATCTGTGTTGCCTGCTTCTGTCCATCCTCAACTTACCACCCTTCTTCCCCCTTCCATTTTATGGAAGATATGTTCTTTGGCTTCTAGTAGAGTACTGTGGTATGCTCCCTGACCAATGCCCTATACTCTTTTAGCTCTAGAGCAGATCCTTGTTTTCACAGTTCCTTTGTATTTGCAGGTTTTTCCCATATCTGACAATATGTTTTCTCCTCTGTCTATGGGTTTGTGGGCAAACTTAATCTGAAATAATATTGGGGATAGGAGGGGGTTAGAGGTAAGGGGAGAAGCCTGAGCTGTGGATTCTAAAGTCTAGAATGGCCAAAGCTGGATCCAAGGTCGGATCTGAAGACTCATCCATTGAAGAAGGATATAAGCAGACAATACAGATGTATTGTTATGGTAAGTATATAACTTTAATTTTTATGCCACATGCCCCATTTAGTCCTGGGGATAATCTGCTCAGAATTTGCAAATCCATTTGTATTCTCTTGCTTCTGTGTATACTGCCTCATTATCACCTCTCATGAGTTCTGTTTCAGCAACTTTAAACATAAAAACGTGTGCATCGCCTTCTTTCTGTATATGTTTATATAAAGCACCAGTTTCCACACATCTATGTATATATCTGAATAATGCTGTTGTTATTATTATTTGTAAGATTTTTTTAAAAGATTTAAATAGGTAGTACAATAAATGCAAGCATGTAGATGTGTTTGTATACTTGTCCTGAAGAGTAACAGAATAATATATGTTGATATGTATTTAAGGATATGTTGTTAAATATGTGCATTTGATTTACTATGTAATATGATGAATGTCACGTGATGGTGATAATTTAAGAATTTCACTATGTCTGCACTGTTTTGTAATACTTGAAAAAGCATGTTGGTGTGAAAGCTCGTGTGCATTTCTATTAAACTTAATTTTGCAAAGAAAATACCATGGCTTCTTTAAGCAGGTATACTTGGGTTGCTTTTTTAACATGATTTTATCTGGCTCAGATATTCACCCATTTTGAGCTACCCTACTTGTCTGTCTGTGTATCCTACAGAAATATTCTGAAACAATATGGAACATTGGCATAGCTATGGTGAGGAAAAGTGGGTGCCCACCCTGGGTGCAAGGTGTTGGAAGCACAGTCAGTGGTCAGTGCTGAATTGCTTTAGTGCTGTGTGTTAGAGGTAGTACTGTCATTCGGGAATGATGCCACAATACTTCATTCTCAGTTAGGACTTAAGAGTTTCAGCACTCCATGTGTGGTATTTAGACTGCAGCAAGTCATATTTGCTTTTCAGCTTGTATTTATTTCCTCCTAATATTTAAGTTGAGGGGGCACCAGAAAAGCTAGCTACGACTTCTCATACACAGTGTAAACATGCTGAGACAACCAGCTTCCATACCTGATGATCAGTGCACAAAAAGCAAAAGAAATGAAAATAATGCAGCTTGGCTGTACTGTATACTTAAAATCCAGACATATGAAGCACACTTAGGCAGATATTGAAAACCTTTTAAAAACAAACATTAATCTGAAGGACATAAATCAGTACCACAACAATACTGTAAATTAGACTGGTACAAATTTCATAAGGAGGATAGCATCAAGCAGTCACCCAAAGACAAAAATCCAGTAGTTAGCTGCAATGGTTTGTTGACTTTTTTCATTTAGGAGCACGTGCATGTTATGTTGTAGTTCTGGCCTGGCCATTTCTGAATGTTCTAATTTTCATATCTTTGTAATGTGCAGTTAAGAGGGCAGAACTAAAGTTACAAACCTTGCAAATAGAAATGCTAATGCCTATATTGCAGTTAATGAACCTCTGTGATCTAAAAAGTAGAGCTAAATGAATTTCTGTGATCTAGAAGAAAAAAAATCACAAGCTGCACATTCAAACAGCAATATATCCCACCCTTGATTTCAAAGCACACTGTGTAAAGATCCAAAAGTAGACAATCAGCAAGAAGCCAGTACTTGTATATTAACCTTAATAATAATAATAATAATATTCTTGCCATGCTGCTGGACTGAGAACTGAATTTTAACATGTTTCAAAATGTGCAACTCTCAACCACACTCCCTTTCAAGAAATGTGATTCATAATATATATATTTTCCTATAAATATATCAGTCTGAGTAGAACTCTGCTCATATGCTGACAAAGGTATTGTGCTTGTTTTCTTTTGATCAATACTCTCTCTTTCATTTCCTCCACCCAGTCCAGTGCTGATCACAGCAAAGCAAGAATAAACTGCCATACAAATAAGCCAGTAGTAATGATAGCATAAAACTTAGTAACATCTTTTAGCTAATTTCTGTACCTCATAGTCCACAAAAATCAACAACAAAGTCATGGTTGTTTAGCATTTGGAGAAAAGCTGAAATTATTAGAATGAGGAAGTAATACTGTATTAGGTAAAAAAGGAGAGAAGATTCTTTTTTTTTATTTTATTAACATTTTCTGAATGAAAGGAACTGCAGGCAAATGCATGAGACTGGTTCTGACTAATCTCTAGTGAAAGCATATTTAGCCAAAACCTCATAAAGAGGATGACCTTTGAAGAAAATATAAGTGTTGGTTTTGGTAAGCTACAAGCATATCAGTATCAGACTGTACTAATTTTTACATACTCTTGTCTCTGGTGGTTCCATTTCCTGGTTTCAGAAATGGATACAAATATTTTGTATAAAAAGTATTAATATCTCTTTCATGTTGACTCATATTTAAAATGTTTGTGTGCCAGCTGCCTTTTTTAGCAAATGGGCTCACCAAGGAAATTTTGTAGGTTCACCAGTACAAGTACAAGAATGGAAACTGCAGGTCCCAAAACTATTTAAAAAAAATACTTATTTTTCCCTGTAGAGCAAATTTCAGAATTCACTTCTGTACAATTGAAGTGTTTTTGCAGGGGATTTCCTCTCACTGAACCCCTGTAACCCTGTTGATACCAACTCTAAAGTTTCAGTACCTCAAAGTAGGGAGAACATTTGAAGACCCTGCAACCTTGAACTCAGAGTGTGTGTGTGTGTGTATGTGTGTGTATTTGATTATAGTTCATTTGACTGAAAGCACATTTTTTTCAAAAAAAGCATTAGTTCATTTTGTCAAAACCACAAAACACTGAACACTCATTATATCGAATCACAAAATATTGAAAAACTTAGACCAACTAAAAATGGTCAATATCATACACCCCAACTACAAAACTTAGATCAAGTGTTGGTTTGGTAGTAGTACATTAATTTACTAAAAACCCTTTGCTAACAGTACTGGCTCCATAGTGAATTGTCTGCACTCAAAATGCCAAGTGCTGACAAACAGAAAAAAAAAGACCAAAAACACAGGAGAAGAGCAAATTTCAAAAATTGCTCTTTTCCTTTAAACTTCTTTTTGTAGGGGATGCATTCTCCCATGCACCTCCCATGTAAGGGGCAAACTCCCACCATCTCCCAAAATTAATTCTGATATCACCATACCTTGGAGAAAAGGAAATATTCAATGAAAAGGCATTTCGGACTTAGTATGTGTAAGACCATTCTTTCAGCTATTCAGTCTTCGCATTTCGTGACCCGTACTAGTTGGTCCCAACATTTCAAATGATTGCCAGCAGTACCACTACACAAGACAAAAGGACATAGAATACACACAACATGAACAGTAAATCCATGCCCTTACTTATCATTCTTATCCTAACCCTAAAATCCGTGAACTCTAGCACACTCCAACTACTATAACCTTTTCAGTCAAACATTAATTTTCATAATCATACCTACAGACACTATAAAAATGAGCATTCAGTCAAATGAGCTTTCGACATTTAGACATTTTTAACTGTAATCTTATATACATATATAGGTGTCCTATACCTAATCAAATGGACACAATGCCAACATCTGTTGGGTCGACACCATTTGGTGGACTCAGGCAGAGGGTCGTCAGGTATACGAGATCGACAATCCTCATGTAGGGGAATATTCCCTTTCTCCTGTAATTATGTGATCTCAGAGTTAGTATATATAATTAGCAATTATTATGTGAAAGTCGTGATATTTGGTCCAGTAACATTTGCTTGCCATTTACTCCCAAAAGGCTTCATAGTAGGCTTAATAACCTTAAAATATTTGTGGTGAACCAACATATGAAAGTCTTGGCTCAAGCATCCATTGCTACTGATTCCTCTTCCTTGGACATTCCCCTTTGTCCAAAAGAAAAAGAAAATAAAGAAAAGAAAAGGAAAAGAAGTTTAAAAAAGGTTATTGAAGAGATGGAGTCATCCATAATGACCTAGGATAGATAGCTCCACTGTGAAAGTTTTGGATCCCTTGGACTATCAAAGTGATCTGCCTGTCTGTCCCTCTGATGTGGCTGCATGGGAAGCAACTAAGGCCCATGATATTCTCACATCCAGTTAGGCCAGACTTTAGACACCAGCCGAGAATGGGGAACCTTACTTAATTCTGACTGAAAGAGAGGATGGCTTGACTCATGTTTTGGTAAGGGAAGAGGCAGCCGGATCATCGAAGAAGGTCTGGATGTCTTTGTCCAAAGACCCAAAAAATAAGCATATCAGTTCCTTTCAGTTTGAAAGGTTCCAAAAAGACTGCTGTAGCTTGGCCAAGGTTTTGTTCAGGGATTTGTAGTCATTTAAGTTTTGACCCCTGTGGCTTCACATGCTAAGAGAAAGAGGTTCTCCTCTTCCTCTGAAGAGGAGATTTTACCTGACACAGAGGAAGAAGGTCTGGATTATGCCTTATAACTCTGTTCTGTTCATCTATCTGTTATGAATCTGAATCTGTAGACAATATATCATCTGATTCACCTACTGAAGAAATTTATTTTATGAATACAATTGGTAAAATAAAATAATTCAGTGTACAAGAAGGGGGAGAGGTTTCTGAGGCACAGAAAAGATATTATGATCTCTTAAATTTGGATGCTCCCAACCTCCTAGCTATTCCTCCAGCATTAGGGACCTTGGAAAACACTTTTAATACAGCTTGCACTTCACCACATTCACATTCTCCTGTACCTAAAAAAGCTGACAGGCTTTTGTAAAGTACCAGAATCCCATAAATTTCTATTTAGCAATCCCTTAGCTAACCCTGATGTGATTTCTATAAATGGGGATAGTGGGTTCAAGCCTTTGACCTCTTCTGATCCTGTCCCCACTGAGGAGGACAGCAGGGCATTTGTCAGGGACGGGAAGAAACTGTATGCTTTGTTTTTTTCTGACTTTGAGGGGCAATCAGCTGCCAGACCCAAGTGGTGAAGTATCTATTTTCTGTATGTTCTATCATGCAGTAATCAAATTGTAACCTTCCTGCTTCATACATTAAAACTACCTTGTCAAACATTTTCAATAAAATGCGCTTATGAACAGTGGATGCTGTTAAGAGCTGCTGCCATGGGATGCTTGATGCGTAGACATGCCTGACTCAGCCTCCAGTGTTTCCCCTGAGGACATCAAGTCACAGATACTGAATGCCCCCTTAGAAGAAGGATTTCTGTTTGGGAATTCCTCTGCACTGGTTATCAAAAGATTAGAAGTATGTTAATGCATGGGGTAAATCAGATTTTTCTTTCACTGTTCCCAAAGTACCAGAAGAATTATCCTTCAAGCCCTGGCCCCTTTTTTAGGAAACCTTTCAAACCAAGTCAAAAAAGTCCACTAGATAGTCCAAAAGCAAAACAGCATGGGGACTTATAAAAGAAATGGAATGAACTCCAAGGTTCTTCCCAGGAAATGAAAAAAGAGACTACCTACTGTCCTTTTACCCTCTTTTCCTCCCCACCTCCACCCTGACCGCCCTACCAAAGTTGCGGGTAATCTCTCTCATTTCATGCATATCTGGAAACAACTAACAAAAGCTTCTAGGGTACAAAGGATAATTTAGAAGCACTACAGGTTACAGTGGCCTTCCGTTCCTCTACAATCAGGTGTGTCTCTACCACCAAAAAAATCAGGCTCATCTGTTCCTTCAAATTCTAGCAATCTTGTTTTCACAAGGAATAACAGAAGCTGTCCCCCATTCCCAATAAGGAAAGTGTTTTTATTCAAGGTTACTTGCAGGCTGATCTTGGAAATTTTGGTTTTGAATACCTTCCTCATTTTGCCAAAGTTCATAATGTTTTTGAGGGTGCTAGAGAATCCAGCCAAGATGGCTGGTAAGCCAAAGCTCTGGGAACAGTCTGCAGAAATTTGGATTAAAATAGTGCTCCCAGGGAGAAAAAGCAACTCAGAAATAAAGATGAGGGAGCAGGAACAAAAGGACAAAGAGATGGCTGCCTTTAAAGCTGTAAAATAAGGAGGAGGAGCAACTGTGCATTTTATTTGAAAATGTAATCATAATAGGCTTTGATGACAGCTCCTTAAAATAAACAATAGAACATCAGCAAACAGAAGTTGAAAGGCTACAAGGTAAGTTGCAAGATATGGAGGAAGAAAAAGCAACAGTTAAAGCGGGGCTGCAGGAGCAGATTCACAGAATACAGGAACTAATACACATGCAGACATACATAAGACATGTTGAAAAGATGAATGATCTTGAAAATCACTAGATAAGGATCAGGATAATTGGAATACAAGAGCAAGTGAGCAACAGTGAGCTGGAGCATTTTGTAATGCAGCTATTACGTGAAAGATTTTTGTTACCAGTAAATCAAGAGTAAAGGGTGTCTATGGATGGCAGTAGGCTGCTATCGTGTTATGCCGTGGGTGCTTAGGCATTAAAACACAAACAAACTAGGTGGAAGCAAGTAGATAGTTCTTTCTTAAACACAAAGTAACAATAGGTGGAAACCCATAGATAGTTCTACATACACGATGACTCCTGTTTGAGGGAGAACACGCTCCAAATGGCGCTGTGGTTGTTTTGGGTCCAGGCAGTCCAGGGATGATCTCCCTAGGAGGTTATAAAGTCTTTGGTGGTTTACTATAATCTGAGGAGCACCCGAAGTTGGAGAGCGAGGGTAACAGTAAGCTGCAGAGAGAGAAAGTGGCTGTTTAGTGGTCTGGTAACATAAGGAGGGAAGAAGAGTGAGTAAAAAGAGAGCGTCTAGGTAGAGGATAGAGTAGACATTTAAGGAGAGGTTAGAAAGGCACTGATGTACTAGATAGTGCTATATAGAGAGGAGTGAGTGGGCACAGCAACAGAGTGAGAGAAAGGATACAAAATGGTACTATGCTGTACCTAGTAGACCATACAACAAGAGTATGGGAGGAATTACAAAACAGTGCATTAACATTTCAGGTAAACAATTTCTAAGCAGCTAAAAAATAGCAGAACACAGAATTAAACAAATGCGTGCTGGAAATTATCAGTATGCATTAACGTGCATTTCAAATTGCAGGCTAAAAACAGTCTTGCCAGAACTCAGAACACGGTATAAAACAAATGCGAGCTGGTATAATAGTGGTATGCATTTACGTGCGTTTCAATTTTAGGCTAAAATCTGAGTTGCCAGAAAGTAATATTTGTATACTAATGCTAGTCACAGTTCCGGTTAGCAATTTAGTTAAGTATATGTGGAGTAGAGGAACAATGGCTACTGTTGCTTCAAGTACACTAAAACAGCAGTTGTTTGGGTAGAGCACTTTATAAAGGCATTACATACTGCAGTAACCCAGTATGAAACAAATGCGAGCCATAGAATAGCAGTAAGCATTAACATGCGTTTAAACTGCAGGCAACAATAGTCTTGCCAGAACTATTGTTGGTATAACTAACGCTAATTCCAGTTTTAGGTAGTACTACAAACAAGCGTGTATGGAGCAAAGGGACAATAGCTATTATTACTGCATTTACACCAAACAGCGGTCATTTGGGTAGACACTTAATAATGGAATTACAAAAGTGGTAATTTGGGAAGAAATATGCAGAGAAATGGATAGTAATTTGTACAAATACAACAAGCAGCAGCCATTTAGGCAGATTTAACTAATAGTTAACAAGTATTGGTCCAATGCTAACATGAACAGCAGCCGTTTAGGCAGAGTTGCATCTATCTAAGCACATGTGTACCACAGTTCTTATGTGGCGTATTCCTGTTTGTGCCGGTACATGCAGAGGTAAGTATAACATAAAAATCACAATGCCAAATATTCCAGTATCAACTACAGTAGCATATAGTAATTAAGCAGTACATTGAGCCATTAGTTTATGTGCAAAAAAAACAAGACCTACTGACTAGCGTTAACGAGCAGCCTTACCACAGAACAGTACAGCGGGTTGGGGATAAAGGCCATTCTTTTCCATTGCCCCAAAGACTGAAGCCAGACCTGATTCTCAGTAACTTTAGCAATCTGCAATTGCCATTCATCCCTTGAGTCCATACTGTCCTGTGCCCATTTAGCAACTAAACCAGAATATAGCGTGGAACAAATGCCCTTCGGACATTATCTAGTCTTTGACCCAAATACACTGTGCTTATGGAGCAGGGGTGAGAAGAGGTCATATGAAGTCCTTATTCCCTTGACCAAAACATTGACTTTAGCTGCAAGTACTGTCAAAATCTTAAATTCAGATGCTGAAATTTGTCCAAACTATAAAAAAAAAGAACTCTCCTGAGTCCTGATACAACAAGTCTATTCAAAATAGGCACTCCCTTTCTATCCACCCCAACAAATTAAAAGGCTTACCTTCAGTCAGGAACAATAGTTGATCCCAAATGTTGTCTCATACCCCAAAAACAGGCTGACAATCTATTATTTTGAAGGACACTAGAAGGAACCAAGAGCCAAAAGGCAGGGATTCAGAGGCCAGTAATGGGGAATAGGGGTTCAAGCATAGGCAGTTGCCAAAGAATACAATATTCAGCCTGGAGGGCAGACCCGGAGAAAGGATGATGCTTTCTTTGGGAAAAAAACAGAGAGGGGTAGGCAAAAATAACATTAAAATTACAGTTAAGTACATGGAACCATAGGGATTCATCAAATTCCATCAGAAAAAGGAAATTACAAGAAAAGTTAAAGAGGAGGGGAGAGACATTGTTCTGTTACAAGAAATACAACTGAAAATCAGAGATGGGAGACGATACTGTGCTTCAACTACCCAAAGGGAAAATGGACAGCAATGAAGAGGAGAAAAGAGGGGAGTAGAAACTATTTCACAGAAAGCTACAGACAACCTCAGAGATGGGGATAAAAAGTGGTATTGGTAGATGTATCATCTGGCATGGATGGATAGAGGGTGCACAGAGAACAACAGAAATATAGTCACCAAATAGAGTTGAAAAAGGATTCTGCAAAAACATTTTTGCTAAGTGGAAACAGACAAGAAGAGATGTAATAGACAAAGATACACGCTGAATGCAGAGGCAACAAGGGATGATATAAGAAAAACAACATACAAGAATGAGGAGAGGAAAGGTGGAGGGTCAGATGGAGCCCTCTTAGAGTTCTACAAATGGGGAGGAAATGTGGAAGATCCAGGAGGAGGAATACAAGAGAATACAGGGATCAGGCAAACTATATAAAAGTAAGAGAAGGGCCAGGACAACCATGGTACCTAAAGGGAGAAGAGAGGAGAAAGTGGGAAATTATAGACCTATTTCTTTGATTAACGAGAAATCAAGATTTTGACAAAGGTATTGGCAGGTAAACTGGATGCTTTATTACCAAAAGTAATGCAAAGATTGCAAAATGTCTTTGTGAAGGGAAGGAAGGCAGACAAATACTGGTGGGACTCCTAAAATTTATGCACGAGGAGGAAAGGAAGTGGGAATGGGAAGGGAAAGGTGAGATTGCAGAAAGCCTTTGGTATGTTGAGGTGGAATTCCTATGGAAAGCACTGCAGCAAAGACAGGTAGATGTTCATACACTGGATATCGGCCTTATAATAAAACCGAGAAATTGAAATACTCATAAATGAATGAGTATCTGAGGAGACAAGGAATGAGAGGGGAGAACCAAACAAAGGTGCCTACTATATCTCCAGGCCTGTTCATGCTTGTGATTGAGGAGCTGGCAGTGAAAGTCAAATACAATTTAGCAATGCTTGTAGAAAAGTAGGGGATAAAATCTCAGTTTGTTTTATATACCAGTCGCTACATGTTAAGTCAGAGGATGTAACCACAGCAGTGAGAATTATAAGAAACATTCAAGAAGTTTAAGGAAGAGGCAGGACTCAAGTGCAGCAACAACAACAAAAAGGCAGTGGTAGCAAGATTACGAAAAGGGAAGGGGAAGGGGAAATAGGTGATATAAAGGAGGCAGAGTACCTCAAGTACCCTTGGGTTCTATGTTGGGAAATAGTCAGAGAGACAGAAAGGAAAACATAGAGAAAGTTGGAAAAAAGGTAAGGGATGTTGTTTGGTGGGGAAGGGGGGTACTTGTACATTGCTTGGGAGGATTAATGCAACAAAGATGATGGTACTACTAATAATCTTCCATCTACTCTGCAACATGCAAATAGACCCTAGGGAAAAAAGACTGCAGGAAATTGCAAATCCAGAAAACATAAGCCAGTTTAATCACCAAAATATAATATGCATTCATCTTCTTCATCCTGTCCCTCAGATCTGACTGATGGGATCCAAGCCACTTGTCAGATCTGAACTGTCAATGCAAGTGCTCCCTAGTCTCAAGCTCCTTTAAAATTTTTCCCTCCAATAATCCCCTTTGGCACCAACCTTCTTGTTGTTTGCCACTATCCTATACATACAGATCATTGCTAGCTAAAGCTAAGTGCTCCCTTTTCTTAAGGACAAAAAAATTGTGCTTTTGGCACTCCTAGATTTTTTTGATAAATATTACTTGTTTTTAGCCTAATTTAAACCCCATTGGGTTTTGTCTCGTACAGCTCCTTTGAGACAACTTCTCTTCTGTTCTCCTTTGTTGCCTCATTGGGGATTAGGCCCCATGACTAAAAAAAGACTTAGAGTTAAGAATTTAATTACTAATATATATATATATATATATATATATATATATATATATCATAAAGAGGATTACCGGCCTCAAACAGATGCCCTACGCAGACCGTCTCAAAAAACTCCAGCTTTACTCCGTCGCATATCGCCTACTCAGAGGCGATCTCTGCCTAACATACAAAGCTATGTCAAACCCAGAGCTGTTGGACATGCTCCACTTAAAGAAATCCCAATCCCTCCGAGCTACATGCTCTAGGGACCTAAATCTTGTCAACCCAATAAATAGAACATGCTGGAGGCATAGATTCCTGTCTCAGAGACTTCCCATACTCTGGAACAAACTACCTAAATATATCAAACAAAGCTCCTCATTAGCACTTTTCAAGAAAAATCTTGATGATTGGATGGGAAATAGGAAATTCACCCCAGGTATCACCTCTGTGGCTCTGCTTGACAGGGGCACAGCAAAATAATTTTCTTGGGTAGCGAAAGCCAGGCTACCTTTTTGGCTAGGCTTGTATAGGCCCTAGGGCCAATAGCCTAGTACCTACCTATGAATCTACCTATGAACCTAGATATATATATATATATATATATATATATATATATATATATATAAATATATATGTATATTTAGTATGTAGCTAATACAATCCTGTATTACTTCTGTTAGCAGTTCTCTAAATATAATTTTGACAGTGTGCTTCTCTGCTGACTTTTGCTTTGTGCATATGTCTGTGTGTATGCCATGTTCTCTTATCGAGAAACCTAATTTGACTACAGAATCCCACCCCAGGATGCTTATAAACCAGGGCTGGAGCATTGAACTACATAATGTTCTATCAGCAAAAAAAGAGAAAAAAAAAATCCTGAAGGGCTTCTTCTTCCAGACCTTACTTCAAAAAAGCAAAGAAGACAAAGAAAAAGTTAATGAAAAGGATAAGGAGCCAGAAGTGAAAAAGAGGAAGTCAGATGATTCCAGTCTTACCTCTAGCCAATATCACTGAGGCTGGAATCTCCCATCTCAACATCTGCAGAGAAAAATTCTTCTCTACATGTCTCTGCTTTCAGAACCAATTATTATAATATCCAACAATTCCCCCAGACCTATAGTGAGTAGGAATTTGTCAGAAAATGAGTCTTCCCGCTTTGTGTCTGGGTGCTTTTCTACCTCCTTACTCTAGTCTGTCAGGTCTTTCAAGAACATTAGTGATGTAGATTGGAAGTGTACAATGGCACCCTTTCTAAAGACACAGATTGAAATGGATATCATCCCAGGGTCTATATTACATCATCGAACGCTGATTGATCTACCTAATTTAAGCAAAAGCTTACAGTCTCAAACTGTCAGATCAGCGATTTTTTTCCCAGGGAAAAAAATCGCTGATCCAAAACACATACATACAACACAAGCACACCAAACAAACAGAAATCCGCACACATACACCTAAAATCTGATACCTAACCCTACACTAAACTATGCACACACCACCAACCACCCACTTAGTTTAACCCTAACCCTAAGGTCTGTCACTATCGCACACTCACCTCACCTGCTCCCTAACCCTAACTCACTTAAATCCGCCCTAACCCTCATGTCCACTCAATCGCACACACACCTAACCGAGCCCTAACCCTAACTCAACTAAATCACCCTAACACTCACATCCATGCAATCGCACACTTACCTGAATCCAACCGGTAACTTTCCACCATAACACTGAAAATACCGAAGCAACAGAAACAGACAACCAAATTATTTCCTAGGAAAAAATTCGAGTTTCTGCTGCTTCGATATTTTGTAGTTTCGCGAAAATAAGTTCAATCAGTCAGCGTTCGCTTTTTTAAGCGTTCGAGGATATAATATAGACCCTCATCCCATCCCTCACAGTCTCCCAAGCAGATTGGGCTGGCCATTTATCTCCTTTATTTGCTCCTTCCCTGGTCCATGTTTCAGTGCATGTGTCTTTGGAGCCTGGGCATTATCTGGTGCCTGCATGTCCAGAGTGGACTGGTTTACCTACCTCAGCTTTAGACCCAACCCATCTGATCTGTTCAACACCAAGTAATTCAGTGTTGACAAGATCTCTGGGCTGAGAGCTCAGCTCTGAGTCTTTGGCTGTGTCTGTATCAGAGACTTCAGCTTTCAACTCTTCTGCAGTGACCTATTCCTTGAAATCATCCATGAGATTGATACTGTTGATTCCGTATTCAGTACCACATATGTTTGCTTCTGGGATTGAGTTGGCACTAAGTCAGTCTCTTCTGCTGTACAGGAGGACTCAGAATCAGTATTCAAATTTATGGAAAGGATGATAGCTTCTGTTCTGAGAACCTCAGCTCAGCCTTCAGAGGTGCCTACTCCATCTGAAAACACCTAGCAATCAGTGATTTGGCTCCCTCACCAGATATGTTAAGGTCAGAGTGGAGTAAATAGCATCAAAAAGCCTGCACAGGTTGGTGCAGAATCCTCTGAAGACTCAGAACCCCCACCCAATTTTCCAAGAAAGAGGATATGCAAGAGAAGCACAGACTCCCCTGAGGAGTCTCTCATCTTGGACACCAAATTAAATAATCGAGAGAGTGTCTCTTCCCCCTCATCCACACAAGAAGATGCCACATTTGGCAAGATTCCAGAGCTGATGAGGCAGAGGGAATCTTGGCCCACCACCCTGTCCTCATAGAATGAGGATGTGTTGCTTAAGGCTTATTGATCTATGCCCTATAGTTCTTAAGTAGCCCTACCTGTCAACTGTCTAATAGACTTGTACTTCAGGAGGGCATGACATGAGCCCCACTCTTCTGAAGCTATCCCCAGGAAAATGAGAAGGTATTCCATCTCCCTAAAGATAGGCAGCACTAATCCAAGGAATGTGTGTTGGATTCATTAATAGTAGCAGCATCCACCAAATGAGAGTTGTCAGATGAAGCAGCACTTGTCCATTCTCCCATCAAAGAGTCATGAGCAATGGACAGAATGGGACTCATAACCCATCAGTTGTTTCAGACAGATTTGGATGAAAGGATCCAGCATTAATTTCCACTTCTCTTCTTTATTTCTACTTAAACTTAATTGAGAGGGCATGCCTTTTTATATCTAGTCTGTAAACAAGACTGATGTACTTACTTTATGTATGATTTATAATGGAAGCTTGATTCACCAGAAGGAAATCAGTAGCAATCTACATTTTCTTTTAATAATCTATCCATTTTGCAGTTTCACATGCTAGATGACTACAGGTATCAGCAGTGAAATAACTCCTTTCTCAAGCTGTAGAGTGATGCACGAGTTAAATTTCAGGACTAAATATCAGACTTGCATGCTTCCATTTTATAGAATCAGAAAGTAGCGTTTTCAGTCATTGTTCATGCTACAAAGCAGCAACGGAAAGATGAAAAAAGAAAGTCTTTTCATTTACTTCACTACAACACCCTGGGGATGGTGCTTCAGTACCTAGGTAGAGTTTGTTATTTGGTTAAAAACTGGTATTAATAACATATCAAACCAAGGTTCTGGAAGGTGGATGCTAATGATTCTGTGACACATACTGAAAAGAGCAGGGGAATTTACCTAGTATTATGGCCAAACGTCCCCAATTAATATGAATGTTATCTCAGTCTCCCATGAAACAGGCTATACATGATGGGACTAAGCGACTCACCCGTTAAAATAAAATAAGTGCATAATTACATGCTACTTCAAGATATTTTGTTAATTGATCTGTGTTTTTTTCTGTAAATTGGAAGGAGCATTTGTGTATTTGTTTACACTGACTGATATGCATTGCCTGAACATTTTATAATAGTATGTGTAAATGGTTTCTTTAAAAAAACAGTAAGGCTAAGGATGTTAACGTTAAACTAAAAGCATGTGAAGCATGCTATCAATACTTCTCATAGCAGTCCTGTTCCGCATTGTAAAGCAATCTTTAACTTTTGATCACTGATTTTCTTTGATCACGATGTTCAAGTAAAGCCATCAGTTCCAGATACAGCAAGTTAACATTCTATTTGTTTACCATTATGGTCACGACATGTATGAATAGCTTTACTGAAATTCTCAATATATTTCATGTATGTATGTAAAACAACTTATATTTATCATAGCCAGCCAGTGATGACTTTTTTCCAAACATTACTGAATGAATTCTGTCAGTTTTGTTAAAATGTATATCCATGTTTAACAACTAATTCAAAAATGTCAACTATTCCTGTTGTCTGTGCTCTAATACATTTAATAATATCATACTAATGCAAGGTATATTTTGTAAAGCATATCAAATGGAAATTACTTCAGATGTACAGATTAGATATAGTACACTGTTCTTATACTGCTGAGACTTCTACCATGTTGGTGATTATGTGCCTTAAAATTTGTGTGGCTCCATTTTGTCAAAACATGTGTTGGCCGATTTCCTTATATGCTCTGCATAATATATTCTGAATCCAATATGATATTTTTCTTTTTTCTCCTCCATTTCTGTGTTTTATAAACTCTTAGTCTTTTCTAAATATGGAATAAACTACACATCTTATTTTTAATCACTGTGCATCTCTATCATTTTTATTTTGTATTTCATCCTTTCACTTCCCCATGTGTCCTACAAATGTATGTTTACACTTTGAAGAGCCCATGATCTGCTGCAGCAAAACATACCTGATAAGTTTACATACGTGAACATTTTCTCCTGCTTTATTAACACAGTTCCTTACACTGTATATAAGCAATGTACTCCGCTTTCTTATGTGCAAGATATATACACATATCTCTAGTGGATGTCTATACCAAGTTTTTTCTGCTGTTGTTTCCACACCATCTAGTTAAGTTATTTTATTTGTCTAATACCTGAAAACAGAAGTTCCTCTTGATGAATGAGACTGACTTCTTTTTCATTAGAACAAATCTATCACTCGATATTTCCAAGGTAAACAAAATAGTTTTCATTATCATTTGGAATTGTGTTTTGCTTGAGCTTTTGAATTTTCTGAATCAGTCACTTAACTGAAATATATTTTCTTTTTAAAATGTGTGTTATTTTTGCCCTCAATTTTGTGTAACTGCAGATTGCCATACTTAAGCCATATTTCATGAACTAATTTTGTTATCTTGCTTTTCTGTAATATTACTCTGTGACTAATTACATTGAGAGTCACTGAGGTTCTTAGAAGTCTGTGCATCTCCATTCTTGATCATAGTTTTATGTTTTGCAGTTCAACTTATAGTCATATCAAAAATCAGTTGTGATGTTTGGAATAATAAGAATAATTTTCAGAAGCTAAACTTATAAGAAATAAATGAAGAGCTGTAAATCCAACTTTGCAATTACTTAGCATACCTGTAAAAAAGCAGAGCAACTGTGAGTTCCCAAAGCAAAACTTGGTTAAATAAAGTCAAGCTAAACGTTGTACACATAGTAATAGTAAACATTAGGTGGTTTTGCAGAATTAGTTATCTGGATTAAATGTAAAAGTGAATGTAATTCTTTGTTCTAACTTTTGCTTAGTTTTTATTCAGGAATATTACCTTTTTAAAGTGAAAAATGAAAAATAGTGATGGTCTAAGATTTCATCATATCCAAATGAGAGGTTTAATGCAGCACTTGGATAGAATAATAGACAAAAACAGTTGCTGTCAGACTGCTGGTAAACAGTTTAAAACTATAAATTAGGAAAGGTAAACTTAAGAAATTTACATGAAATGGTTGAGCACATTAATTACATATGTTCAGGTGTGAAGCTAAATCTATAGGCAGTTAGAGCCATAGACAAACTTTTGCTAGCAGGATACTATTACTGCTTCATAACCTAATGCCCTTTATAATTGCAATTGGAGTTAATTACTAGAAAATGCTTTGTTGTATATATAGATTTTAACACGTTGAATAACTTTTCATTTTAAAGTTAACAGGTACTCTATAATTAAGTGCATTATTTTATTATATTAGCTGTAAAGTGTTGTGGTTATTACTGTAGTAACTTAAAGCAAGTATGAGAATCATATAACAGCAGAGCTCGATTTATGTGGAAAGAAATATGGTGAGCTAATTGTTACCTTTTGGGTCCTGCAATCATTTTTGTAGAGTATGTAGTCACACGAAATTCAGAAATGCAGAATTTAATGAATAGGTCCTGTTAAAGTATTGATACCGGGAAGTAAATTACAACGTGTTTGATGTGTGTTAAGCAGATGACATCCAAGACTTTGAGAAGAACTATGCATACAAATTTAATTAGGTTGCATCCCTGTGGTCCAATATATCATTCAACAGCATGCCCATATAACTTTATTAAAGCTTCAGACACATTATTTCTTTTCTAAGTTTTTTTACCCATTCCTTAGTGTCTACCTTTCCAGTATCTAGTCATCTTTCTTTTTTCAAATCTCAGTTCATTTCAAGATATTTTCATGCAACTGTTACTGACTGGTATGTGTTTTGGATAGTATTTGGTATCAAGAGGGCTCTGAGCTCAGTTTGGGGGTTGTCTTTTAATGCAGATTTTTTTCTGTAAGTCATACTGTTTTGCATGTGCCACAAACTACTTTTCTGGATATAAAATGAAACAATTAATAACCTTATAAAATGTAGGAGTTCCTGTAAATCTGCACAGAGTGGTTTAATTTATGTGAAAAGTGACATATTATATGTGCTGTACATAGGATTTGGTGACTCTAATTATTGAATTTTATTGCAGGAATGAAGGCAAGCATCCTAATGCAGTAATATAATGACAGTTTTCAAGTAAAAGTCCTAGTTTCAGTTACATTTAAGGAAAATAATAGCATACTTGTTGAAGTACCTACTAGGCCATGTGTACTGTGAGTTTTTTTTTCAACCTAGCATTTTCTAGTCATTAGTAATACTTATTAACAAAATAAGGTGTCCTGTTTCTTTCTTTATAAAAAAATTTTGATTAACAAATCCTGAGATACAAGTAGTGCTGACAGATATGGTAGTAGTTCTTTTCATTCTGTTTTATATCACTATAACGTATGAGAGAACCTAGTTTTCTTACAGGGAACTGTGATTTCCCCTCCAGTTGTTTCCTTGTAGTTTCACCTGTTTGTGCACATCCTGACTGCTCCTTCCCTTTGTGTCTGTTGAGAAATGGAACTTCAGTAGAATTGCACATAAAAGTAAACAATGCCCTGACCATAGTCAGTAGAGTATCAATCATTAATGAAACTGTTTGCTGATTTGTAGTGCAGGGTTACCAAAAGGTGTCAGTTAAAGTACCGTGTTCAAGTTACTTACTCTTACCAAGTATACATTTGGCTAGTCACACATTTGTGTGTCTCTTTCTTAACTTACTAAAAATATACATTATAAACCAGATTTAAATATGGTGTTTTTCTGTGAACTGCCATTCTTAAGCATTCATATGTAACTTTCTCTCTAGTGATATCTCACATACTTAACCTACTGCTTTTGAAGTAATTTGTTGTTATGAAGACTTGTCAAATTATTTTTTTTCACAATTATTTCTGCTGGCAAAATCTACAGGACTGTAAAAAAGAAAAAAAAATTAATAATAATTAGCTACTCCTGATATTGCTAAGGCTTGGAGCCAGTGTGGGTCAGTCAGTGCATCCTGCAGATTCTGACATTTTAAATTACCTGAACAATACCTGAAGCGATCTCTGGACCTAATTAACATCCTACCTAATTAATGTCAGGCTAAATATACAGCTCTTTAGACAAGCGCAATATAGGTTTTTATTCTTGCTAAGCTGGCTAAACTGGCTATGTTCATTTTATTATTGCAAAAACTAAAATAAAATGAAATAATCTAGAATCTTCTGCTTTTTTCCCTAAGTGGTGTAACTCTTTTTTTTCTATCAAGTAATCAATGCAGTGCTGAATGAGTTCATTTTAATGCACTCAATCATGCCTCTAATGTTTGTAGCTCACGGGTGCAAGCATCAGTAATGCAAGATTGTTATATGGCCTCAGTTTGGGCCATTTCATAAAATATTCATGAAATCAAAAATGTGCATCAAAATAGCGGCTAGCAGAATTACGTTGCTGTGGCTGCTACCATGGCTGCTTCACATTTGAGCATATTTGTGCTAGCATATTTAGGATGATTCTGCTTTGCTCCCAGACCATATAGAACATGTACATATGTTTGTTAGAGGAAAAACATTTATTAGAGATTTGTAGAGTGCAACTTCCCATTAGCCAAAACATTTAAATATTTTGCAGAATGAATTATGAACATAGCTTAAAATGCCTCATTATATGTTTTTTTATTTGTGAATCCCACAGCCGGTTTTTGATACAGGGTTATGTTTTCTTGTGTTTATTGTCTCCAAATTTGTAGTTGCATTTTATATATATATATATATATATATATATATATATATATATATATGAACTGTGTATTAGCATGCACTCTGACAAATGTAAAATATGTGTGGATTTCTGTATCTTAAGTTTAAGGCCATTTGCAATTTTTATTTTAAAAAAATGCGAATGAATACTACTTATATCAGAACTAGGCAATCAGACTATATTCTGTAACATACAATGCATACCTTACTTTTCCCTCTGTCAAATGATTATATTTCTGGAAATATTATTCATTTATGTTGTTGTTGTTGTTCATTTATAATCATATTTTATTTAAATATGCCAGTAGAAGCAATTGAATTGCACAGTAGTTTACTTATTTATTTTTTCACTCATTTATTTGTTAACCAGATGGTTAGACTGATACTTAAGCACTTTTCAGCCATGAGCTGGGCTCCCTTTGCAGCAGCATTTGTATACAAGATTGCACAAGTAGGTAGCTTGAAAAAGCCCAATGAAATTATAGCAGAAGTACATTATAAGCAGTTAATAGTATATGTTACAAAGTCTAAAGTACTTTTCCTCCTGTTAGACAAAAATAGGCCAAGTTCACTGTATGTATTTTTTATCCAGTGTCTCTGAAGCATTTGCTTGTGTATTCATTTCACTTGGTTTGGAACATTGCAAGTGTTTGCTGCTGCCTTTACTTCCACAAGCAGTTTAAAGCAGAGTTTTGTTTTGTGAGACATTTCAAGCGATGATTGACAGAGTCTACACAAATTTTGGTAATATGAAGAAGGTTGAAAATTTGATAAGTAAGCTTCAACTGATTGAATTCTTTGCCAATATTCTTTCAGTGTGTGGCTTAAACAAACATGCAAGGTCCAAAAGCAGGCCTAGATAGTTATATCTATTAACTTGTTTGGTTATATTATTTAATGGGTGAAATGTATGGTACAGTGTACCTTATGAGGAGTTCCAGACACATAATAGCATTTTTTGCGGAGAGAGGGTATGATGGCATTGCTGTTTTAGTTCATCTTTAGATAGTGTATTGCAACTTGGTTATTATTTTTTTTTGCATTTTCTTTACTGTTATGATCTCACAAGTTATTACAATTTCAGATGTCATGACACACTTCCCTGCTGCCACTCGCTTGTGTTGCCATGTGCCCTAATGCCGACTAACTCAATCCCCATGAAGTGCTAACAGGCTAACTATCCTCCTACAGCCCTGTCCCTTACCCTAAAAATTCCCACTCAGTCTCTAAACCTAAACCTTTGATCACTCCCCAAACATAAAGTCCTCCTTCCCTCCCTATTTCCTAGCCTTCCAATCACTTCCTAGACTTAAAATCCCTCTCCCATTCCTAACCCTAATCGTTCAGTCACTCCCTAAATCTAATGTCCCACCTCCCCCCCCCATCCCTAACCCTTACCTTCTAATACCTTTTGATCCATCTCTAAACCTAAAATCCCCCCCTCTGTCCAAACCTAAACTCCTGATAACTCCCTAAAGCTAAAATCCCTCTCCCCTCCCTAAAGCTAAACTCCCCTACCCTGTTTCCCTTCTCAGCTTACCTGGTCCGCAAGCATTTCTGCTCTTTATTCCCTAGGACTTGAGCTTTTAGCATGCACCAGCTGCTTGTCTGAACTCACATTTGAGTTCAAGGGCGAGCATCTGGGTGCACAGACTACAGCACAGTCTAGTCCTTGGCTTTGAGGAACTTGCCTTCAAGTGCTTGTAGGGTATTACCAGCTGTAAGGAACTCAGTCTGAGCTCTTATTTTTTTTTTAATGCAAAAATGTCATCCCTTTTTTATTTTATGTACCATGTTTCTTTTATTATGCTCCTTTGTTTTCTTGAGTTGTCTCTTGGGGCGGATTCTAATTGTCTAGCTTATCAATTGGGTTAACTGGAACTAAATATATAAAAAAATGTATAAAAGTTATAAGTTGTTTTGTTGCATTAAGTGATCTGTTATTTAAAACACTGCTGCTGAGGACATATTTACAATTGTTGCTGCCTTCCCATTATTCATGCCTTCTAAAAAGGCATATTGTTATAATCACATCACCAGACCCAAGTGCTAGTGTCACTTAAAATACCATTTCTTCTTATAACATGGCTACAGCTAGTGCTGCCTAAGTCATGCTTCATTGTGGACTGAATCCCTCCAAACATACCCTGTTCTAAGACAAGATAAAGAGTGACAAATGCAGGGCTGTGCCATACTAAATGTTCCTGTGGTTAGTATAGTATGCTGTCATTGATCAGAGATCATAGTTAGCAGGACACTGCTGGGTGTGGCCTACTACATGTAGAGTTCATATGTGCCATGTGTTTTCTGTGTTGACTCTCAACTGCTATGACTTATTCATAGTCCTGTGATCTTGGCCCACAGATTTACCCTTGCTCCTCTTAGATTTACTGATACCTATTTTGGAGTACATACCTTAGGCCTGTTAAAAAATTCTCTCTCTATATCCATATTCTAGTATACAAAGACCTTCTATTGTGGGGGGGGGGGGGGGGGGGGACAAGACAATGCTCTTCTTTCTGACCCTTTGCTATAATTTTTAAAGACCAGTGGTATAATTTCAATACTGAGAAGTTGAAGGTATGGCAATTTTTTTTCCTCTAAAGGAGAATAGTCCACACTCTGCTCTCGGCAATGGCATTGCTTCTAATTTGTTTCTGTCACTATTACTGTACAGTGGTAGACTGTACTAAACACACTCTGCTGACCTTCAAGCTTGCATGTTTGATTCTAGATATCTGAGTTTGATATCATTAACAGTTTAGTACCTTGCAAGCTATTATTTCATAAGATCATGCCAGATGTTTTCTGTACCATTAGATTCCATGGCTGTACCAGCCCTACTTAACTCTCAGAAGAGTGTCATCATGATCATTTCGGATTTGGTAATGTGGGATTTTGGCCTTTTCAGGTAGACCCATATATATATATATATATATATATATATATATATATATATATAGCTTCATAGGTTGGTACTAGGCTATCGGCCCTAGGGCCTATACAAGCCTAGCCATAACAATTCCCTGGATATTTCTTCCCACAAAATTTACTTCCCTGGACCCCTGTCTAGCAGGGTGACTGACGTGATCCCCGGGGTAAATTTCCTATCTCCCATCCAATCATCAAAGTTACTATTGAAGAGCGCCAAGGAGGCGTTCTGCTTGACATGTATGGGCAGTCTGTTCCAGAGTATGGGGAGTCTTTGGGTCAGGAACCTATCCCTCCAGCATGTTTTGTTCATTGTGATGACAAGATTTAGATCCCTGCAGTGTGTGGCTCTGAGGGATTGGGATTTCTTTAAGTGGAGCATGTCCAACAGCTCAGGGTTTAATATGGCCTTGTATGTTAAGCAGAGATTGCCTCTGAGTAGATGATATGCCAGAGTATAGCTGGAGTTTATTTAGACAGTCAGTATAGGGCATCTGATTTAGGCCTGTGATTCTTTTAGTGAGATATTTCTGCGGCAGTTCCAGCTGTTGCAGATGTCTTGTGAGGTACATACGAAGTGGGGCGTTGTACTCTATAATGGTTCTAATGAGAGATGAGTACAGTGGGAATGTGACCTCCTTTTTTCCTGAATGAAAAGCCCTTAGTGATGAGGTGTGCCACATAGAAGGATATCCTGACTGTTGTGGCGATGTGGATGTTCTTCGTCTTCCCTTGCTGCAGTCCTGACAATTGGGTATAGTCCGCGTCCCAGTCGGCCCGAATAGAGAGAGTATAAGGCTGCCGGGTCATGTATTGACCTTAGACTGGCGTCGATGCGCGGTACTAATGCGCATGACCGACGCCATTTCTCAGTCTTTTTTGCCGCATGGTCGATGCAGAAGCAATTTGAGTGCAGGTTTGAGATTTTCCGAAACGGAGTTTCAGACCGAATACAGAGTTGGCTAAAGTAACGTTTGCATTTTCTTGCCTCAGTATTTAACCGGATGTCAGAAAAAGTGAATAACTGTATTTCTTGTGGGAAGCAGATACCATAGGGGATTATCATACATTGTGTATACCTTGTTTAGGGCCTGAGCACGCGTTTTTGGTTGCCGCCTCTTGTGCTGGATTTTTAACAAGTTAAGAGGAGGGAGGATTGTGCTTGGTTAGTGTTTGGGCTTTTGGAAGATTATACTATGCCGCCGGATGCCCGGACGCGCCTCGCCTAACTCGCATAAGAGAAGGACAAAACAGTGAAGTCTAGGGGTGAGAACCGCAGTCCCGGACGCCGGTCGGTTTAGAAGGCTCAGGAGGGGGAGGTTTTGCCAGAGTCTCTATGGAGTCTCAGGCAGAGTAACTGTTCTTCCCTCTCTTCCCAAGGTAGTTCTCCTTCTGTTGCCGAAGGCCAAGTTCAGCTTCTGTAGGGGCTTCTCAGCATTTCGGCTCTGTGCCTAAGAAACATATGCTTAAAATGGCAGAAGATTTGATTACTCTGATTAGAGGTTCTATGCCCCACCTGATAAGAGGCCTAGGGTGGAACAGGAGTTTGATAGTTTTGAACAGTGTTCACAGGCTTCAGAGTCTTCTGTGGAAGACTTGCAAGAGTTTCCTACTTATTCTGATTCTGATGTGGATGATTCCACTCCTTCAGCTTCTCCTCCTGAGGATTTTTCATTTTCAGAGACTCTTCACTCCATGAGGGAGCACTTTAAATGGGAAGGCCAAGATTACTCTGACTCCAGAAAAGGCTTAGGGAATTCTTGTTTTGCCCCAGCATAGGCCCTTAGCTATTCCTCCTGTGTTGAATGTGGTGGAGGATGTTTTTGCAGAGGCTTCTCTGAACCCTGATTCCTTGCCTCCTGCTCCTGTTAAGCCTGATAGGTATTATAGGGTGCCCGGAGCTCATAAGTATTTGTTTAAGAGTCCCAGGGCGGACCCAGAAACTGTTTCTCAGGGGCCTAAAGGTGTTAAAGCTTCTGTGGTTAAAAATCCTGTACCCTCTGATAAAGAGGCAAGGGCTTTGGATAGGTGGGGTAAGAAAGTATATACTTCTCCACACTAGCCATGAGAGGGTTGAAATGTCAATTTCATATGCTGAAATATCATTGAAATCTAAGGTGGATGCTTTGGCGGAGGTATTGAGTGTAAAGAATTGCTGGATTTGGTTCATGTGTCTGAACAAGTGGGTAAGCATTCTTTGCAGTGTGGTTTTGATGCTGTTCAGGCCTCCTCGAGGGTGGCTGCTACTAGTTCTGTTCTTCGCAGACATGCATGGTTGAAGGATCAGAATTTAGCTGAGCATGTTAAGACCAGGATTTTGGATGCTCCTTTACAGTCTGATGTGTTGTTTGGACCGCCTGTGGAAGCAGTTTTAAAGAAAATGGAGGACAAAGCTAAGTCTATGCAGACTGTTAAAGAGGTGGACATATCCTGCTTATGGTTCCCAGTCTAGGGGTAGGTCTAGACGTGGTAGGGGCAGGGCTCAAGGTGGTTAGGGCCTAGATCAGACAGTTCACCTGCTCAGACTTCTGGTGAGGGCAGGGGTCAGTCTTTCAGAAGCAGAACCCAATGACCTGCCTTTTCAGCTGGGAAGATTGTCTCTTTTCAAAGCAAATTGGGATTTAACCACTCAAGACAGATGGGTCCTGGATATCATTCATCACAGATTTTATTTCCACACAATGCCCCTTTCAAAGGCATGCCAGATGTTCCTCCTCCACAAAGAAAAGAGGCTCACAAGCAAGTTTCTCAGTTACTCCAGATAGGGGCTATTCAGCCAGTCCCTGTGTCAGAAAGGGGCTTCGTTTATTGTTGCAGAAAGTATCTGCGGTTTTCGAACTGGATTTTCATTATCAGTTCTCTGCATTGCCCTTTGGCTTATCTACTCGCCTTCAGTATATTCACAGGTTCTGGCTCCAGTGATAGCAAATAAAGTCCAGTCTAGTACCCTCTCAAGACATGTGCTTTCTGGGTGTGAGACTGAATACAGCAGCCCAGATGGCCTTTTAATCCATCAACTATCTCATCAGTCCTGCAAGGACAGTCCTTCAAGCATTAGGGTTCATGGCATCTTGTATTCTGGTGCTTCCCAATGCCAAACTGCATATGAGGAAGCTGCAATGGTATCTCAAAATGTATGGACACAGCACTGCCAAGATTTGGACACTGTCATTCAAATAATACCTTGCCTTCAAAAGGAATTCTTGTGGTGGGCTCAGGAATGTCACCTAAACAAGGGGACTCTCTGTGACCCCCAGAGGCGAGTCAGAACACTGCTTGGGAGCTCATCTAAATGGAAAGTGGATACAAGACAAGTGGCCTACCAGACTACAGCATCTACATATCAACATGAAGGAGATGTTAGCAGTCCAGTTTGCATTGATGGCGTTCAAGGAGTTACTCTTCCAGGGCAGGTGTTGATTCTGACAGACAACACAACTGTCATGTGGTACATCAACAAGCAAGGGAACACATTCTTATCCTCTATGCAGGCAAGCAATGATTTTATGGGAGACTGCGTTAAGCCTGCAACTGACTCTTGAAACTGGATCTTCATGTATTTCAGAAATTGACAGTGTCATGGGGAACTCCAGACATAGATCTGTTCGCTTTCTCCACTAAACCACCAGCTGCCAAAGTATTGCACAAAAAACCTTCATGTCTATGCCTTTCCACCTCTACCCTCTTCCAAAGGTATTACTAAAGGTCAGACAGGACAGGCCAAGGATGATTTTGATAGCTCCAGATTGGCCTCGCAACACTGGTACCCACTTCTATGAGTCTTGTAAGAAGCTGCTCAATGTCAAGCTTCAATCTCTTCATCTCAACAAGTTTTAAATGTGATTATGGAAGCTAGAAGGCCTAGTACTAGGAGAGTGTACGAGAAAAATGGAAGAGATTTTTATTTTGAGTACAGCAAAAGAATGGAGATTTTTTCAGCTATTTTTGAGTGGGCTCTTCAATATCTTACTGAATTATTGGACAAAGGTTTGTCTTTTCTTCCATAAAGATTCATGCTGCAGCAATTTCAGCTCACTATGATTGTGACCCACCTTTGTTTCGCTTGTTTTTATCCTTTGTTCAAGCAGTTTCTTAGAGGGGCAAGAATATAGACCCCCCACGGAGCTCCTACTCCTGCTTGGGATCTCAATTTTGTGTTGGTGAATTGAAATATTTGTCATGGAAGACTGCTTTTCTGTTGGCTATTACTTCTGCAAGAAGGGTGTCTGAGTGCAGGCCCTTATGGCAGTAGAGCCTTTTTGATTTTCCATAAGGACAGGGTATCATTACGTACGTAGTTTCTAGTGTGGCTTTAAACCAAACTATTCATTAGCCTACGTTTTTAGCAGATCCTCAAAAAAAAGGGGAAAAGATTTTGCACACTTTAGATGTACACAGGCAATTGCGTTATTATTTGAGCAGGACTGCAGTTACTTGTTTCTTTTTTTAAGTTTTCACAGGCAAGCCTGTGTCAAAACAAACTATTTCTAGGTGGATTGGCTTTTGCATTGCATTTTGTTATTGGCTACTGCCACTTCAACAGCATTTCTAAGGGGGGGCAACATATATTCTGATGAGGCAGCGACTGCAGCAAGGGAAGACGAAGACATAGTACAGTTTTGTACCTACCATAAATGTAGATGTTCGAGGATCCCTTGCTCAGTCCAACCCTCCTTTATATTACTGTATATATTGTACATGTTTTTGGTGCAGGTTGTTTTGGGACTTGTCTTTTGGGTCTTCTGACATCTGGGGCAAGAAAAGACTGAGAAAATGACGCCGGTCATGCGCATTAGTACCCTGACGCATTCGCGTCCAGCTCATATGACCCATGACCGGCCTACTCTTCTGGTATTCGGGCCTGGGACGACTGGGACTATACCCAATTGTCAGGACTGCAGCAAGGGAATCCTCGAACATCAAACTGTACTTTGTCGAAGTTGAAACCACTGTCCACCTGTGTCCCTAAGTCTGTCATCACACTTTCGGTGTTTAGTGTACTGCCAGCTATGTGGTAATTCATGGGTACATGTTTTTTCCCAAAGGGGATAACTATACATTTCTTGGCATTAAGCTTGAGCCCATGGCTCTGGCACCAAGTATCTGTTTCTGTAAGGCCCTTTTGTAGAATATCTACATCATTTGGGGATTCAATAATGGCTCCCAGTTTGCAGTCATCTGCGAACTTTGTTAGCCAGAGTCCCTTCGTGTTGGCCTGTACTTCAGAGAAGTAGTTGCCAAACAAGAGCTGTCCCAGGAATGAACCCTGAGGTACTCCACTTGTCACTTGTCTGGAGCTGGATTTGGAGTCGGCTACTTTTACAGTCTGGGTTCTGTCGGTAAGCCAGCTGACAACCCATCGAGTGACATAAGGATTTATGCCCAGCTTAGTAAGTTTATCTATGATTCCAGAGTGGGGGATGGTGTCGAAGGCCTTGACGAGGTCCAGATAGGCTGTGTGGACCTCCTTACCCTCGTCCACAGCTCTGGAGACTGATTTGAAGAAGTCAGTCAGGTTCAGGAGACAAGATTGGCCCTTCATGAACCCAAACTGGGTCGGGTCCAATGTTTGAAGGTTGCCAATGTCTTTGTTTATAAGTTCCATGATAATGCATTCCATGCCCTTGCAGATCAGGCTCGTCAGACTGATGGGATGTAGTTCCCGGGATCCAAGGTGGATCCCCTCTTGTGTAGTGGGATAACTGTAGCTGTGCGCCACTCAGTGGGCATGAAGCCTGAGGTGAGGCTATGGTTAAACATAACACTTAGGTGAGGTGCCAGTTCATTTTGTAGTTCATGTAGTACACAGCCCGGGATGTCATCTGGTCCCATGGATGCTGTATTCTTAGCTTTGGAGAGTGCAGTTACTACCTGTGTAGATGTGATTACTGGAATTTGGCAATCTTTTGGTATTGAGATGGGCCCTTTAGGGGGTGAGAGGGGGGTGAAGTTTGCACTAAATCAGTCTGCCAGGATATTGGCAATATCCTTGGGATCAGTATATTTAATGCCATTCTGTTGTAGCTCAGAGCATATCTGAGCATTGCCATTTAAATTGTTGACATAACTATAGAATGCCTTGTGGTTGTCTTTGGAATTTTTGCCAATTTTATTTTCGTAACTAGCGTGGGAGGATTTTATGAGGGATCTCAGCTTCATACTGAGGCTGGTAAGGGAGTTTATTGCATCCTGGGATTTTCCTCTTTTCTGCAACAGTTTCTTTCTTCTGTTGCATAGTTTGTTTATGGCAGGGGACCACCAGATTGGCTTCCTTTTTGGGAGGAGAGCATCTTGGTTCTATTTGGGATGGCACGATTCATGCACGAATGGATGTGCTCGTACAGTGCCTTAGTGTAGGATTCAACAGTCGAACTTTCAGCTCCTATCTGCATGGGTGTAATGAAGTATGTCACTTCTGACTTGAGTAGCATGAAATTGGCTTTGGAGAAGTTTTTTATGGAGGTTTCCTTACTGGGGGGTGGGGGTGGGATGTGGATGTCAAGGGTGATTTGCTTATGGTCAGACCTGACCAATGAGGGGGTGACCACTGGTGTGGAGCATTTATCTCAATTGTTGGTAATGACCATGTCTAGGATATTGGAGCCCCTGGTGGACAATGGATTAGTTGATCCACGGTGTTGGAATTTATGAATTCCAAGAACTGTTGGGAAGAGGTGTTGGTACCCGAGTAGTTTTCCCAGTTAATGGCAGGGTAGTTGAAATCACCCAGTATTAGGGTGTTTGGTTGTATCTTAATATTGCCCAGTATGTTTAGAAAGGTGTAGTGAGAATCTTGGGGCATAGTGGGGGATCTGTAGCAAGCTACAATTTGGATTGCAGTCTTACCTATTGTTAGTTGCACCTGGAGCATTTCAGATGCATTGTGTTGGGCAACTAGCCTGGAGGTGTGAATATCCTTGGTGAATATGGACACTCCTCCACCTTTAGTGTTTTGGTCTTGGTTTGGTGGCCGAAAAGTGTGGTAAGAGTTGTAGCCTGGTATTGCAGGGGTGCTCTCTGGAGCCCTTGAACCAGGTCTCAGTTACTGCACAGATATCAATGTTCTCCATTTTTAGGAGTGCCTCGAGAGAGTGCATTTTGAGGTTTAGACTTCTAGCATTGAGTAGCATTACCTTCAGATTTTGCATGCTTGAGTCTGTTATGGTGGTGGCTTTGTTCTTTGAACCTTGCCTAAAAAAGGCACTATAAGGGTGGCAAAAGCTTTAGCCAGTAACCTGAATACCAGGGGTGACAGGTGCAGACCATCTCTGGCAAAGCATCATGGTTTGTCGATCATGTCATCCCTGGCAGATATATACTGGATCTCCTTTGAATGACACCAGAAGCTTAGCCAGTTGTTGAAGTCAATCATTTTGTCCTTATACTGTGGTATCATTCTGGGCGAAGGCAGGATGCTACTCAGGGCTAGGGTCATACCTGCCTGGGCCACATGATCCAAGAACTCTTCCATGTCTCTTTTCATTAGTCCAAGGAGGTACGTCTCAAGTCATTCACTCCAACATGGGCAATGACAGAGTTGTATTTGTACTTGTTGTGGAGTGACTTGAGTGCGTGCGTTATGTGGCAGATCCTGGCACCCGACAGGCAGCTGACTGTAATTTTCTCCTTGTTCAGCCTGGTGAGTGGGGCATCAGTGTGCCTGACTATAGAGTCACCTATGATTAAAGTGTTGGGTACATTGTCTTGCCTTAGGGGCTGTTGTTGGGTGGCACACTGGTGTTGTGAGCTATGTGTCACTTTGGTTGTGACTGGTGTTTATTTGCGTTTCAGCTTCGGAGGTTCTTGTTGCTTGGGCAGGTTGATGTTAAGGGCCTCCGCATATGTGGGTATAGTGTTGCTATGTGAGGGTGTTGATGGTGTGGGTTTTGAAGGGCTATGTGTTGCTTGAGGTGTAATGTAGGTGTTAACCTTCTCCTCTTGACTTTCTAGCACAATCTTGGCTGGAGAGAGCTTTGTCTGCAGTTTGGCTATGTAAGTGCATCTCTCGCAGGTTGTAGTGTTGGGTGGTAGGAGGAGAGGGTTGCCTGTGTACATGAGGCATTTGCTGCATTGCCCCAGTAAGCCCAGATTCACCAGGTGGACAGGATAAATCACCGGAAGCTGACCCTTGGACATGCCTGTGTAGGTGCTTTTTTGTAAAGTACAAGAGCTGTTTTCCCTTACCTTTGCAAGGTACTTTGCAATTATAGGCCGTTTAGTGCCTACGATTAATTTCTACTTATTACCAAGGAGAGTTGAGTGCTTGTATCAGTTTAAGGCTTCCTAGTGCTTTCCAGCAGGGATCTAGAGCAAGTGCTAGTCACAGGGGATCAGATTTTTAGTGCTACTACTGAGAAATCAGCTAGTTCTAATGGAGAATTTGAAGAGCAGACTTTCTGGCACCTGGAATAGTTTAACCGTAGCCTGGCGGTGCTGCACGATGCAAAAAATGTGCAAACATTCACATTTTTAAGCCAGAAAGTTGAGAACAATAGAAATCAGCCCAAAATGGCTAAAATTACAGTTTCAGAGCTGGAAACCACTCCTCTAGTGTCAGACAGGCAGTACAATGCTCACCACTCCCACTGGTAAGCAGTAGGACTTCCGTCTACCACAGCAAGGTCTGGATAGCTCTGAACATAGAAAATAAAGTCCTGAAACCAGCAAAGCCTGGGATCTGGACTATACTAGCTAGGAAAGTCAGGAAACGAGCAAACAAGATCATTTTTTTTTTTTTTGGTTAAAGCAAGCTAAACAATGCAATAATACACTAAATAAACACAGAACAGGCTAACACACTTGAGTGTGTAGCCCTAAACAGTAAATACAATTAAAACTCTACAAAATTAGCAATTTAAAACTTTTTAAATGAAGCAAGGCAATTGCACAACTGAAGAACGATTTAAGAGGCAGTAATACAGTAGAATAAGTAGCTAGTCTACATATACAGAAAACTCTATATATAGAGAAAAGCAGCTAAAACACACTAAAACAATTCAGATGCAGTGCAACCTAAAGCACTTGAGTTATAGCAATATTAAGGCAAATACAGTTTTAATAAATGCACTAAAATATACTCTATATTTCCAAAATGTTTGAGAAGCACAGTCAGAACACAAGGATAGTCAGACAATTTTTTTTTTTTTTAAAGGGAGAAAGGAGGAACAGAAGGAATTCTCTCTGTATTAGGTAGAATGAGCTGATGACGCTAGACTGGGAGGAGTGTTCAAGATCAAATTTTGAGTAGGGGCGGGCAATTGTAAGGCCAGCAGGTATAAAGACAAGATGCCAATAGGGAGGGTGGGTCGGAGAAAACACTGCAGAAATGTTTATCACAAGTGAGCCAATAGCTATAAAATATATATATATATATATATATATATATATAAAATCAATAGAATTACAAACAAAAGTAATATGGAGTTTATAATACCAGGGACTGATAACATTTTTCACTACTTCACTCGTACACTAGTGTCTGCTGTGTTAGAGCCTACTTCTATATGTAACAAATATTACTTTGGGAGTTAACATGCTTTTCTTGATAGGGCATGTTGTCCTTCAGTATAAAACTGGTACAAATCAGAAGGTGTATATTTGCACACACAACATATGGGAGCCAGCACCTTCTGGTCGGTTTGGTATGTGTAACACCATCTGTTACCTTTAAACTAGTTACAAAGTGAACAAAAAGAATACAGCAACCATACTGAAAATACATGAAAATGTACACAGTGGTTGCATGTAGAATATTGTTATTTTCTTGGTCCACAGTTCATCTATATATTAAGTGCTTCTAGGAATAATCCACAAAATAACACACACACACACACACACACACACATATATATATATATATATATATATATATATATATATATATATAAATAATATGTGTGTGTGTGTATCTATATCTATAAATATATATATATATATATATGGCAAAACACCAACACTACGGATTACCGATCTTTTACACAGGGAAAAAGGACAGTTGACTAACATGCAAAAAAAAAAAAGCATTATGTCAAACCCACCTAGGTGGGGGACTATGGCCCGCACACCCCCCTAACTAAATATACCAACTCCAGGATAACACTACAGTGGGAAAAAGGGCAAATTCCCAATTTGGCATACTGTTAATTTTCCCTGTAAAAAAGTTCGGTAATCCATGGTGTCAGTGTTTTGCCACATCGGCGATGTTGTCTTGATCATTTTGGATTCGATAATGTGGGATTTTGGCCTTTTCAGGTAGACCCAGATATATATATATATATATATATATATATATATATATATATATATATATATATAAAATCGAAAGAAAACTAGGAATGTGGTCACCAAGGCCGAGTACTTAAACATATAAACTAAATAAGCCAAAAGAAGTACCAAGGCCGCCACGGCTTTAAACAAAAATAAACTTTATTATGGAAGTAAAGGAGATAAGCACTTTCAGGCGATATCCACGCCCTTTTTCAGATCACTTTTTCACAAATTAAAAAATCATCAGTTAAAAACTGAAGAAAATCAATCACAATACTGAAAATCATGCAGACCCATAAGGGGTGGAGTTCTCCCATTCATAAATTTAAAACATGTGACCTTCACAAACCAGTCAACACGTCCACAATACATAATCAGCATCACAGGAAGTGTTTTGATGAAGAATGTTGCATTTGCTTGTTTTTATGTACTTTCCACTTGATAGACAATTGATGCTAAGACATGAGTTGTATTTTTATAATCCATAATACTGGCTTTAGATGCATGATATTAATAGTAATGTGTGATTACAAGTCAGCCCCCAAAGCCTCTGTCCAGCAGGGACACAGGTGGAATCCCGGAGTTGTATTTTCTGTTTCACATCCAGTTATCCAGGTTCCGCTTAAAAAGGGATAATGAGGTACTCTGGTTGACATGGAGAGGGAGTGTATTCCGCAGATGGGGGGAGTCTCTGGGACACAAATCTGTCCCACCAACAAGTCCTGTTGATGTCACAGACCAGGTTGAGGTTGCGTGTGCAGGTTACTCAAGTGGAGCTTGAGTTGCAGATATGCAGCAGTCCCATCAAGGAGATTTCTTTTTATGCCAGACAGAGGTCATCTCTGAGGAGTCTGTATGAAGCTGAGTAGAGGGACAGGGCTTTTAGCCTATCTGTGTAGGGGAGATGTTTGAGGCCCTGGATTCTCCTGGTGAGGAACCTCTGTGGTCTGTCCAGCTGCTGCATGTGCTTTGCGAAGTACATGCCAAAGGGAGTGTTGCACTTAATAATTGGCCTTATAAGGGAAGAATACACAGATGTTAAAACCTCCGTGTCCCTGGATGAAATACCCTTGCTTATGAGGTGGGCCATGTAGAAAGCTTTCTGTACAACGGAAAAAACATGGTAGTCAAAAGTCAGGTTGCTGTCAACCTGGGTGCCCATATTCCCCACAACTGATTGCATGCTTAGGACGTTGTTATTAATTCGTGGAAAAGTGATATGAAGAAGGGCGTGGATATTATCCAAAAGTGTTTATCTCTTTTACTTCCATAATAAAGTTTATTTTTGTTTTAAGCCGTGGCAGCTTTGGTACTTCTTTTGGCTTATTTTGTATATATTTTATTTATTTATTTTACATTTGTTTACCCGGAAAGCCCAATTGGGATAAGACCCATTTTCAGCAGAGGCCTAGGGAGAAAAGCTCCACATATAGAAATTATACAAAACATATACAAGAAATTATATAAAAAATATACAAGACATACAGTACACCAAAAATTACATTTTATGTTATTATAGCTGACATTTGTATTATACAGATCATCTGATATAATTCCTTATTGTTTTGTAGACATTGTAGTTTCTCAGAGTAAGCTGAGGAAGGATCTGTAGGGGGGAAATTGGAGAGAAAAAGATGAGGTTAGAGATTATCTAGACATGAGAGAGAGCATAGATTATGAGGTCATCAGGGAAGAAGGAAAAAGTATGACCAGAAAGTATTAAAACTAGTTAGCCAGGCATAGTACAGGAACAAAGCCAGGTGCCATTAAGTTAATTTTTAAGAATCTTTTTGAATTGGTTGGTATTTGTGCTGGTTCTGACGCTGTGAGGTAGTGAATTCCACCTTATTGCTACATGATGAGAAAATAGGGAGTCACCTGCCGTATTAGTGTATTTGGACACTTGTAGTAGAGATTTATTTGTTGAGTGATTTATACATACATACACACACACACACACACACACATATATATATATATATATATATATATATATATATTTAGATGTACATATAGCTTGATAGATATCTCTCTGTATATATATATATATATATATATATATATATATGGATCTATGTCTGTTTACTGAATTAACATATGAGAGAAGCTGAAAAGAATGAGCCGACAACATCGAAACCTCAGAACAATGAACATTCACAAAATCGGAACTTAGAAGACAGAAGCAAACATATCCAATCTAGTACTCTTTTACATGTATAAAAACACACTCGAGAAATAGATCTCTCCCTTTAAACTACACTGTGATTAATGGCAACTAATATGGCATACACGGAGCGCTTTTGGCTGACAATCGTTTCAGTAAAATAATGTATGTACTGTTCTATTTAACTTCACTGCAACTTTTTTTTTTTTTTTTTTTTTACATTTTTACAGGGGGCAAGCCCCTTGTAACTCCATGTGGAGGGCTGTGCCCTCCCACACCTCCTTCAAGTTATATATACCAACTCTGAGATTACACTACTGTTGGGAAAAGGATGCATTTCCTGATCCTCGCTGTACCACAGTTTCCATTCAAATGCTTTGTGGTTTTAAAAAAAAGTGGTGTTTAGCATCAGTAGCTCTTGTTTCAGTTTTCTAAGTTCCGATTTTGTGAACATTTGTCATTGTAAGTTTTCTATGTTGTCATCTCCTACTTTTATGTTTTGGTCATATGTTAAGATATATATATATATATATATATATATAGAGAGAGAGAGAGAGAGAGATACAAGTCAACAGTTCCATTTTCTTAAATGTATAATTTGGCAGCACTGAAACTGCTGGTCTTTGCAATAGTTTTTTTTTTCATCTTGTGGTTGCCCTTGAACTGTGTAATTCCTAGTTATGCAGTTGTACATTTCCTTGGAGTGACTTACTATAATTGTAAAGCGTGCTTGATTTTTTTTTCAGACTGTAAAAATGAAAAAAAAACACTGTATGCTTGCTGAAAATGATTGTATTTTTGTAGTATGTAAAAACTTTAGCCCTGGATAGATGATCGTGACTACAGCAGTTCATTAACTATATTTTCTGATTTTGTCAATCTTCACATAATCCTTGACTACAGGCTTGAATCGGAACTGACTCGGCCGTTATTCCAGCTTGTGCCCTCCAAAACCTCTTGAGCTAGGTTCTACCCATAATGGAAATTACCTCAGATCTTGTTTGCCACTTCATAGTGCCAGACGCGTTCAATCCAACCTCTCGAGCATTGGCATTTGTTTTAGCTGTACGTTAGTTTTTTTCTTAATATCTAACCTCTAAATCCTTTTCCTTGCTTCTGTCTTTCTACCTGCTCCTCTGTATTTCTTTAGGTGTGCGCGTGAGTGTGTTTTTCCCTCTCCTTTACTGTTGGGTACTCTGAGGTACCCTCATTAGTACTTATCTCTCCCTTTTACCTTCGGATAACCTCCTTAACCATCATTGGTAATTTCCTTCCTTCTTTTTCCATTCTATTACATTTAAAAAAAAATAATCTTTCCCTTTCTTAGTCCATCTATGACCGTGTGTGTGTGTGTGTGTGTGTGTGTATCTGTGTGTGCCAGGTGGCCTTAGTTTCTCTTCATGGCTGACAAACCCTCTAAAGGTACAGCTGGTTTCAAGAGATGTCAGATGTATAAAAATGGTGTACACTATCCCAGCTTCAACTGTTTTGGTGCCGGTCAGAGCTCCTTCTGTGGCACCGATAGTTACCTTGAGCTCTTCTGCTTTGCTGGAACCGGAGACCTTCCTGGGTCAGGGCTTTGTTGCCATTTCCAAGGGGCAGATTTCAACTTTGATACTTTCCTTACCTCCATGCCCTTTGGAGCATTGAACTATGCAAGTTTGACCCTAGCTTCTATTTCGGAGGCAGCTTTCTTGATGCGGGGTGGGACCACAGTTCCGTAGTAGTCTGTTTTGGTTCTGGGCTCCTATCCCTCTATGGGGGGGGCATGCCTTCCAGGCTATGGAGAGGGCCTTGTCCATTGTGGACAAAGAGTCTATGCCTTCCCTGTCGGGCCAAACAACTTGTCCATCCCCTCCACTGGAGCTTCCTCCAGTCTCTTCCCTGGGATAGAGGACACAAAAGCCTGGGGAGCGAACCACCTTAGTTATATCATCTTCGGATACCTCTCCAGAACACCCCAACGAAGAGGTATCTTCGAAGAAAAAGTACAAGAGGAAGGACTTGGACTCCACTGAAGAGTCCTTCACAGAAGACACCAATTTTGATGAAGGGGAAGGTTCCTATAAGTCACCCCCCCACCCCGAAGATGTTTCCTTCGAGGACATCCTAGAAATCCTGAAACAGAGAGGTGGCTGAACTACCCTCCGACCTTCCTCAGAGGAATCGGTATACCTAGAGGCTTTTCGTGCCCAGCCCTCTACTTCTTGGATCTCATTGCCCGGTGATGATCCTATTAAACTGATCATCCAGCAGGCCTGGAAACTTCCTGACTCTATTGAGCCAATTCCTGAGACACCTGACTGAATTATCTCTCCCCCAAAAGATGAGCAACACTGAGCCAAGGAGATTCCTGTAGACACCATGGTGGTAGTGGCAACCATCAAATTGGAACGTGCTGAAGAAAGTCCTAATATCCAGCCTCCTAACAAGGAGTCTAGGACTATGGATAGATTTGGGAAGCTCATATATGCTTCATTGACCTTCGCTGTCAGATCCTTAAATTATACGGTGCATTTTACCAGGCTTCAGAGAGATCTGACTAAAGAGCGTTCAGATACTCTTACAGGATCAGTAGCTGAAGGGGTTTGAGATAAGGTTACTTCTCAGCTTGCCACCCTTGAAACTATTTCCATTTCGTCCATGAGGCTAAATGCTCATGCTGCCGAAGGGATGACAAGAGCAGCAGGTTCAGGTGTAGCCATCAGGAGACACACATGGATGCGCTTATGTGACTTCGCAGAGCCATTTAAGTCTTCTTTCTTTAGTGCTCCGTTTGACGGATCATCCCTGTTTGGCCCCAAAATTAAAGAGACTCTAGCCAGATGTGAGAAAGATGGGATAACTCTTTCTGCCGTGGGCATACACTTCTCCACTCCTCAATGGACCTATTCCAGGAACCAGAGACATGGGAGGCTATGGTTCAAAAAGACCCAAGGACCTTCCAAGGACTCACATGACAATGACTTCCCCTGGGGGAGAGGGGGAAGCAGTAATGGAAGACACCATGCAAGAGGCAAAAATGGCCTGCAGAACCAGGGTTCCAGTGACTCTTTTTCTGATGACTCCTACCAGCACTCTTGAAAGGAGGGCCAATTGCCTTCCTCTGGAGGCAGTCGGGGGGATGAATCTCTATGCACCAATCTGTCTGGCTCCAAATGACAATGGCCAAATGGGTGCAGGGTATCATTTCCAGAGGTTGCAAAAGCCCCTTTTCACAGAATCCAAAATGACAAAGAAGAATCCCAGATGTTCCACTCATTCACAGAGAAGCAGCAGTCTTAAAAATTCAAAAAGTGCTCGACAAAAGAGTCATCCAGGCAGTCCCGCCAGACCAGAGAGGATACAGAATTTACTCAATATTCTTTTTAGTGCCAAAGAAAACAGGGGACTGGAGACTAATCTTGGATCTCAGTCAGTTGAACAAATCAGTTCAACAGACCAAATGATGGTGGTCTCAGCTCAGTCAATACGTCCATTCTTGGAAAAAGACAATTGGATGTGTGCAATAGATCTTCAGGATGAGTATTACCATATAAAAATGGACAAGCGCTCCAGAAGATTCTTGCACTTCCAGCTGGGAGCCAGTCACTATCAGTTCAGAGCACTGCCCTTTGGTCTCACCACAGTCCCCTGGGTGTTTACCAAATGCATGGTAGTGGTAGCGGCGCATCTCAAACTACTACGATTCAGAGTGTTTCCATGCCTAGATAACTGGCTCCTTACCACTCCCACCAGGTGTCGTAAAGGCATGAAATTACACTCTTCATCTTTGTTCCAGCTTAGGAATCACTATAAACTACTAAAACTCCCATCTGGAACCATCACAACAACTGGAATTGCTTTGCATCACTTCCCCTAGAAAGACCCAGAAGGATCAGATCACAAGTGAGCCAAATCAATTGCAGCAAGAAAGTAACAGCGAGACTCATTCTACAAACTCTAGGGTCAGTGGCAGCCTCTATCACTCTAGTTCCCCTGGCCAGATACTACATCCGAATTCTTCAATGGCTTCTGCCCTCTAGTGGTCCCCATTGAATCAGCCAATGTCCCATCTAATTATGATCACCAATCGTTGCAAAGAATATTTGATTTATTGGCTCCATACAATGAAATCTTGTCAGGCCATCCCTTTGTCCCTCCTCAACTCCAAGCCATAGTGACCACGGATGCGTCTCAGATAGGGTGGGAGGCATTATCTGGGGAAGACGGTCCAAGGCACTTGGTCCCAGCTGGAGACCAACTTGCATATCAACATTCTAGAGATGAGGGCAGTGCCCCTAGTGCTGCAAGCATTTCAAGATACCCTCCTTTTTGGAGCAATTGCAATTCAAACAGACAACATGTCATTTGTCTCGTATATCAACAAACAAGGGGCAACCAGGTCATACCATTTTTTCTGAGAAGGTTCATAGGTTCATAGGTTCAGAGGTTGGTACTAGGCTATCAGCCATAGGGCCTATACAAGCCTAGCCATAACAATTCCCTGGCTATTTCTTCCCACATTATTTACTTTCCTGGACCCCTGTCTAGCAGGGCGACTGACGTGATCCCTGGGGTAAATTTCCTTTCTCCCATCCAATCGTCAAGGTTCCTCTTGAAGAGGTCCAAAGAGGCACTCTGCTTGACATGTATGGGCAATCTATTCCAGAGTCTGGGGAGTCTCTGGGTCAGGAACCTATCCCTCCAGCAGCATGTTTTGTTTATTGTGATGACAAGGTTTAGATCCCTGGAGCGTGTAGCTCTGAGGGATTGGGATTTCTTTAAGTGTAGCATGTCCAACAGCTCTGGGTTTGACATGGCCTTGTATGTTAAGCAGAGATCACCTCTGAGTAGACGATATGCGACAGAGTATAGCTGGAGATTTTTAAGGCGGTCAGCGTAGGGCATCTGCTTTAGGCCTGTGATTCTTTTAGTGAGGTATTTCTGATGCCTTTCCAGTTGTTGCAGATGTCTTGAGAGGTACATACCAAATGGGGCATTGTATTCTATAATGGGTCTAATGAGGGATGAGTACAGTGGGACAATGACCTCCTTTTTTCTGGATGAAAAGCCCTTCATGATGAGGTGTGCCACATAGAAGGATTTCCTGACTGTTGTGGCGATGTGGTTATCGAAGGTGAGACCACTGTCCACCTGTGTCCCTAAGTCTCTTATCACACTTTCTGTGTTTAGTGTACTGCCACCTATATGGTAATTCATGGATACATGTTTTTTCACAAAGGGGATAACAATACATTTCTTGGCATTGAGCTTGAGCCCATGGCTCTGGCACCAAGCATCTGTTTCTGTAAGGTCCTTTTGTAGAGTATCCACATCATTTGGGGAATCAATAATGGCTCCCAGTTTGCAGTCATCTGCAAACTTTGTTAGCCAGAGTCCCTTAGTGTTGACCTGTACTTCAGAGAAGTAGATGCCAAACTCTCAGAGTGCGGCAGTGGGCAATTTCCTCCAACCACTTCCTAATGGCAATGCACATTCCGGGCAGCTCCAACATGATTGCGGACAAGTTGAGCAGAACCATCCTCATGCCTCATGAGTGGTCTTTCAATCCACTGGTGGGGTGAAAGATCTTCTCCCACTAGGGCCAACCTTGCGATCTGTCTGCGTCCCCTCTGAACATCAGTTCAGTGGTGGGGGGATAGATCTTCCCCCACTGAAGCCAACCTTGCTGCATTCTGTCTGCGTCTCCTCTGAACAACAAGTGCAGCAGTTACTTTGCCCTAATCCCACCACCCCAGGGGAGTCTCTGAGAGACGCTCTCCTTCATGATTCATCCCCCAGTCTACTGTATGCCTTTCGCTTGACTCCAGTAATATGTCAGTTTGTAAAGAAAGCCGACAGGTTAAAGAACAGAATAATCTTCATTGCCTCGTTCTGGTCTCAACAAATCTGGTTTCCCTTTCTTTGGCCTTATCTACTTCGGAAACCCTGGATACTGGACCCAGCTCCACACCTATTGTCCCACCCGGAGGGAATGGTTCATCCGAATCTTCAGCATCTTAGGCTCACTGCATGGATTCTCTAGTTCCCATGATTGCCAGGCATTCCTCCCTCACTTTCTTGGTCCAATGCATCATTCTGCCCCACCACAAACCTTCAACTAGAAAATTGTATCATAACAAATAGCAAAATTTGATAAATGGTCACTTGACTGTAATATTGAGCCATATGCAGCACCTATAGACAATGTTTTAGACTTCTTAGCCATACTCTGAGTCTGGCTCATCAGATTCTACCATTAGCGTGCATCTTGCTGCGATATCTAACTTCCATATTGGTTTCAACGGTTTATCACTTATGTCACACAAACTTTGTAAAGCCTTTTTGAAAGGAACCTTAATGTTCAGGCCTCCATTTAAAGAACCCTCTGCTCCATGGGATTTGCATTTGATACTGCAGTTTCTCACTTCTTCCCACTTTGAACCTTCAGCAACTTGTGACTTAAAGTTCTTGTCCTGGAAAACCTTATTTTTGATAGCTATCACTTCGGCCTGGAGAATATTGGAAATTCAACCCTTGTTCTGCAAACCCCCCATTTGATATTTCATAAGGACAAGGTCTCTCTCAGGACAAGTCTTTCCTTTTTGCCAAAGGTTGTTTCAGAGTTGAATATCAATCAAACCTTACATCTCCCAGTCTTTTTTCCTAATTTTTCCAACCAAGGGGAGTACTGTCTCCACTTACTAGACATACACAATTATGTTTTTACCTTCACAGAAAAAAGGACATTAGAAAATCTGACCGTTTATTGCCTTTTCTACAGTCTCTTTAGGCAATGCAGTTTCTAAGGTTACCTTGTTGAAATGGCTTCGAGACTGTATCACCTTTGTTTACAAAAGGAAGGGACTCCCCACCACGTCCTGTGAAAGCACATTCAACGAGAGCTGTAGCAGCTTCTGAAGTTTTTCATGCCAGAGCTTCCTTAGACGATATTTGTGCAGCAGCTACATGGGCATCTCCTCATACCTTTATTACTCATTGCAAACTGGAACAGGTCTCTAGGGGATGTGCATCATTTGGCTCGATGGTGCTCAGGAATATTCTTCCTTGAGACCTCCCAAGATTCAGGTAGCTATGGACTCTGTCCCACAGTCAAGAATTATTTGAAGATTGACATCATCAGATAAAGAAGTTATGTCTTACCATAACGTTCCATCTGTGTTGTTGATTTTCACTAATCCTTGACATTTCCTTCCTCCTTCCCCCTGCCTTAGAACTCTTGGTGGACGGAATATTCCCAAAGACTGGCTTCATAATAGGGACACAGATATGGTCTCTTATCTAGTACTTCTTGTCTGTCACTATTGTATGCAAACTCGATTTGAGCTAATTTGTTGAGGAGCATTATGGGTAGAGCCTAGCTCAAGTGTTTTTGGAAGGCGCGAGCTGGAATAACGGCTGAGTTGGTTCCTGGGCTCGGAGCTGAGCCTGCAGTCAAGGATTAGTGAAGATCGACAACACAGATGGAAAGTTATGGTTAGACTTCTTTTTTCTGAATCATTTGTTTTCATTAATTTCTGCAGTTTATTATATTTCTTTCTTGCTAGATGTTTGTGGGGGTGGTGCTCTGGGACAACAGTGACACGTCGTGTCCACACAGTATCATTAATGGGCTGTACAGGCTGAATGATGAAGATAGCTGATGACCCTGTTCTGCCCTTGTTCATGGTTTTTATAAAGACATTCTGTAGTTTGAAATGTAGCAGAGAGGGTTTGTATGTCAGTCACAACTGACCTGGATGTTTAAATCACAGTATGTTGGAGTACACTGCATTTATTCTGAAGTATATAAATACTGTTTGCTCTGTTCAGTTATGTACTGAATTTACTGTACTTTCCTCTTGTCTTTCACTGCTGTATTCTAAGATCTGCAGGGTGAAGTGCTGGTCTTAATACTACATAACATTTTCTTTTGCAGTATACATAATTGAAATATTCTTCTATGCAAAGTCCTCACGTACAGTTCACTGATTCTGTTTTGAGGCTTAGAATGTAGGTAGTTAACTCATAGCCAGCCTTAGGCATAGGCCAAATAGGCATCTGTCTACAGCGCTGCTGTAGCAGGGGTGCTTTTCCAGTAATCTGGATGGTGTAGGCAGACTAGGATGGGGGCACCAGGTGGTGTTGGGATGGCATTGTGGAGACCTTTTGCCTAGGGCACCAGTTGACCAAAGGCCAGCCCTGAGTTAACTAAGTGTCTGCACATTTCTTTCGGACTGTGGCAGAACTCCTGGATAGTATTCTTTGAGCCTTGACTTGCATTCTACCTCCATATATTACTCAGATGTTTGAACAGATAATTGAAATTGTGTTCTAACTGCCATTGCTGGTTGCATTTACTATATTATAGCTCATGTGCTTCCCATTCAAATGAACATGCCTGAAAAGAAGTGTTCAAAAGAATTAAGAAACTGAAATAAACTTTAGGAGCTGTCTCACGGTGCTCATATAGTTGCCACTGCCAGAAAGGCTCAGTAAAAGTTAGATGTTTTCTGTAGGGCAAAACAGCACCTAACATTCCAGCATAATTTAGCACTGCACAATCCATTGTCTTACCTTGTCTGTCAGTTTGGGCTTGTGCGTTCTGTAGCCAGGTCTCTTACAATGTCTGTTTAGAGCCTGTAGTGATGCTGCACAGTTTGCTACAGATGTGTTTTGTTGATCTCAGCTTTGCTATACTTTATTTTACTTGGGATGGCTCTTTTCTTTCAAACAGAACTGATTCTACTCTGGTGTGTCTTGCATTCTGCATATTACACAGACACTGCAGTAATTCACGTAGAAATGTTCATGCTGGTCAGGAAGGCAAGGGATCAGCATCATTTTAAAATGAAAGTGAATAGGACTTTCTTTGGTTGTAAGGACAATGTTTTTTGCTCAGAAGATCCTTTAATATGGAACCACTTACCAGTACATGTAGGAAGTCACTCGTGTGACACAACTTTTGAAAATGAGCTGTACTTTTTTTTTAAAGCAACATTCAAGGCATGCTTTGGTAATGTGGAGAACTTTCTGACCTGTTTGTATGTTGACTCAGTAACCCCCCCCCCCTTTAGATGTGCATGCAGATAGCTGCATTATTCCTTATGATTACTGTTGACTGAAATGCTGTGCTATAACATTGAGCAACAGTTGTTTGATATGTAATTGTTTACAAGATAACTGAGGTGAATCTATGTTCTCTCCAGTGCTCAATGATTCTTTTTTTATTGCTGTTCAATGCATTGCTTATTCATGATACTTTTTCCCCAGTTCTGTGTTGTAAAGGGAGCTGTGCCTAGTCAAATTAACTTGATATGCAGAATGAATGAATGAATAAATAAATAACCGTATACATGCATGCTTTTATTTATTATTAATTTTATAGCCCCTTAACAACTCTGCTGGTCAATGTGATCATAAATGCCCCTTCAAACAGCTCTAAAAACTTTACTTGATAGTGACAGCAAATTAAGAGTTATGAGGCTGAATGCATGTTATTGTCTTCATTCCTTTATTCTTTTCTGTATTTTTAAGTTGTAATATGTTTAGAATGCTTAGTAGTACTTTGAACAATACTGTGCTGCTTTTAATTGGCATTTTATGTGACCTTCACATTATCATAATAACTAGCAATATACTTCTCAACCTCTTAGTGCAAGAAATCTGGACAAAGCCTGACAAAATGGGGGGAGACAAAGGCCCCAGAATAGGGACATAGGTTCATAGGTAGGTACTAGGCTATCGGCCTAAGGGCCTAAGTAAGCCTAGCCAACAAGGTTCCCTGGCTTACGGCACCCAAGAACGTTAATTTCCTGTGCCCCTGTCAAGCATATTTTAAATATTGCTCTTATAAATTTAGAAAGTTGCGGGTCTGTGTTAACATATATTTTCTTAGGGATTTGAAGTCTGAAACTCAAATATATTTCATCATTTGTTGACTTCAGTCCTCAGATCATCCTAGTGATTTGCCAGAAAACCACACGTTTTATGAGAAACAGACCAAACATATAACGCAAAAATCTGGCCATTTCTGTGAAAATCTGTACAGCTGGGTGGTATGACTAGCAATGTACTGTTAACTAAATAAAAGCATAAACACTAGGCTACATAAGCAGTTTAATATTTCTTCTAATACTCTAGCTATTCCTAGCTGGATCCTTAGTAAAGGAATGATGACAGTTTCTTACCTTGTCATTCTAGTACTCACTAGCAGCTGTAATATTTACATCTTAGATGCATCTTCTTATTAGATATATGATTATAATGTATGGTTTAATATTCTGTCTGCTGTTGTTTCTCTACTACTTTATCTGAATCTTAGAAATAAATTATCTCGTTGCTTAAATAAATCTACTGCCTTATTTGTTCTTGTTACTGTTTATCAAATTCTCATGCAGGTATGCTGGGTTTTTGTAGCATTAGGTTTACCTCACTGTTTCTTCTTTTTCCCTAGCTTGCATAATTTGCTCTGTTTACAAAGCAAAATAAAATGGCAAGGGCAAAAATGCTATATTCACTGCTATAACTCTATAGTAAGAGGCTATATTTAAAAAAATGAGCACAGCATTCCATCAACTATAATTTAGTTCATAGTGATATTGCAAGGATTACAAAATTATTACTTCCTGATGCTGAAATCATTTAGCTAGGTTAATTTCATATGGCAGATTCATTATGGAAATCAGAAGGGTTAAAAACATTTAACATTTCATTACATATGTTAAGAAGTACAAATAGGGCTGCTGAAAATGTGAAACATATTTTGAAAAGTGTTGTTTGAATCAGCATTGATAGTATGTTTTACTCTCTGATGTACAAAAAAATAGTGTAGTGTAGATTTCTTGAACACGCTATAAGGCAAGATGTGTTTGATTTTATTTAAGATACATATTATGGCTGTGGAATAAGTGCCTTGTATAACAACACATATTCTATTTGTGAATAACTTGCTCATTGTAGGTCAGTTGGAGAAAGCTGCTGAGCATTATGAAGCATTCCATCATCTGACAGTGGGTCGACTATGGAAGGATGAGACAGGCCGCACACACCACTCACTGGCTTGTGAGAATCTCTGGAGAATTTGCACATTACTAGCAGACAAAATGCTTGAAAATAAAGAATACCAACAGGCCATCAAAACTCTAATAAAAGCCTTTGAAATGGCAAAAGAAGGTGGGTGGAAAATAACACACACAGATTTTTTCCCTTTAATGTGCATGCTGTGGTTTTCCCTAGAGTCAAGTAAAAATCATCATATGTTTGACTGGTGATTATTTTTTTGTGAATTTCAAGACAAATGCCATCAATATACTTCCAGATCTTACCATGAAACAGAAGTGCTTTTGCGCTGATACAGTACAATCCATTAGCTGCTTAAAAGCTATACCTGCGGAAAATGTGTCCTTTTTGGTGTGGGGGATGGCAAATGAGACACTAGCTCACTCAGAGGTTAAAAAACTGACGTCTGCATCAGCAGCAGATGGTTGAGGGAATTCATGTGTTCTGAGGTCGCTGCCATATCACTCACAGCCTGTTTTATCTTTTATATTTTAGAACTAAACAGTGACAGATAATCTACTTAAATAGCAGTTACTTTAAAACAAGGATAGAGAATGGTGATAGCTTCCATTTGGCTGTCTTCTAAGCAATAACTGATCTGATATACATTGCACTAGAGCATTTCAGTTTACTAATTTATTAAAATATATATTCTTTCAACTAGACTGAATATTAATATTGCAAAATTTATTGCTGATTTGAGGCAGTTGTATCAAAATAAGGTTTGGCTGTTGTCATTACGTGTAGAGAGTATTCTGATGCTATCACATGTTTTTGATAACATTATGAATGTAGGCAGTGTGATGACATGAGCACAGTGACCATATAGGCAGTATTTTATCAGCAGTTAGCCACTGCTGAGGTTCACTCCCTACTCCAGCAACCCAACTTAAATAAATAAATCCTGACAGAGGATGATAAGCTGCACATTTTTTATCCAACATCTTTTAATTTCAACATGTTGTATCCAAAATAGTAAAACTTATCCAGTAGGCAGATTAAGTGGCAAACTGCTTTGATCATGCCCTCCAAGTGTAGATAGAATTTCAAGCTGTGCATTGAAACAGGGTATATGTACCTGCTATAAACAAAACTCTCCAAGTCTAGTTGAGTACAAAAAATAAGAAAATAACTAAATAGCTGTTTATATCGCACCTGATTCCCTGTGTATATCACACTGCTTTCTCTGATTCTTGCACATGCTTACATACACTGACCACCCCATGAATACACTGGGTTGCTCCTTCTCAAACCTTTCAGTCTGGCTATCTCTTCTTGCCTTTGGCTTTATGTAAGAGATGGTGTTGTACTCCCCCCTTCCCCCAGAAATGGAGAGCTGGCCTTCGGCTACTCATTCCTCCTCCTTTCCTGGCTAGCTGCCTGGTGCCAAGGCTGCTAATTAAAACTTAGGTTAGTGCACCTGCAGGTTCCAAAAAATGATGTAAGGAAGTATTCTGTTCTTAAAGGATATTCAGTTGTGAGGCCTGACCAGAAATGGTTGTTATATGATGAAAACTGAGAAAATAGTGAGTTTTTTGTGCATCGTCAGTTTATGTACAGATTGTGTGAATCCTTAACATGACTACATAAATTATAGTTTGTAAAAATAACTTTCACAGAACACACAGGAATGTAAGTTCAAATCCATAAAAAAGACTGACTTATGTGGCTTCTTTCTTTCCTCAGGAATTCATTTTGGTGCATTAGACATTGTCTATACATGTTTAAAAAATATGCTTGCACTCTGCTTGTGTAATGAAAAAAATACATTGTTAAATATGCATGTAGGTTTGTTTTACAATAGTGTGCACATTCTTATATGCTAAAATGCTTACACATAAACTGTGCTGAGTCAGTACGTGACTAGTCTTTGTTGCTTTGCAATCTTTATTCATTGACAGGTTACAATTAACAATCCAATGAAAGAGGGTAAAGAAAATTTAGAGGCAAATGGTTTTATAACATGGTTAAATAGTTATCTTCTCCATCATACTAAGCATGTTATTTTCTCTAATCAGTGGTTTCCACGCTGTGAATGTTCACCTCAGTCCCCTATTTGATAGATGACAGGGGGCTGACTTTGGATGTGCTGGGCTACATTGTGTGCATACTTTTATGTCCAGACCCAGCTGTTTGCATTAGAAATGGGTAGGAATTATGTGAAGGAACTAGTGAAAGGGCAGTTTTATTTAAAGTTTGGGTTTGAACTGCACTTTTTCATTTCTGTACTTCTGATACTATAAAACAAACCCTGCTACATATATCACATTGGTACATCCTTGTACCTTGCAGCAAGCTCTAAGTTGTGTTTTAGACTGTAGTTTTACAATCTGAAATACAATAACATCTAAGGAATCCAAGGACAAACATTGCATGTGAAGTTGTTCAGTCTTGCTGGTCATTCTTTACTATTGGGTTTGGAGCCGATTTCTTGGCTCCGATACGGCCAATTGCAAAGCTCGAGGTCTTCAAATAGCTCGAGGCCAAGTCCCTGTCCCATGATGCACCTGTGAATTACCTCAGATCTAGTTTGCCGCTGCAGCAGATCAGAGGTTCTAAATTAACTCAGGCCAGATAAGCAACAATTTTTCATTAAAATTCCTATAAAAGTTGTTTGATAGTTATTATAGTTAGTTAGGATTGTTTATACAGCTCTTATAGCTTTCAGTGTGTTTTTCCCTTCCCATTTACTGTTTTTCATATATTTCTAGTTGGCCTCTTTTAGGCCTAGTTAGTTGTAGTTCTTTATAGGTGTAGTCTGTATAGCCTTCATTATGTTATATAAGGCTCAGTACAGTAAACCTTAGTCTATGTGGATATGCTTATTGCTTCCCTTTTCTTTTCAGCTTGCTGTGGTATTTAGTGACATTCGTCACATTTCTTAGATAGTTGTAGTAATTAGATTTCTGTGTGGTCTGTCTAGCCTTCTGTATTTTAGATAAGGCTTAGTCGTTTATTACTGTTTAAATTTACAGTGAACACTACTTACTTATTTAAGGTTGTTGTTTCTCAGCAGCTATCTTTTTGGCATATTCTGCTTGTGTGATATCACATATTGTGTGTGTGTGTGTGTGTGTGTGTGTGTGTGCGCTTGTGGTTTAGCCTGCTTTTATTAAGGCTTATCTGCTATTTTTTCTGTTGTGTGAAAATTTACCGTTGTAGTTTTTTGTGTAGTAGCAGTAAATACTTTCTAACTTTACTATGGCTGACCAAGATAAGCACCCCAAGTCTGGGTTCAAAAAGTGCCCTAAGTGTGGCCAGAAAATGTCAGTTACAGACAGCCACATTAACTGTGTTTATTGTCTAGGGGCTCTGCATTTGCAAGACAATTGTGCCATTTGTCATTCCTTCTCCTCTAGGGTCCTGCAGGAAAGGAAGAGGAAACTGATCGACAGAGGCTTGTTGAAGCCTTCATTTCAGGAAGCTTTGAGTGACCGGGATGGCTCCAGTAGGTCTTCAAAGTCTTCGAAGACATCGGTCTCAAAAAAATCAAAGAAGTCATCTACTTTGGCTCCACTGCCCTTGGAGCCGACAGTCTTTTCTTTTCGGAGCCCGTCCCCCAGTCTTGGAACCAGTCTCCGAAGCACCAGAGAGTCCTATTCTCCAGTCGGTACCACCTTCGGTATGATCTTCTCGATCATCTATCAGCCTGATGGATCTGGGCGTGGATCATGTGGTACAGAAGCTGTTGTCGGCACTGGAATTAGCCAAAATGTTATCGGCTTCGATCCAAATGGCTTCAGTGCCGAAGACCATTGCACGGACTCTTACTATATCTCCTCCGAGCCATGCTGGTTCTTCAGAGCCGGAGGAGGCAGACTTGATGTTAGTGGAACCCTCGGAGCCGACGCCTGCTCCAGTGTCTTCGGCTCCGTGTACTCTGACATCCTCAGTGCCTATCGAGGACTCTAGGAGCTGACACTCTCTGGTTGGGTCCAGGGAGGACAGTTGGACTGACTTGTCGGTTCTGACTTTGCCTCTCGGGGCCTTGGTTCAGATGAGCTCGGCTCCTACCTTGGGCTCGGAGCCCACTGTCCCCATTCCAGGGGTGTCGATAGTTTCCTCGGATCCATCGGCTCCCTCACATCGGAGCAAAGGTGCTTTCGATGCCATGAAGCGAGTCATGTCTCCTAGGACAACATCGACCTTGGGTCTGCCCTCCTCCTCCCATAAAGTGCCTGTATCTGCTTCTGCCTCACACATCCTGACTAAGTGTAGAGACCCAAAGTCTTAGGAAGCCCCAATGGGTGGCTCCTGCTCTTCCGAGACCTCACCAGAGGCCCCCACTGATGAGGTTCCCAGGAAGAGATTGTGCAAGAGGAAGCACCTAGACTCCCCTCAGGAGTCTGTCGCATTGGATACTGACTTAGATGAGTCAGAAGAGTCCCCATGGTCCCCCTCTGAGGATATCTTATTCACTGAGATACTTAAGATCCTTAGGCAGAGGGGTGACTGGCAGTCCAAAAGCCCTACTGAGGATGAGTCAGTTCTCCTGAAGGCTTTCAAGTCTCAGCCCTCCACCTCTTGGGTGTCTCCGCCCTTCAATGAGCTGATGCAGCTGGTCTCACGAAGGGTGTGGGAGTCTCCGGATACTATGCAGCCTGTCCCTAGGAGGCCTAATAAATTCATTTCTGCCCCACTTGACAAAACATTCTTAACTAAAGGTGTTCCGGTTGATGCCATGGTGCTGGCAGCAGTGACCAAGAAGTAAATGTCTGAGACTTTCTCATCTATCCATCCTCCTAACAGAGACTCCAGGATTATGGATAGATATGGGAAGTGCATGTTCAGTTCAGCTATCTTTGCTCTCCATTCACTGAATTACTTAAGCCATTTTACTAGGTTGCAAAGAGATCTCCTTAAGGAGTTGGGAGATACTCTTCAGGGTACAGTAGCTGCAGGAGCTTCTGACAAAGTTGCTGCGCAGCTTGCTACCCTAAATTCTATTGTCAGCTCATCCATATGCCTCATATCCTATGCAGCTGATGGAACGAGTAGGGCAGCGGGTACAGGTGTTGCTCTTAGGAGACATTCCTGGATGTGCTTGTGTTCCTTCGTGGAGCCCTTCAAGTCTTCCTTTGTGAACACTCCCTTTGATGGCTCGTCCCTTTTTGGGCCTAAAGTTAAGGAAACCTTAACCAGGTGTGAACAGGATGGAAAATCTCTGTCTGCCATTGGGGTCCATTTTGCCACCCCTACCCGACCCTATCCTTAAGGTCAAAGGGGAGGAAAAATGTGGTTCCGAATAGCCCAAGGAGCCTTTCAGGACACACGTGATGAACCCCAGGTGTTGCTCTTAGGAGACATTCCTGGATGTGCTTGTGTTCCTTCGTGGAGCCCTTCAAGTCTTCCTTTGTGAACACTCCCTTTGATGGCTCGTCCCTTTTTGGGCCTAAAGTTAAGGAAACCTTAACCAGGTGTGAACAGGATGGAAAATCTCTGTCTGCCATTGGGGTCCATTTTTCCACCCCTACCCGACCCTATCCTTAAGGTCAAAGGGGAGGAAAAATGTAGTTCCGAATAGCCCAAGGAGCCTTTCAGGACACACGTGATGAACCCCCCCCTCCAGGGGCAGAGGAGGGGGTAATAATGGAAGACGCTGCCCTCGTGGCAGAGGGGGTCTGCAACACCAGGGTGACAGAGATCACTTCTCTGGGAAACCCTACCAGCACTCCTGAGAGGAGGCCCAACTGTCCTGCTCTGGAGGCAGTCGGGGGTTGCTTATCTTTGTACCCAGGCACCTGGATCAGTATAACAAAAGACAGCTGGGTACAAAGTATCATTTCCAGATGGTACTTCATTCAATTCGCCACTCCCCCCCAATCATAAGAAAAATCCCGGACGTTCCACCTAGTTACAGGGAACAGGCAACAATAGAGATCCAAATGTTGCTAAGAAAAAGTCATCCAACCAGTCCCAGCAGACCAGACAGGATCCGGAACTTACTCAAGATTCTTTTTGGTTCTAAAGAAAACAGGGGACTGGAGACCCATATTGGACCTCAGCAGACTGAACCAATACTTAAAGAAAGAGAAGTTTCAGATGGTCACGGTTCAGTCTATAGTTCCCTTCTTAGGGAAAGACAATTGGATATGTTCAGTAGATCTCAAGGATGCATACTGCCACATAAAAATGGCCAGGCCATCCAGGGATCTCCTGCCCTTCTGGCTGGGAACCAATCATTACCAGTTTCGAGCCTTGCCCTTTGGTCTCACTACAGCCCCCAGAGTATTCACCAAATGCATGGCAGTGGTTACGGCTCACCTGAGGCATCTAGGATTCCAGGTGTTTCTGTACCTAGACAATTGGCTCCTTACCGCCACCACCAGGCATCAACTCATTCAGGCCAGGGAGTCCACTCTGTCACTCTGCAGTCATCTGGGCATTACAGTCAACTCAGAAAAATCTGCCTTGTCACCACCGCAGCATATCGTTTTTATAGGGGCAGAGTTGGACACCACCACCACCACTCTAAGGCTTCCAATAGAAAGAGTCTCTCTTCTTCATCAACCTGTCAGCATCCTGATATCAAAGGACAAAGCACCAGCATTGGAGGTTCTGAAAGTATTAGGCATGATGGCAGCAGCAATTCTAGCCATACCACTTGCTCGTATGCACATGCAAGTACTTCAATGGCTATTATTCACTCAGTGGTCTTACCAAGAGCTCCCCATGAATAACACTATAATGATCACAAATTCTTGCAAGAAGGACCTTCAGTGGTGGTTAACCTCACATCATGTCACGATAGGACACCCATTTGTGCTACCCCCTCCAGTGGCTATAGTGACCACCTACGCTTCCCTGATATGGTGGGGGGGGGGGCATTTGCAGGGAAAGACTGCCCAAGGCACATGGACTGATCAAGAGACACATCTGCATATCAATGTCCTAGAGATGAGAGCAGTACTTTTGGTGTTGCAGTACTTTCAGGACTCTCTTCCTCTGGGTACAATTGGGATTCAGACAGACAACATGTTGGTGGTCTGGTATTTGAACAAACAAGGAGGAACCAGGTCTTACCCCTTTGTCAAGAGGCTTTCAGAGTTTAGCAGTGGGCTGTTTCCACCCAGTGCTTTCTGTTGGCAATGCACATCCTGGGGAGATCCAGCGTGATAGCAGACAAACTGAGCAGGGCAATCTTTTTGCCCCACGAGTGGTCCCTCAAGAAAGAAATGGCGGACAGGATATTCCACAGGTGGGGCCAGCCTTGCTGCGACCTTTTTGCCAGTCACATGAACATGAAATGCAGAAGGTACTTTGCCCTGATTCCCCCTCTGGGAGAAGCCCCAAGGGACGCACTCATGCACGATTAGCCTCCGTGTCTCCTCTATGCATTTCCACCAAGCCTGTTGATAGCCAAGGTTCCACAGAAAGCAAAATTCATGGCAAGGGTCATCATTCTTGTAGCCCCTCATTGGCCTTGCCAGATTTGGTTCCCCTTCCTTCCACTTCATCTTTTGGAGGATCCTTGGATCCTGGACCCAGTTCCAGACCTTCTGAAACACCCGTTGGGGGACCTTCATCCTTCTCTGCAGTCCCTGAAGCTGACAGCTTGGCTGCTGCAGTTCCCATCATAGCCAGGTTCCATAATCTTTCCAATGAGACAAAACAGATCCTTTTGTCCTCTCATAAATCTTCTACCAGAAAGCTATATCTGAGAAAATGGAAGAAATTTTCTATATGGGCCTCAGAAAATAGTATTGACCATTACCAAGCCCCCATGGCTTCCATCTTAGAATTCTCGACTATGATTTTCAACAAAGGAGCTGCAGCAGCAACAGTTCAGGTTCAATTGGCTGCTTTTTCTAATTTTCATCTTGGATTTGAAGGTTTGAATATCAAGTCTCACAAGTTATCAAAAGCATTTCTCAAAGGGACTTTTCAAATTAGACCACCTGTGAAATCTCCCTATTCTCCATGGAATCTAAATTTTTATGCTTTCACGTATAATTCTCCCACCATTTGAGCCATCTTCATCTTGTGATCTCAAATTTTTGTCTTGGAAGACTATCTTTCTAGTAGCTATTACTTCTGCCCGCAGAGTGCAGAGCTTCAGGCTTTATCCATCAAGCCTCCCTATTTGATATTTCATGCTGACAGAGTATCACTTAGAACAAATCCCTCATTCTTGCCCAAAGTTTGCACTGAAACCAATCTCAACCAAGTTATTGATTTGCCAGTTTTCTTCCCCAATCTTTCTAACAATTTAGAGTATATGCTGCACAAACTTGATGTTCACAGACAGCTCAGATTCTATTTGGATAGAACAAAATATTTCAGGAAATCAGACCAGCTTTTCATTTCTTTCTCAGACTCCAGGAAAGGGAGACCAGTGGCTAAAACAACTCTGTCTAAATGGTTATCTGATTGTATCACCTTTGCCTATTCAGCTGCCAATATACCTTTGCAACACAAGATTAAAGCTCACTCAACCAGAGCAGTTTCTACATCATCTGCCTTTTCTGCCAGACTTCCCATTGATAACATTTGTGCAGCAGCCACTTGGTCAAAACCTCATACCTTTATCACTCATTACAAAGTTGACAGGGCCTCCAGGGACAGGGCCTCCTTTGGATCCATGGTCCTGAGAAATATACTCCCATGAGCCACCCGGGATTGATGGTGCTTGGGACACTACCCATTAGTAAAGAATAAGCGGTGAGATTGAACAACTTCACGTAAAGAAGTTATGTACTTACCATAACGTTCCATGTGAGTTCATCTCACTTTCATTCTTACGTCCCTCCCTCCTACCCCCTCCTGGGCTAATAGATGACCAAGCTGCTGGTTCCATCCTGGTTACTCAAACCTTCTCTTCCTTTTTCTCAAGGAATGTAAGAATGACATATGGTATTATTATATGCAGCAAACAAGATGTGAGGTAATTCACAGGTTCATCGTGGGATAGGTACTTGGCCTCAAGCTATTTGAAGACCTCAAGCTTTGCAATTGGCCGTATCGGAGCCGAGGGATTGGCTCCAAACCCATCAGTAAAGAATGAAGGCGAGATGAACAACTCACATGGAACGTTGTGGTAAGTACATAACTTCTTTATCATGTATTTAATGTGTACTCTTACTAGATCATATTGGAAAGAGGAAGCAATTACATTTGGTGACTATTCTAGCCAAAAAGTATGTTACCTCTGTTAAATAATGTTACATTACACATTACCTTAAGGTTCCCTCCCTTTATTATAAATGAGTTGTTATAGTGTTGTGCCATTTGCAGCTGTATTTTTTTATACAGGCTGTGATTATATAAGATAGTGCCAGCTGTGCCAGAGGAAGTAGGGCAGTGCATGTGTAACATATGCCAGCATAGCTAGCTGGAGTTTTGCTAAGAATTATATGTCAGTTAAATATCAAACTAATTTGTACAGATGCTTTTGTTAAAAATGTATTTGTAAAGCTGCTTGTGTTAAAAATGTATCAACAGTGGGTCCTTCTGGACAGAAATGAAATATGTATTTATGTCAGACTGTATTGTTGTAACTGCTGAAATGTATCTCTTTTAACAGAGGATACTGGAAGGGAAGAGGCTAAGCTCAGCCCAGCTACACTTAAGAAAAATAGTCTGAAATTATATGACTTGGTTTGGGCCATAAAGATTCTATCTCACAGGTCTGAATGAGCCAGAGGCACAATGTCTGTGAAAACCCTTTCTGCGGGAAGGGTAGAAGTGTTGGAATTGTTTTATAGCTTCCATATGCTGTATTAAGCCTTTAGCTAAAGTTCTATGTGTGTATTGACACATCTGTGACAAATCCTGACTCAGTATCTATTGAGGGGGGTAGTGTGGGGACCACAGAGTCAGGTGATCTGATGTGATGTCATCCTGTAGCCAGCACTGAAATTGTATTTAGATAATAGTGAAAGATGTGTCAGTAGCACTCAGCACTCTGTTATTGGAAATGACAACAAAGACACTCATTCATTTCACCTTGCCTTGCTCTAGCAAGTAAGTAGGGAACAGTAATTCTTCAGTCAGTTAGGAAAATATAGTGAGACTAGTTAAATATTGTTTTTCTGTATCTGTCTGAATCTTTCAATCTGTGTTGTCTTTATATTTTCTGTAAATTGAAACTATGGTGTTTATTGTGAATAAATATTCACCATTGTCTTGTTTATGTTTTATTAAGAATATCTAAACCCTTCTTTGTGGTCTTTTAGAAAATGTTTTAACCTTTGAAAGCACTTGCATTTATTTAGTGGCACTGTGGTTTCACTTTCCTGAAATCCTTGCTGCTTGGAAATGCTAGCATTTATATAAGTATTAATTGGGTACCCTGGTAAGAGCCTTACCTTTGGGGTCTTCTGGTGGTGATATCTACCTTATAGTCTGGGTGAAACTGGCATAGCAGGTAAATCTGTGCCAGCCTTTCCCAGGTGTGTGTGTGTGTGTGTGTGTGTGTGTGTGTGTGTCTGTGTGTGTGAGACACAATCAAATCTCAGAGTGTGTGTCTGTCAGCTACTTGGAACAGGGACACGGAGCACTGATTTCACACAGAAGGTGGTGGAGAACTTGGCTTGGAACACCCGGCTGAGGGCTCAACTCTGAGGTGGTCAGTGTGGAGTCTTATTTGGGGCCTGGAGAAGATGTCCAGCCACAGGGCTTGAGTGTGCATTCCATGTGTGCTCTTAAGGGAAATTGTGCTCGGTTCAGAAAGCTGCATCCGAAAATACTGTGTGTGCCTATTTTTCTCTCAAAATGAACATTTCCCACCAGTGTCAGTGTTGAGGATTGAGCCTCCTTGATCACTGGCGCAGAAGAGGGACATCACACAGACATCTTACTTTCTTACCATTTCAACCATTGTTTTGCTAGTCTTTGCAGTTATTCTTTAAAGATGCAAAAGTCATACAGGCACTGGCCAACTTTTTCTGTATTTATTTATAACTGAGATCTATCTCATTAAAATCTCTCTCTCAACAAGAATTCAGAAAATGCCCAGGATAAAGGACAGTTCATTGATATTAAAATGATAGATTAGGATGACTTGTATGAATATGCATTATGCAAAGAGTTGAAAGTCTGTAAGTATGATGTGTGGTGTTATTTACTGGCTGTAGTCCTCATTATTTGGTGACATGTATCTTGACTTTTGTTGGGACAGCTTACCAAAGATCTGAATAATCAAATTCATGTTGTTGTTTTTATATATTTGTTGACGAGGTAAGCCCACTGAATGATTCTTTTCAAGTGTGACCTGGAAACACTGTCTAGATAAGTATGTTACTCAGAGTCACACAGTAAGCAAATGATGGTGGAAAGAATCAAGCCCTAGCCTGTACCCTGGGCACACAATGCAGCTCATTAACAGCTTAGAGATTTAATCCTCCACTATATGTATATGTATGAGTACATGTGTGTGTGTGTGTGTGTGTGTGTTTGTGTGTATGTGTATATATATATATATATATATATATATATATATATATATATATATATATATATATGTATATATATATATATATATATATATATGTATATATATATATATATATGTATAATATGCGTGTGTGTTTATATGAGTACATGTTGATTTATCAAAATGCACAAGCATCGACATTTAAATGACTGCATTTTGAAAATCAACATGATGAAAAAAATCTCAAAAGATTGCAAAAGGAAATGAATAGTTGCCTTTTGAGATCCAGTCACCTGAACCCCACCATGCAGTCAGACGTAATTTTCTGAATAGTGACAGCGTTCTGGAAAAGATTTTGCCTAAAGTAAAAGGGTTAGGGTTAGTGGGAGGGCCTTTTGACCACCTTACTAATGTCTGCTAATCCTAACCCTAACCCTACATCATACCTTTGGAAAAGCCCTTTGCATAGCACTGCCACTACAGAAGAGAGCTGGGACACATACCCATGCACTGCTCTAAACCTCTCCCATACTTAACCCTTAGTCTAAGCTTAACATACACACTTGCGCACATACTCCCATCTCTTAATATCAAAACCTTCAGAATACCTGAAAGTTTCTGCATTAGTTTCCCAAATCCACATTTAACCTTACTTGCATACACTCAATGTTCTGTTTATCAGAAATCTTAAAATTTCAGTGAACAGAACATTCAACAGCATTTTACCATCATTCATGCTATCATGCTAATTATAACTCTCTCTTTCTGTATATATATATATATATATATATATATATATATATATATATATATATTTATATGTGTGTGTGTGTGTATATATATATATATATATGTGTGTGTCTGGCGTATAGCATATATTTTAACTTCTGCTGAAATGCTGTTATCCTTTACATTAAGAACTCAAAAACTACGGCATTTTTAGTCATCTTTTATGTTTGCTTCTAAACATGTGTTTGTTGTCCCTCTGCTTAACTGTCTTAGACCTCATAACTGTGATACATCATTTTTTCTCATTGGGTGTTTTCCTGATACATTTTTATTTATTTCTTGTATCATAACCGTCAGTTTTCTTTAGTTTCCTGCCTTATTCGGGCAATTAACTGACTCTCTTACTTACTAAACTGGCACAGACAGCTAGAATCTTTGTATCTTCTGTTTCCTGTTTGAACCTCTACACATTTTATTCCATTCTTTGTTGCATTTGACAGTTTTTAGCTTAAGTACTTCCCTGGATATTGTCCGAGATTGCCATCAAACATGTTACAGTTAGTTGTTTCACCTGTATACATCAAGAAAGCAAGCAATCCCAAGCTGATCAAAGAGAACCAATCTAGAGAGATACTGACTAAACACAGACATTTGTGTAGAAATCTATGTAAATAACTCCCTTTACAAACCATCATGGGAGATATTCAAATTACCTCCCCCCCAGCACACTAGTAAATACACCTCTAAACTGTCCCTGTTTTGGAGAAATGTAGCTGATTTACCCCTGCACATGATGTACTTATTTTCAGTGGTATGCCCCAATTTTTAGCTTTGATTACCCCTTCACACAATTTTTTGAATCCAGTCTAATTGTATCTGATTTTTGAAGTTGTCTAGTACAAAGAGAGTCACGCTATATGACTAACATATTAGTGGCATCAATAATTTTAAGAAAGAGGACACACACATCTCCCTTTTTCAGAAACAAACATAAATTAAATGGTGTGGTAGAATTTTGCAGTACAATTCATTAAAAGCTATGGATTTTACACAGTCTCTTTGATAATGTGCTTATATTTTCAATTATTTTTTTAAACATGTTTCTGAGCAGTATCCTAAATTCATACTGAAAGCTGGAAAAGTTGTGTGTTGTTTGTTATTTTAATTTTATTCTAATTCGATGTCTGGATTTTTGAATTGGATATACGTAATTCAAGGGCCTTTGTACTTATTTTCATTGCCTGCAGGTTTAAAGGTATGTTGGCAAAGATACATAATGCAATGAAGCCAGCAAGATGTGCTTAACTAGATGATGGCACTTATTTTGGTTTATTTCACTTAATTCTCATCACAAGCTTACCACAAGTGTGGCTTATATGCTTGAATATTACACATACATGAAATCTCTGATTTTAGTTTGAGTGTTTTGCTGATCAGATCTCTGTTTAGAAATACAGACATAGTAGCTGAACTCATACCTTTATTGTATAAATAAAATCTTTTAACTTGGAAACAATTTATAAAGACAGTAATATTTGATGAATATAGACAACAGACACATTAGTCAACGTCATTTCTGTCAGTGATGGTTTTGCTTCCTGTCTCCTAATTGTCACCAGGACTACAATTCAAGTAGCCTCCTAACAAACATCAGTCAAAGGCATCTTACTGAATGACACTATTGCTGACAGTCACTCCAGATGTAGGCTGCGGAGTGGCCCATTATAGTTATTTATTCATTGCATTTTTCTGTTAGTTAGGCAGGCCTAGTAAGCGCAGTTCAGGAGCACCGTTTGATTAAGTTGCCTTCTCAAGATTCATGCAGTCTGCAGCAGGGACTGAGAAAACTAAACCATGGACAACCCTAAGCTTATTAATTGCTTAAATCCGTAAACTTTTAAGCAAAGCTAGCATGTTTACCTGCCTAACTATAGCAAGAACAAATCCAAGCAGAAGGTCTGCTGGACACCAAACAAGAAACAGAATGTTTCTGTTATATATAACTGAATGTATCTGCATTATTGCATCTGTTCTCTTCTTGTAGCAAAACATCTTTCTTACATTCTCTCTAAACAGCATTTAATTATCTTTAATTATGTTTTTATTTTTACTCATCCGTTGTTGACCAATTTAGTCCCATTAGGACCAAAAAAGAGACAGAAGCAGCATGAAAGACCTTGTATTCACCTAAGAGCTTTCATTCTTAATATAATACAGGACTTCATCAGAGTAAATAAAAACCATAACAAAGCACACTTATGTATCAAAGAAAATCGTATACAATAAGTGTATTAAAATTATACAGTAAATGCCAAGAATCACAAATAACATAGGGCAAACTCTTCACAAGTTTTATACATTGTACATCAGCAAATTTAACAAGTGGTAGTATCTTAGAGGGACCAGCAGTGATTATAGATCATAGTGAAGGATCAAGGTTGTCCGTATGGATTTTATGAATATCAAAAATTGAAGGGATAACAGCATATGGAACTAATAAAAAAATCATACAATTGTTAAGTAATACTGCCTTCAGAAAATGTCGGCAGTCAATTTTAGAATAAGAATCCTCAATTTTGGACACTATAAATTCATTTTACATGTATAAAGCTTTAATTCAATGAGAATTTTGGCAGCAACAGATCTAAACTGTGGGATAAACAAAAAGCCTTTTCTCAATAAATCAACATGGCTGGGAATAAAGACAATGGGCAGGATTCACGAAGCCTCCGTGTAAGAGTTACAAGGCTTACACGGAGGCTGCAGTTAAACGGTGTGATGTCAGCATGTCATGCATATGCATGAGGGAATGCTGAATCACACCTAAGGCTTACACAGTCCGTGGAAGACAGTAGGGGGCATGTCCGTAGGCCGAGCACTGCAAACGGACATGCCCCCAGAAGAGTAAAAGTCCCGAAAGTAAACCCCCATGACAGAGTCCGTGTAAATGTGAATAAACACAACATATGCCCCCACAGACTATGAACATAAAATATATAAATGAACATGTTATATATTTTTTTTAAATTGTAAAGATGTTTGCCCGTGAGTGCGCTTTGCAGGCGTGCCCGTAGCTTAGCCACAGTTAGCAGTCAGTGGAAAAGCATATAAGAACTACATATGCAAAGTAAGACAAGAAGCAATAGCATAGCGGTAGAGACGTCGGCTGAAGAGCAGGCAGTCATGGTTCGAGACCCCCCAACATCAATTTTTATTTTTAGTGAAATAAGCACGAAACAAGTCCCTGACATATATGTACACATATAAAATTATATTTTATGTAAAATGTAATGAAATGGGCCATTTATTTTGAAGAAATGTGAGATAAAATAATAAAAAATGCCAGATGTGCCTATAGCTGAGCTACAGTTTAACAAGTTGAGTACATGTGCCCGTAGGTGAGCAGTGGTTTAACAGGTGTAAAATGAGTGCCTGTAGGTGAGCAGTGGTTTAACAGGTGTAAAATTAGTGCCCGTAGGTGAGCAGTGGTTTAACACGCTGAAACTGTGTGCCCCTAGCTGAGCTGAGCGTAATATGCGTGCTGACAGCCAAATGATGCATAAACCAGTGTACCCCGTTTGCGCGGAGCTGCGCGCCGCGCCAACAAGCTAACCGACGGGCAACGTTGAGCAAGCTGTAACAAAACTGCCTTTACACAGACACACCTCCTAGCCTGTGTAGACAGTCATAAAATATAAAAAGCAGTGGCCAGGTTCGAACCCAGGATACCATGCACCATAGTCAAGGTACTGAACCACTAAGCCGTGACAGTTGCACTTAGAAATGCAGTAATAGCAAATATATAGGAATGAATAGAAAAAGGAGCATGACAAAGCAGGTTTTGTGAAGCTGATACAATTCCAAAATGGCCAATCACAGATAAGTGCGGGAAAACGGCATATATAAGCCCCATAGGCGGGAATACACAGCATAACCGATTGTAGAACCAACTTGCAGCCAGAATGTCAGGTGTAGGTGAGGGTAGTTGCTTTCGAGCACAGAGGTGGGGCGTTGAGGAGTCCAAATATATGGTTTGGCTCCTTGTCCACAATCATGAGGCCCAACTCATGCAGGGCCAGGTCCTGTGGGGAGCATATAGGGCTGAGGCGTGGGACTGGTTGGCTCATGATCTCACAAGTGCCACAGGGATACCAAGGACTGGAGAGCAGGTCCGTCACCACCATGCGGACCTGAAGAGACAGAAGCAGAACCAACTGAACCGTTGGATCCAGGAGGCCCGGCAAATGCCCGACGCCCCACTACTGAGTAAGTTACATCTAATTATTTATGTAAGAAATTAACCTAGCTGATATTATGGAGATGTGTATTCCAATATTACTTTATTTATATTACAGCTGCAGGTGTACGTTCTGCGAACCGTAGAGCCTATGGCGATAGGCTGGCGCGGTTGTGCCACCAGGCAGGTCAGTAATCCTCTCCCTGTAACTGTAAATAAATATAAAAGTATGACAGTTAGCAAAAGAGTGCAGTGTAGTCACTAAGTAATAAAATGTGCAAGTAGCAGTGTAAGAGGGTTTGCAAGTATTGCTTGATTACAAAAGTGTGATGCAGTCTGTAATCCAAACAGAAAAATGAAAAAGTCTGAAATAAAGTCTGAAATAAAAATGTCCCACCTGTAATATAATAGTACATAACCTGCAGCAGGCTGAAAAGTACAGCTGCATAAGCTGAGTAAAACACATGTGTGAAATATATCCCTGTTGAAATACAGAAACATGACAGAAGTGAGACTGTTGGAAAGGATTGTAATAACTACAGGTAAAACATGTCAATAAAGCCTAGAATTAAGTACCATCCTGAATTGCAAAAATAAAACAAGTGAGAGAGTGTGAGAAAGAGTTATGAATCCACCAATAAAGTAGTAATAACTCCTGAATAAAGTATACTGCAGTCAGTACAGAATGAAATGAATGTGACAAGCAGAACCAAACTGTAAAATGTGTTGAAAATGTTACCGCAGCTGGAATGTGTACCCCAAAATCTGGATATGTTGCTCTCAGTCTGCAATATGCAGATAGTATGGTTGTCTGAAATACCAAACATCCACAGTTGTCTATAGCTATATAAAGCAAATGTAGCAGGATGATGTAGCTGAACAGAGCCAGATATGAATGTGTATGAATAAAAATGAAAATGTATATTGATGTAGCAGTAACATTCCTATCACCAACTTGAAGTAGTTATCACATAGGAAACTGTAGGCAGAACTGTAGTGTGTATATATCTTCAGCTATTAGAAATGTACAGCATATGTATTGGTATTTGAAGTTGTTAATTAAATTTTCTTCACCCTACCCTATAACCACATATAATCCATTCCACGTGAAATTGGTATGTGCAATCACAATTAACACCCCTGGACATTTGTCCTGTTGGTTCATACATATTTGCATGTACGTTGATGCATCTGCCCTGTTCATACATCCAAACCTGATGGCCTGTTGCCATCAATCAACCCTGCATGTTGTTGGACTGTGTATTGCTGTTCAAAATATGCATGTGTTATGCTTGCTGTTCAATGGTTTGAATATCTGGGTGTTTGGTTAATGGGAATACTAATGCATGCTGTTACAACTAATTGTGAATGGTATTGTACGTTACTAACCCAAACTGTCATGACATAATGCAAAACATAGGATGACAGGGAAGGCGGGTTCCAGCGGACCCACCTCTCCCACTTCAGCTGGCGAGTGCACCTGGCAGTAGTGCCCAGTCCGGACCCTCCTCCGGTGGCCCTGTGCCACCTGCGGGTGGAAGCGCTGCAGGGGATGGGGCTCGTCCCCCCTCTGCAAGTGTGGCCGGAGGAGAACAACCACTCACCCTCCGTAGTGTCCGGACTGTGGTGTGTAGGGAGATCCAGGAAGCTGTTCTTGGGCCTCTACGCCAGCTTGAGACACAGGTGGCATAACTAACAGGTGTGCCTGCTGCCCAGCCTACACAGCCCCCAGCACAGCCCCATCCTGGGCTGTGAAGGCACAGTGGCAATTGCCCATGGGTGGGGATATCAGTTCCACTGTTGCCATCTGTGGGCTCATGGGCTCTAGATATCCAAACATCCGCCCCCGTCAATTGTGTAACCCCCCAACATGTGTCATACACCGCCCCTGTATGCGTCTTGTTTGTCTTGTCTGTTGATCTACCCAACCTACCTCCCCAGCTATACCGACTTCCTGTACCTGACATACCACTCTCACCTGAAAAAAAAAAAAAAAAAAAGGCCACTCTGTATCCACAAAAAAATTACGCCCCATACATAACTGCCCATTTTGCACACATGTCTGCTGGACATGGAAACTGTCAATTACAATTGGCTGTACAACAAGTATTATTGTTGTCCTCACACCTCTCTCAGGGGTGGAAGGTTTCAAATGTCACACCAAATTACAAACATATGCACAGCTGTTGCTGATGAAGAAATGGGCAGCTATGGGCCTTACCTACATCCCTCCTGCAAAACCCGAGCTTCTTTCCCTACTGTCTTACCCTCTTTGTGACCCCTTTTTCACCACTGTCCTGTCTCCCCATTTTCATTTCTTTCAAAGAAAATAGCGCGGGTGTGCGCAAGAGTAAGCACTTTTAAGCGGTTGTAAGCGGGTGTGCGCAGAGCTGAACGCCAGTGTGCATGCGTGAGCTCTGCGCAAACCAGCGCTAACCCGGTTACAACTGCTTAAAAGTGCCTTAGTCACTCTGAATGACAAGTCCTGTAGTCTGCTCAAAAGCAAAATAAAATCCCACTGTCAGTCCCGAACCCAGGACCTTGAAAACAGTAGTCTGCATGACTTACCACTAAGCCATGACTGTTATATAAGAACATTGTGCTACAATAAATATATCATATAATAGTAGGAATGAATGTAAAGGGAATATAGGATGTGTAGTACACAAAGCATGTCATGTATATTTACTGTCAAATGTAGTGGATTTCTAGAATAGTAGTGTGTGAACAGAAACAGCCATGTTAGTTGGTAGCTAGTAGGTAATAATGTCACTGTAGCACCTTGCAAGCCACACACATACTCACAGCAGGATAATCACTGCCCATACCCCACAACCTCTTACAGGAACACATCCGGACTAAGTAATAAAAAATGTGGAGCAAAGGGCCAAAAACAGGAACACATTCCAAATAATGCTACAACAAACTTAGACAGTTCAGAGAGTAACAGGTTCTGCATTTTGTTGGATGTTTGGAAGGGTATGAAGTCTGAAACTTAAATGTTTGTCACTATAGTCTGACTTGACCCCAGAGTGATTTGCCAGAAAAAGCTGTTTATGAGATATTGACCAAAATATGAGGCAAAAATGTGGACAACCTGCAAATATCTGTACACTTGAGAGGTCTGGCACTGCCATATTTGAATAGTTAAGAGCCTAGACATAGCAACAGTGACTGAGTTACAGGGATGCCCCACAGACTCCCTGTGAAATGTACAAACAGTAGGCAGAAAGGTGTTACAACACATGCACTGGTAACTATGAAATACTGAAAGTATGCACCACTTGCACGGCAGAAATAGTGTAGTAATACATATGCTCATGCTATCCCACAGTCACAACTGCAGAATACCAGACAATTTAATGGGTGTACCCCACTGATAAGTACCATTCCATGAGGCAGATAAAAGATGCACCTGAGAGTCTCTGGGGCCTGCTCAGCAGCATACTCAAATACCCTAATAGATGTCAAGGCCCACACCATGGCCAGACCACACTGCATGCAGTAACACCCTAGCAGATATAGCAAGTATTCCAAGGTGTGAATGTACATGTAAATTAGGAAAGCCACAGAAACACACTACAGTCAAGACACCTAGCAGGCATACAAGTAGTGAATGTAAAGGGCAAATATTGAAGCCATAGCAACAAAGTGCAAGAGCCACTGCTATATACCAGTTACACCACATGTCCCACAGGAAAGCACACACACCCACATTAACAGTAGTAGTAGTCTAAGGTGTCAGTGTACATACACACTTTGTACAGGAAACTGGAGAAGTGTTAATCTACAACACAGCCAGAAATATGAGAGGGATACTAACCTTTACACTCACAGAACAATGTCCACAGCATACCAGAATGGTCCCTGCCCTTAAACTCTGAAAGGGCCATGCCTATCTCACATACCTTTTTATAGCACTGTCCTGGAATCACAGTGAGAACTGCAATCAGTACACAACTGGCTGCATGCAATTATCAAATGCTGGCTAACAACTGGTGCAGAGGCCATCACATGGACATATGCAGATACCTACAAAAGCATGCTGTACTCCCAGTCCACACATGCAATATTTTCATTGCACCCTGTGGAGGTAGGGAGAGACAGAGAGAGAGAGAGAGAGAGAGAGAGAGAGAGAAAAAAATAAATAAAATAAACATACACAAACAAAACCAGTCAGCAACAACCACTCTAAAGCTGACAACTGGCAAGTGGAGCAGCAGGACACCAAACCAGATGGCAACACAAGCAGCTGTGACAAACACAGGTAATGTAAAGTAATACTTTAAAAGTCTACATACTGTGAACCCTCCATATAGGTTCATAGGTTAGTACTAAGCTAACTGCCGTTGCGAGCCATTTTAAGCCTAGCCAATTATCCCTTGTGAGACTCTAACCCTGCACCTTGTGCTTGCAAGGCAAACACCTTAACCATTAGGCCACCCCCCAACCCTATGTGTCATTGGTCTGTATCCATATGTATATGAAGATGTGCATAGGGCAGGGGACATACAGCAACTATCAGTGAAGGCTGTACATACATATGTATGTGAGGGCATCTATGTGCACATATCAATGTAGGTTGAATGTAGGTTGTAGTGCAATGTACAAAGTAGGTTTCACAGTTATGTATGTTTAGCAGTATGTTAGTGTGTGTATACAGTTTTGTAAACAAACATGTTGATATACCTATCTGTCATATGGATACGTATGTATGTCAATATATGTATGTATATATATATATATATATATATATATATATATATATGTGTATACATACATAGAGAGGGATGTAGGAATACATAGACAGATGTAGATAGATAGAATATGTACAAACATATATATGTAATACACACATACAGATATAGATATATGTAGATACATATACATAGACAGACAGATCTGACTATCTACAGGTATGACTGTATATGACGATCTCACACTCCCCCTGTCCCACCCCCTCTGTCACTCTCACCCCCTCTCTGTCACACACCCCCTCTCCATATCTATAGCAATATATGTACATCAATATATATATGTGTATATGTATACAGACATATATATATATATATATATATATATATATATATATATACATGTATATATATAAATATATATATATATATATATATATATAGAGAGAGAGAGAGAGAGATGTATATGTATTCTGAGTGAGGCACATGCGTACAGATGTATTGCAACAGGTGCCTGGTGACAAAGGCATGGAGTGAACACCAGTGTCAAAACTGGAGTACCATACCCCATTTCAAATCACCTACACCAGTAACCACCAGATATGTGATTGGCTGCCCACCACTGCATGTGTCAGGGGTGAACAGGGTCATAAATGTGTACAATAGTCCCCCCAATGGTATTCACAGTGGCACACTATTCCTGGAATACCTGCACATGGTATGTGTCAGCAGACATGGTGTGTCAGCTATGGACATGTAGGTCAGTGTACCCCTCCACACCACACAATGGCTGCCACGGTATGTACCTCACATGACAGCTACAGATATGGAGAAGGACACAGGGACATGTACAACACTGTGACAATGCACTCAAACACATTACCAATGCACAGTGACTGACAACACCACAGAGTACACACATACTACCCACATAGAGGTTACCACTCCTGGATTTACATACTTAAGTCACACCCATGACAGATGTCCAACAACCATAGTAACACCTCACACCATCCACAACCTGAATGACTGCTGTGTGTCGTCCGTGACACTGCAGTAGAGAGCACATGGCGGAGGTACAGGTTCCTACCCAAAGATAAGTCATACTCTGCAATAAACCACACAGTGTTAAGAAGCAAGACTCCCCATGAGTACATGTCACTCACATACCCCTGCTGAATGTTAGTCAGATAGGTAATATGCCATATGAGTCACCCTGTGTAACTGTTTGACAGGAGCAGGTACCATCACATCACATGTGTCACAATGGTCAGGGTAGCAGAACAGTATGCTGCTGTAGTCCCAGGGGCAATAGCATATTGTATTGTATTGTAATGTATTGTATTGTGTTGTATTGTATTGGTATGTAGAGGTGCCTCCTTCGTGGAGTGGAACCACTGCTGCTGTACGCCAGTGTACAGGTACATATCCTGTAGTCAGGCTAGTGTTACATAGCACTTCTATATGTGTGTTTAGCTCCTCTTGGAGTTCATGTAGCATGCAACCGGGGATACCATCAGGTCCCATTCATGTTGTGTTTTCTGCTTTTCTGACGGCGGCTCTCACCTGGACATCTGTGATGACAGGGAGGTTACAGTCAGCTGGGATAAGTATGTCTTAGTTTGGGGGAGAGGGAGGGGGGAAACCTGCACTGAACCTGTCTGCCACAATGTTGCCAATATCTGTGGGTTCAGTGAATTATTTGTTGTTGTGTACTAACTATGAGCATATTGGAGGGTTTCTGACCAGGTTGCTAACATAACTGAAGAAGGCCTTGTGGTTATCTGTAGTGTCCCCATTGATTTCCCTCTCAAAGTTGCCCATGGATGTTTGTATGAGAGAAAATAGCTCCTTACTAGTGCTGATCAGACATGCCTTCCCTTTATGGAATTATGCTCTGTCTTGCAGTAGCTTCCATCTTTTGTTATACAATCTGTCTATGGCTGGGGTCCACCAGACAGGATGCTGTTCCTTTGTGGAGAGTGTCTTGGTCTTATATGGGATTGCATGATCCATGCATTCTCGGAGATGTCCGTAGAAATCATTTGTGAAGGGGTCAGCATTGTGGGTTGTGTCTTCCACTGGCCCAGTGGGCTTAAAAGGATACCATGTCAGTGTTACGAAGTGTAAAGTTTGCATTTGAAATGTTATTCACTGTAGTCGTTTTTGCTGGTGGTGGAGGTGGGATATGTATATCCAGGGCAATTAGTTTGTGGTCAGCTCACAGTAGTTGAATGATGTACCCCATACAGTACCTCGATACAAACCTCCAGAGTGAGGAGGTGCTTTGGACCTGAATCAGTGTTCTGACTGCTGGGGTTTGGTAGTATGTCGTATGGAGTGTGCCAGGTACTGTTGCACAGTTGTTGGCTGAGCACTGATACCTGGCCATTTACATGTGTATCTACCAATAGACAGACAGATGCTATATATGGGAGATATGTTGTATCACAACAGTCGAGTAGCATGCGTAGTATGTGTGCCAAATTCTGCTGACATATTTTGCTGATATCATTTTATTTCCTTTTTCAGGACCATGGCTCACCAGCGCAATCCGGCATACTCTGCAGCCGAGGAAATACACCAGAGCCTGGTGCGGGATTATGCAATACTCTTTTCCCGCACCAGCCAGAATCAGCAGGAGAGGGATGCACTATGGCAAGACCTGGTCCGTTGGGTAAATGACATAGGCATGCATAATAGGACATATGAGCAGGTACGACATCACTGCAGTGATTTAATCAGAAATGTCCGTCAGCGTGCGTCGGATATCCACAGGCAACAGGTTGCCACAGGTGGTGGGGTGGCTACACATCCCCCACTCACCAGACTGGAGGGACTACTCATAAGTGTTGTGGCTCCAGCCCGCCAACAACAACAACAACAGCAGCAGACCTGCATTATGATGGAGGCTGGAGCCACACAGCAGCAAGACTACGAGCGTGCAGGTAATATGCCATATGTATAGTTGACTGTTGTGTACACTGGTAGTTAATGCATGTGTGAGGTGTGTCCTTGGTTTGTAGCTGTCATCATAGTATTTAATGTGCAAGTGTGATATTCTCAATATCAGCAGCTGACCTGTGAAAGGCGACTGTTGTACTACTGACCTGTATCATACTCAGTAACAATGGCACAGTTGTGCCCACTGACAATAATTTCCTCACTTCTGCAGGTCCTTCCGGTGTAACAGCAATGCAGCCTATCCATGCTGGTGAGTGTGTATTAACAATACCTTTAATAGTCTTGATAGTAATAGTAATATTAGGCTCACTGAGTAGTGCTCTGTGTATGCATGCAGGTGTGTCTGTGTCTGTGTGTTGATATCTCGCATACTGAGTAGTGTGCAAGTGTGCAACTGTGTGCATGTGTGCACCTGTGCATGTGTGCACGTGTGCACCAGTGCATGTGTGCATCACTGGTAACATTGTGTAGACATTGTAAACTGTGTTTCCTGTTTCCCTCCCACAGGTTCTGGTGCTGCTCTGGTGTCATGCAGCAGGGAACCTGAATCAGGTACCATGGGTACTGATAATGATGACATCTGTGTAATGGCACAGGAAGGTATGCCAGGGTCCATCATTGGTCAGCCAATTGACAGTACACAGCTGTCAACCCCATCAATGCGCACAGTTATCCTGCCAATACACCCTTTGTCACCAATGTCCCTAGGTGATGGACAGGATACAGTGGGCATTGAACAGGGTAATGTGGTATCTGTGGCACATGCTTCCCCACACAGCAGCCATGGGCATGGCCCTGAGATGGTACCACACAGACAGATGTCCAGGGGTTCTCGTGGGAGCATCCGTGGGTGTACTGCCCCTGTCAGATGTGCCCACAGAGGTCTTACAACCTCAGCTATGTTTCGGGCTGTCATGCAGGCACAGTCACGTATGGAACGGTACACCAGACAGGGTCTGAGGGAGCTGACAGCATGTCGCATAGCCATGACTGACAGTATGCGTGACATTGCGGCTGCCATCCGTAATTTCACCGATGTCATAGACAGACGTTGTGGGGACATATTAGATCGGTTCCACAACTACATGTCCATGAGCCATGGTGATGGTGGACGGTTGAGGTGTCGACGTGGGCGTATGCCAGCAACAGCAGCAGCTGGCAGTCGTCGCAGACGGGAACAGTGCCGCAGCCGCCCCCATAGTGCCAGCAGCAGCCCCAGCAATGCTGGGTCTGTGCTGTCATCAGACCGCCCCAGGAGACCACGTGCACGTGGCTCTGGACAGGCCCAACAGGGATCTGTGTCCAGTCAACGAACACCTGCTTCTGATGACAGTACCCAGTCTGGATTGGTACCGGATATGGTCCGTAGCACTCCTGCAAGGCACAGGTCCGTGGCCAGAGACACTGATCTGTATGACCTGGCAGGTACAGTCTGTGGCTGTCCACAAACACCAGTATATGGCAGCCATGAGGTGGAACTGTGTGCATCCATACACACATACAAATTGACAACACCTAGGGCTACCGCATACACGCACACACTGCATCAACATTGCCCCACCTTGTACTGCTGTCCCTCACCAACACACATACACATACATGTCAATTGGTGATATCAGTGGCAGACTCAGGCATACCAAGTTCACACCCTGTGCATATGATGAAACTGTGCCACCTCCTGCAATCTGTAACATCAGTGCAGGTACAGGTTAACATGTTGCTGATGCACAGGGTGACTACATAGATGTGTAGTAATAGTATCATGTTGTTAACAGTACTGTGTGCTGATATAATTGTGGGTATATCCCAGCATGCCTGATGCAGTAAGGGTATGATTGTCTTGTACTGTTGTCTACACCCATGGTAAGTACCATAGTGTATCATCTGCACATGTTGGCATACTGGTGGTAAGGATGTCAACAGAAGGCTACATACATAGGTAGCACAGGGGATAATGTAATGAAAGTATTGATATGCAATGATGGACATGTAAACTGCAAGTGGCATGTTGCCCACACTGGACTCTGCAATGCGGATGTTTGAGGATGTTGATATGTGTGCAGTACTACACGACTGGTACAGGACACACAAGAGCACACATCTCATACCATGTTAGACAGCCCCAACACACAAAACTAACTTTCACAGGAGGGAGAGTCCCCATAAATGTCAGGGATACTGTGGTGGCAGGCCAGGTAGCATGCATCCTACTAAGTATGGAACCACCGAGTGAAGGCTCAGTGTCTGTTATTTGACATGTGTATTACTGCAGGTATGAGCACCTGGGTTTCCATCCAGTTATTGTACATCCTGACGGTACATGGTCTGTACACTTGTGTGTGCTGAGACTGGACCCTAGCCATCTGATCTGTGTATTTCCATGTACATGTGTATAGTGCCTGCATATTTGCACTGTTACCTACTGGAAGTGGTACAGCTTGTTTGTTGTACAATGGACTACATGCAGCCCTGCTTGCTGTCGCTTTGTTTGCATACATGTTTGCTTGCAGTTACCCTGGAACACTGATCCCACCTGCAATGCAGAGTTACAGAGCTTCTGTGGACTCCTAGTGACATCTGCATAGCTTACTATATGTATGTCCATGTCTCACTTGACAGAACGTCACTGTTTGTCCTGTTCACATGTACGTTGCCTGTGACACATTGCATATGACTTACCTGGCATTTGTCCACGTGAGCAGTCATATATGCCAGTGCTAACTAATCACTGGCACTACACCCTCACATACTCACCTTCTGTTGAACCACCTGCTTCGCTAGGGACGGCTTGCACCTGTCAACCCTGGGCTTTCGGATATTGGCAAAGGCTCTTGCTACCCCCATAGTGCCTTTTTTAGGCAAGGCTCAAAAGACAAACCCATCTCCATAGGTATCACAAGGGATAAGAAACTAAGAGTAATGCTACTCAACGCCAGAAGTCTAAACCTCAAGATGCACACACTCGAAACTCTCCTTAGCATGGAGAACATCAATATCTGTGCAGTAACAGAAATCTGGTTCAGGGCTCCCGAGAGCACCCCAGCACTACCAGGTTATACCTCATACCATGCTTTTCGGCCCCAAAACTTGGACCGAACCACAAAAGGATGGGGAGTATCGATATTCATCAAAGATACCCACACCTCCAGGTTGGTGGCAAAGCACGAAGCATCAGAGACTATCCATGTGCAACTAACAGTGGGTAAAACTGCCTTCCAGTTTATAGCCTGCTACAGACCACCCTCCCAAACCCAGGAACCCCACTCGGCCTTCCTGAGAACACTGGAAAATATGAAGGTCTCTCCAAACACCATTATATTGGGCGACTTCAACTACTCAAACATAGACTGGGAGCATTACTCTAGCTCCAGCACCGTAGCTCAAAGGTTCCTAGAATTTATAAACTGAAATGCTATGGAACAACTTGTTACCACTCCCACAAGAGGGGAAAACATACTGGACCTGATCATCACCAACATGGGGACTCTATGCTCCAGACCAGAAGTGTATCCCTCACTGGTAAGATCAGACCATAAACTAATCTCACTGGATATTCACATCCCGACCCCAGCCCCTGCCCAGAAAACCACAGTGAAAAACTTCTCTAAAGCAAATTTCACACTCCTCAAAACCGAGGTGGAATCCTTCAAAGCCCCCGGACCTGTGGAAAATATAGCCCAGACCGCAGAATCCTTTATAAACGCATTCTATGAACACCTTCAGGAATGCATGGATCATGCGATCCCAAATAAATCCAAGACCCAATCCTCCAAAGGCAGACGTCCTGTCTGGTGGACCCCAGCCATAATCAAACTATACAATAGAAGGAGGAAGCTACTAAATGATAGAGCGAAATCCCAAAAAGGGAAGGCATCACTGATCAGTATTAGCAAAAAACTACGGGCACTCATAAAATTGTCTAAGGCCAGCATCGAGAGAAAAATTGCACAGGACACTAAGGATAATCACAAGGCTTTCTTTAGTTATGTTAGGAACCTGGGTGGTAATTGCCAGATATGCTCAGAATTAGTCCAAAATGGCAAAAAATACACCGAACCCACAGACATTGCCAACATCCTAGCTGACAGGTTCAGCGCAAACTTCTCCCCCCCCTCCACACCAAAAGGGCAAATATCTATCCCAGCAGAGTGCAGCCCCCCTGACATCTCAGATGCTCAGGTAAGAGCCCCCTCTCCAAAGCAAAAAACACAGCATCAATGGGACCAGACGGTGTCCTGGGCTGTGTCCTACATGAACTCCAAGAAGAGCTAAACCCAAACATTAAACTACTGTTCAATCTCAGCCTTACTACAGGATATGTGCCCAAAGAGTGGCATACAGCAACAGTGGTCCCTCTCCATAAAGGTGGTGCCTCAACGGATCCTGGAAACTATCGCCCCATAAGCCTGACTAGCTTGGTCTGCAAAGCTATGGAAAGGATCATCATGGACCTCATAAATAAAGATATTGGGGACCTACAATTACTGGATCCTACCCAGTTCGGCTTTGTTAAGGGCAGATCCTGCCTCTTAAACCTGGTTGATTTCTTTGAAACAGTCACCAAGGCCATTGACGAGGGGAAGGTGGTCCACACAGCCTACCTGGACCTCGCAAAAGCCTTCGATACAATACCCCACTCGGGCATTATAGATAAGCTCACCAGCTTAAATATAAACCCCTATGTCACTAGATGGATTGCAAACTGGCTCAAGGACAGAACCCACATGGTTAGAATTGCTGGAGCCATGTCAGACTCCAAACCAGTTACAAGTGGTGTCCCACAAGGCTCAGTCCTGGGACCTCTTGTTCGGTATATATTTCTCGGAGGTACAGGCCAACACGGAAGGACTGTGGCTGACCAAGTTCGCAGATGACTGCAAACTGGGCACCATAATCGACTCTCCAGCCGACACAAGCATCCTCCAAAAGGGCCTCATAGAAACAGACAACTGGTGCCAGAGCCATGGCCTCAAGCTAAATGCCAAAAGTGTATAGTCATCCACTTTGGCAAAACAAAGTGCCCACAAATTACCACATAGGTGGTAATCCATTAAGTACAGAAGAAGTAATTAGGGACCTGGGGACCCAAGTTGATAGCAATCTCGCTTGACAACCACGTGGCCAAAGTGGTTAGAAAAACATTTTATATAGCCCACCTAATCATGAAGGGATTCACATCTAGATCAGGGGAGGTCATCGTGCCTCTTTACTCATCCGTCATCAGGCCCATAATTGAGTACAATGCCCCTTTTGGGATGTACCTTACCAGACACCTGCAGCAACTGGAAAGACCCCAGAAGTACCTCACCAAGAGGATCAAAGGGCTCAAACAGATGCCATATGCTGCCCGGTTAAAGAAACTCCATCTCTACTCAGTGGCATACCGCCTGTTCAGAGGCGATCTGTGCCTAACGTATAAAGCCATGTCCAACCCGGAATTAATGGACATGCTGCACCTCAGAAAATCCAAATCCCATCGAGCTACGTGCTAGAGAGACTTGAACCTCAGCACTGAAATAAATAGGACATGCTGGAGGGACAGATTCATAACCCAGAGGCTCCCTTCACTCTGGAATAAAATCCCAGTCCAGGTTAGGCAGAGTCCCTCATTGACTGTCTTCAAGAGGAATCTTGATGAGTGGATGGGAGATCGTAGGTTTACCCCGGGTATCACTTCTGTGTCACTGTTAGACTGAGGCACAGTATACCAACCTCGAAAAAGGGCATAGCAAAATAAATTTAAAATGGGTGGCGAAAGCCAAACACATACTGGCTAGGCTTATAAATGCCCTAGGGCAGATAGCCTAGTATGAACCTATGAACTTATGTACCTTGTTCCCCATTGGCCCTATGTGCTGTTAATCACCATGGCAATCACAATGTGCAAAGGTCACTTGTCAGTCACCTCTATGGTACAGTTCTGGAATATGTGGGTCATGTGGCAATGTCACAGCTGCCATATGTATACAGTCAACCCTCTCCCCTACACATGGACGTACAACACATGTATGAGATGCAACCACATAGCCAAACTGGGGACTAAGCACTCTGAACCCAGTACTGGCATAACCTGTCAGGTGGCATGAAATACTACAGTGACTACAAAACCAGTCTGTTGTAGACCTACACTGACAGCAATCCAAACACGTGAACACACTGGGCCATTTGTGGAGCCTCAGAATAGCATCCTGCCTGAGCAGCAGACACCTCTGCAGCTGCCACACAGGCATATGTTAAGCCGGAACACAGCACGTGCAACACATAGCACACAAATCCTGTGTGCCAAACAGTCACAGCCTGTACGGCTAGACAACACACCTGCTACAGTTGTGTTAGGTTACTTTATTGTCCGGTACAGTGAGGTCCCGCTCACCAGGCTGGACAAGGTGAAGGTCACAGTGATATTCCCGTGGGGCACTATGGTCCACCACATAACACAAGCATACAGGTCAGTCAGAGGCATGGACACACATTTGTCCATGCCACTATGGCTGACCTGTGATGTACCTCCCTGGACTACATGATAAGGAACATGGAAGGGCTCTCTGAGCATGTGGCACAGGCTGGTATGACCCTGACCTTGGTTGGCCTCATACCCTCTCCAGGAATGCTGACGTATTACTGAATGCTGATGAATTACTGTAGCTGCAACACCCTAGCTGAAAGGTTCCTAGCATGTAATCACTGCATTGCTATGGAACAACTTGTTACCACTCCCACAACAGGTGAAAACATGCAGCACCTGTTCATCAACAACATGTAGACTATATGCCCCAGACCAGATGTGTATCCCTTGCTGCTAGGATGATACCATATACATCTCACACTGTATATACACATACCATATGCAGCACCCGCACAGAAGATCACAGTCATAATGTTATCCAGTGCAAATACCATGTATTCACATGTGGCAATCATCAGACATGGGAACTATTGAAGGTCACAGGTACATATGTGTATTTGGCACACACATACATCATCTGTGTCCATTGCCATTACTGGTTTAATCGATGTCATGCATTATTGTGAACAACAACCCACACACATGGGCATTCTGTGTGACAAAAACACACGTGGCATGTGTCAAATTCAAAGCCATAACTAACTGTGCTATGACAGTAGTGAGAGACGCAGTAGCAGAGCATGCTATTTGCATTACTGGGAGATTTGCCCTCTTCTGCTGTACTTGTAGGGTGCTGACATCATCTCTGTGTAGAGATTGGAATATGCAGCAGCTGGTGTGTTGTACTGGTTGGCAAAAGGGTCAGTTCTCTCATACATGTAATTGCACACACCCTACTTCCACCCCCCCAACACACACACACACACACTTGCCATTTGCAGGATTCAAACCCCTACCTAACTATGTTATGAAACACAAGACGGACGCATTAGCAGAGCACGCTATTCGCATTACTGGGAGGTTTTCCTTCTCCTGCTGTACTTATAGGGTGCTGACATCATCAGTGTTTAGAAAGGGGAATGTGCATCCTGTAGTGTGTTCTCCTAGTTGCCAAAAGGGACATTTCCCTCACACAGAATTGCACACACACTAACCCCCCTCACCCAAACACACACACTTGCCATTTGCAGGATTCAAACTCCTACCTAACTATGTTATGACACTCAAGACGGACGCATTAGCAGAGCGCGCTATTCGCATTACTGGGAGGTTTCCCTTCTCCTGCTGTACTTATAGGGTGCTGACATCAACAGTGTTTAGAAAGGGGAATGTGCATCCTGTAGTGTGTTCTCCTAGTTGCCAAAAGGGACATTTCCCTCAAACAGAATTGCACACACACTAATCCCCCCTCACCCAAACACACACACTTGCCATTTGCAGGATTCAAACCCCTACCTAACTATATTATGACACTTGAGGGAGACGCATTAGCAGAGCGCACTATCCGAATTACTGGGCATCTGTTCTGCACCTGCAGTATTTATAGGGTGCTGACATCATTATTTCTACAGAGGTATGTACATCTAGTACTACCTGTCAGGTGGGCGATAGTATATATATGCATTTGCAGCCACCTACTTCAGGGTCAGATATGCACATCGCACTGGCAGGTTATGTTCTATACCATGCTTCGTGACCACAGGACCTGTAGCACACAACACAACCAGTTCGGACCACCCCTCCCACATCCAGGACACACACTTTGCTTCCCTGGGAACAGTGCCAAGATATGCAGGTGTTTACATACACCATTCCAGTTGTTAACGTCAGGTAAAGGTATATTGTGTGTGGGAACTACTCAGGCCTCTACAACATTACCCTACAGCCACTACAATTTGTGAGTCCATGTGCTATGGCAGAACCACTCACCACAGCCACAAGGGGGAATACATATTGCACCTGACCATCTGCAACATGGGTACTCACTGTTCCACACCAGAGGTAGACCACCATTGTTGATATCTGACCATACCCACCTTTCCCTGGACATCCATATCCCATCCCCACCCCCAGGCAAGGTTGTCACTGCAAACAAAGTGTATTTATCAAAAGCAGACTTTACACTTGTGAAGACTGGGGTGGAAGACTTCAAAGGACCCATGCTGGGGGAGTATACAGGCCACTCTGCATAATCCTTGACAATTGCATTCTATGAGCATGTGGAAGGTTTGCATTGATCATGCTATCCCTAATATACCCATGACTGCTCCACAACAGGACACCTGTCAGATGTGCACCAGCCATATATGAGCTGTCCAACAGACAGAGTGAGCTAATACATTGCAGAGCAGTAGCCCACAGAGGGTGGACATCTCTGAACAGTACTGGCACGACACTTCAATCCCTCATAATCATCACGACAAAGTGTTGACAGTGAAATTGTCCAAACAATGCAGATAAGGCTCCCCTCAGTCTGTTATTGACACCCACTTACTGTTAGAGGTCCTCACCAACCCTCTTCCAGCACACACCAACAACATAGATGTGGCTTAGCAAATTCAACCCCTGGGATCTCCACTGTGTCCCTGCTTGACAGAGGCACAGCACACTAGCCTCACACAGTGCCTTATGTCCTTGTGAGCCATTTTAAGCCTAGACAATTATCCCTTTTGAGACTCAAACCCTGCACCTTGTGTTTCTAAGGCAAACACCTTAACCATTAGGCCACCCACTTTACAGTGGCACAGTAGCCTACTGTACTGGGGAGGCAGACGCCAAGCACACTCTGGCTAAGCTGTCATTCCCTAGGGCAAACAGCCTAGTGTTGACCTGTACACCCATATGTTTAATTGTCAGATGCACAATATTTGTTGCTGATAGACTGTTTGCAGGTCTTTATTGCCATAGCATTCCCTGTTTCTATGAACAACATGTGTATCTGTGGAAGATGTTTGAATATGAGAGGGATCCACTATATCATGTATGTCTCTGTAGTCATTTAACTGTGTGCACTGGGCAGATTGCTGTAATTTGGTTGGTTCCTGGAATAACACGTACAAATACCAGATATGTGTGGCCAACTGCTAAACTGAGATTTGGCCTAAGTGTGTGAGCATGCCCAGTTCAGGCTTTCCATGGCATGTTGTCTGACATATGTCTCATTTATCAAAGTGTGCGAGCATGCCCAGTGTGAGCTTTCCATATGTTGAACTCTGCAGCCCACCACATTTGTGGATGAGTGTGAACTTCAACAATATCTCACGTTTATGGTTGTGTGTTGTGTGTCATGTTGTGTAGTTACTGTCCAACTGCTTTGTGTCTGAACACAACAGGGATTATACTGTGCCTGCAGGATTTGCATGGGATACTTTGCATACAGTTGTCAACATCCTTTCATACTGACCTAACACTGTAGTACCGTATAGTGTACTGGTTCAGTACTTTCACTGTGGTGGACAGTATCCTGGGCTTTAGTCCTATCACTGCTTCACATTTTCATAGTGAGCACAACAGCCTGGTTAGTGGCCAGTTGTGCACATCTGACCATGTTGCATTATGTTCAGATATGTACTACTTAAACCAGGCTTGTCCAACATTGGTAGTGTATTCCACAACATAGGTGTACATTGGCAAACACTAGCGATGTGCCCTAGGCCATTTCTAATGCTAGTCGGAGAGTGTGTTTGTCCTTCGACACACATTGTAAGTGGAGTTTGCCATGACATATGTCATGGTTAGTATACTGTGCCTCCGTCTACCCGTGACATAACAGTGATACCCAGGGTAAACCTACCATCTCCCATCCACTCATCAAGATTCCTCTTGAGGAGAGTCGATGAGTGACTCTCTGGCTAACCTGTACTGGGAGTTTACTCAAGAGTGGGGGTGGCTTCTGTGTTATGGATCATTCAGTACAGCTTGTCCTATGTATGTCAGTGCTGGGGTTCAGGTCTGTCATGTGCATAGCTCACTGCCATTCAGAATGTACAAGGTGCAGCATGTTCATTGATTCCAGCTTGGACATGGCTTTATACATCAGGCACAGCTTGCCTCTGGGTGGGCAGTATGGCAGTGTGTGGAGCTGCAGTTTGTTTAATCAGGCAACACATGACATCTGTTCAAGCTCTTTGATACTCCTGGTGAGGTACTTTTGGGGACTTTACAGTTGATGGAGGTGTCTGCTGAGGTACATCCCACAGGGGCTATTGTAGTCAATTGTAACGCTGATGAAGGATGACTGCAGAGCCACAATGACCTCCCCTTATCTAGATCTGACAACCTTCATGATTAGGTGGGTATATGGTATGTTTCTGTAATCACTACAGCCACATGCTTGTCCAATGCAGGATATCTATCAACTTGTGTCCCCAGGTCTCTCATTACATGTTAAGTACTTAATGGGTTAACACCTATGTGGTAATTGGTGGGCATTTACTGTATATCCACAGGGGTTGACTATACACTTTTCTGCAATTAGCTTGCTAACATGGCTATGGCACCAGTTGTCTGTTTCTATGTGGCCCTTTTGTGGGATGCTTGTGTCAGCTGGAGGGTCAGATCTGGTGGCCAGTTTGTAGTCCTCTTCAAACATGTTCAGACACAGTCCTTCCATGTTGGCCTGTACCTATGGGACATATATACCAAACGAGACAGGTCCCAGGACCAAGGCTTGTTTGATGCCAGTTATATCTGGTTTGTAGTCTGACATGGCTGCAGCATGTCTGACCATGTCAGTTCTGTCCTTGGTCTGGTTTGCAACCCCTCTACTGACATAGGGGTTTATATTTAAGCTGGTGAGCTTATCTATAATGAACACGTGGGGTATTGTATGGAAGCCTTTGCAAGGTCCAGCTACGCTGTGTGGACCACATTGCCCTCATCAATGACCTTAATGACTGTTTCAAATGAGTCATACATGTTTAAGGGGCAGGATCTGCACTTAAGAAAGCCACACTGGGTAGGGTCTGGTGTCAGTAGGTCCCCAATATCTTTATGTCTGCGGTACATGCTGATCCTTTCCATAGCTGTGCAGACCAAGCTTGTCAGGATTCTGGGGTGGTAGTTTGCAGTATCCATTCAGGCAACACCTTTGTTGAGAAGGACCACTGTTGTTGTACACTGCTCTTTGGGTACATATCCTGTGGTAAGGCTGACATTGTGCAGTAGTGTGATTTGGCATTCCATTCTTCTTGGAGTCCATGTTGGACTCAGCCCAGGACACCATCTCATACCATTGCTGCTGTGTGTTTTGCTTTGTAGATGCTGGCTGTTACCTCAGCATCTGCAGTGTCAGGGGGCCAGCAGTCTGCTGGGATAGATATTTTGCATTCTGGGGGTTGCACTGCACCTGTCAGGTTGGATGTTGGCAATATGTGTGTGTGTTTGGTATGTTGTTTGTAATATTTGAGTGATTCAGAGCATATCTGTAAATTCCCAACAAGGTTCCTACCATCAGTTAAGAAAGCCTTGTGATTATCCTTAGTGTCCTGTACAATTTGTATCTTCATAGGTTCATACTAGGCTATCCACCCTAGGGAATTTATAAGCCTAGCCAGAGTGTGTGTGGCTTTCGCCACCCCTTGCTATGTGAATATTATGGCCATTTATGATTTACTTTACTGTGCCTCTGTCTGGACGTGACACAGTGAAGACCCCAGTGTACATCTACGATCATCCATCCACTTGGCAAGATTCCTGTTGAAGAGTGTCAGTGAGGGGCTCTGCCTAACATGGAGTGGGATTCTGTTCCAGGGTGTAGGGAGCCTCTGGGTTATGTATCTGTCCCTCCAGCACATCCTATTTCATTATGTGTTGAGGTTGACATCTCTCACTCTCACAGCTCCGATGGCTTTGGGTTTTCTGGGGTGGAGCATGTCCATTACTCCTGTGTTGGACATGGCCTTGTACAACAGGCATACAATGCCTCTGTGTAGGCAGTATGTGACTGCATTCAGCTGGGGTGTCTACAGCCAGGCAGCATATGACATATATTTGAGACCCTTTATCCTCTTGGTGAGGTACCTTTGAGGTCTTTCTAACTGCTGCAGGTGTCAGGTAAGGTACATCCCAAATGAGGCATTGTACTAGATTATGGGTCTGATAAGAGAACAGTATAGGGGCACAATGACCTCTGTTGACGTAGATGTGAATCCTTTCATGATACGGTGTCCGATATAGACAGTCTTCCTAGCCACGTTGGCAATGTGAGTGTCACATAACAGGTTACTGTCCACTTGTGTCCCTAGGTCCCTGATTACTCCTTCCATACATAATGGTTTACCACCTGTGTGGTAATTTGTGAGTAACTTGTTTGGTATTTGGAGGGACATTCATACTGTCCTGTGTCTTCAGGACGGCTGGGTGGGGTTCCTGTGTGTGAGAGTGTGGTCTGTAGCATGGTACAGACTGTACAGCAGTTTTGCCTATGGTTAGTTGCACATGGGTGGTCTCCGATGCTTCGTGCATTGTCAGTTACCTGGACGTATGGGTGTCTGTGCTGAATATGGATACTCCCCCTCCTTTTATGTTTTGGTCCAGGTTTTGGGGCCATAACGCATGATATGAGGTATAACCTGGTAGTGCTGGTGTGCTGTCAGGAGGCTTGCTGCAGGTTTCTGTCACTGCATGGACATCAATGTTCTCCATACTGGGAAGGGCCTCGGGAGCATGCATATTGAGGTTTACACGTCTGGCATTGGTCAGCATTACCCTTATGTTTCTTTCCACTTATGTTTTCTAGGGTGGTGGGTTAGTCTTTTCAGCCTTGCCTACGAAAGGCTCTGTGGAGGTGGCAAAAGCCTTATCCAATATCCAGATGCCCAGGGGTAACAGGTGCAAGCCATCCCTGGAACAGCAGCGTGGCTTGTCAAGCATGACATCCCAAGCAGACAGACATTGGATCCCCTTGGAATGACACCAGTAATTGTGCCACTTGTTAAAGCTGATCATTCTGTGTTTGTACTGTGGCATCATTCTTGGTGAGGGTAGGATGCTGCAAACGGTCAGTGTCATACCGGCCTGGACTACATAATCGGAGAGCTCATCTATGTCTCTTTTCATGTAGTCCGGGGAGGTACATCTCAGGTCATTCACGCTAGCATGGACAATGACTGCATCATATTACTACTTGCTTTGGGGTGACCTGCGTACTTGTGTTATGTGGCATATTGTAGCAGCCTACAGGCAGCTTACTGTACCCTTTCCCTTGTTCAGTCTGGTGAGCGGGACAGCAGTGTGTCTGACTATGGAGTCACCTATTACAACTGTATCAGGCATGTTGTTTCTCCTTCTGGTCTGTGACTGTTTGGCACACCAGCTTTGTGTACTATGTGTTGCATGTGCTATGTTTGGAGGTTGTGGTTGCTTGGGTGTCTGCTTTGGAGGCCTCTGTTGATGTGGTGTGTTTGTAAGTAGGGCCTCCGGGAATGTTTTTCTGTGTTTATGTCTTTGGTTTGCAGTTGTGATAGGTCTATGTGGGACTGGGTTTGTGGTGTGTGTGGTTACCTTCTCCTCCTGACTAGTTTTGACAGTACTGAGTTGAGGGAGCTCAGCCTCCGGTTTGGATAAATGGTTGCATCTCTCACATATATTTGTAATTCTTGGGGGGAGTTGAGGTTTGTCTGTGTACTTGGGGCAGGTGTAACATTGCCTCAAGATTCACAGATTCAACTTGTTGTAGCTGGCCTTAGTGGATTGTATGTGTGGACATATTTTATTGCCATACTACTGATCAGTGATTACTTCCCTTTTTATGTTTGCTCTATCATGTAGTAGCTTCCTCATTCTCTTGCATGGTTTGGTAATGGCTGGATTCCACCATGCCAGATGCCTGCGTGTATGGCATTGTGTCTTGGTTTTATTTGGGATTACATAATCCAAGCATTCCTGGCAGTGTTCATGGAATGCCTGTATAACAGGTTCTGAGGTGTGGCCCATATTTTGCACCTGCACAGGGCCTTTAATGGATTCCACATCAGTTTGGAGGAGTGCAATTTTTGCTTTACACATGTTTTTCACTGTGGTTTTCTGGCCAGGGACTGTGGTCAGGATGTGTATATCCAGTGTGATTACTCTATGGTCTGGTCTTACCAGTGAGGGATACACTTCTCATCTTGCCATCCAGTACCCATGTTGCTGATTATCACATCCAGTATGTTTACCCCTCTTGTGGGAGTGGTACGTTGTTCCTGGGCATTTTGGTTTATGGATTCTAGGAACTTTTGTCCTACAGTGTTGGAGCTAGTATAATGCTCCCAGTCTATGTCTGGGTATTTTCAGTCACCCAATATAATGTGGTTTGGAGGGCTTGATATATTCATGTATTCCAACATAGGCTAGGTGCAGTTCCTGGTGTTAGGACGGTAGTCTGTAGCAGGCTATAAACTGGGAGGCAGTTTTAGCCACTGTTACTTGACCATGGCTAGTCCATGCTGCTTCTTGTTGTGGTACCAACATGGGGGTGTGGTTATCCTTGACAATTATTGCTAGTCACCCTCCTTTTGTAGCTTGTTCCATGTTTTGAGGCTGTACAGCACAGTATGAGGTGTAACCTGGTAGTGTTAGGGTGCTGTTGTGAGCCTTGACCCAGTTTTCTGTTACAGGACAGATATCAACATTCTCCATACTGGGGGAGTTTAGACTGCATGCATCTTGCTGTTTAGACGTCTGGCATTGGGTAGCATTACATCTAGGTTCTTATCCCTTGTGATACCTATGGAGGTGGGTTTGTGTTTTGAGCCTTACCTGTTCAGGGCATGCTGTGGGTAACAACAGCCTTTGCCAGTATCCATAAGGCCTGGACTGATAGGTGCACGCCAGCCCTAGCAGGTGGAGCATCATGTCATGCTCAGCATGTCATCCCAGGCTGGCACACATTGGATCCCCTTTGACTAACTGCAATACTTCAGCCAATTACTGCAATTGATCATCTAATCGTCATATTGTGGCATCATGCTTGGTGAGGGTAGGATGTTAGTCAGGGTCATCAAGTGTGCATATACTACATGGTGTTACATTGCTTAATACATGGCATTCATGCCTCAGGTGGTGCTGCAGGGCTGCCTCTGTAGGATGCACATACTACACTCCCTGTACATGTTTGAGAACAGGTTATGTCATTTTAGGCATCCCTGTTATTATATGAGTGAGTCAGAGAGGGGTATCATTCCCAGGGTTCCTACTGAGCCAGTGTATGTGCTATGCATTGCCTCTTTGCCAAGGCCAGGGCATACTGGGCACGCCTCCTTCTGCCTACTGGGGCAGGCTCAGGTTGTTCCTCCTCCGAGTCACGCTCTGCCTGTGATGGCCTTGGCAATGGTGGAGGGCTGTTTGGCCCGGCCCTATGCTGGTCCTGCTGCAGCTGTTTCCGCAAGATCATATTATGTAGCATAGCACATACCATGACAATTTGGGTACATGTAGTTGGTGAGTACTGCAAGGCTCCACCAGATGTGTCCAGACACCGGAACCATGACTTGAGCAGCCCAAACACACGCTCTATTACATTACGTGTTTGTGCATGTGCCTCATTATGGCGTTTCTGTTCAGGTGTGTGTGCGTTTCTGATGGGTGTCATCAGCCATGGCTCCAGTGCAAAACCTGCATCCCCCACTAGGTGTCCTTGTGGGATGTCCCCATTGGTAAATGTCTGGTACAGCTGCGTCAAATGCCAGATATGGGAATCATGGTAGCTCCCAGGGCAGCCAGCACACACATTCATTATTTTGCCCTGGGCATCACACACGACCTGGCAGTTGATGGAGGGGAAGCCCTTGCGGTTAATGTAGGCCCTACCCCGCTCACCGACTGGTGCTTTGATGCGTATGTGCGTGCAGTCTATTGCACCCACTACCTCAGGGTATTCCGCTATTTGCTGGAAGAGACGCATATTGCTGGCCAATACCTCACGGGCAATGGGGAAATATACATGATCACTGACATGTGCTGACATGGCATCCAGGAACTGGTGCAGTACCCTGGAGGCTGATGCCTGTGATATCCCCATCATATCACCAGTTGGTCTCTGGAAGGTACCTGTTGCTAGTATTCTTAGGCCAACACATACCTTGGTTTCCACTGGGATGGGTTCCCCTCTGTTGGTTCTGTGTGTGAGGCGTGGCCTGCACAGCTCGACAATTTGCTGTAGGAGGTCTCTGTCCACTCTATAGCGCTCTACTATCTCCAGCTCATGCAACCCATGGTAGGTGACCCTGGGCCTGTACACTCTTCTCCGTCTCCTCACTGTGGGTTGTCTGGCACCATTTGCATTGTCACCACCCTCAGCAAGTAGCCTATGTCTCCTTATGACAGCTATGGCAGACCCTAGCATTTCTGCTCTGAGTTCAGCTTTTTCAGTTTTCACTTCTAATAGCTTACTCCTGTCTTGCAGTGTCTCTTGAGAGAAACATCCTGCACTGCTATTTGCAGAGTTTTAAGTGCTTGGCTGAGCTACTATTCTGCCTGTGTAATTGCCTGCTTCTAATTGTTTTCACCTGCTAGCTCCAGCAGTATTCCCTGCTAGCTTCCTACTAATTCTGTTGCTTCCTTTTTCCTTTCTGTTTCCTCAGGGGGAGCAACGCGCATACCAGCAGAAGCACTCTCACAGTAGCTTACACGCGCGCACACATGCTTACACGGTTCAGAATCTGCTTATTCGGGTTAAAACGCACGCACACCAGCGCAAACAGTCTTACAAGTCTGCCAACAGGCTCCCACATGCTCAGTCTGCCTTACACGCGCGCACACTGCCCTACTCCGCCTTATGGCGCGCACACGTGCGCATGCACGCCCAACAAGAAACTTTGGTGTAAGCAACAGTGTACACCTTCCATTTCTTGACTTTCCCATGCTTATCTTGTGGCACTCCTCTTTCCATGATATGTGTCTGACATCTGTCATGTAACACTGACCTCCAATGAACTGCATTTCTTTCTGCCATTCCCCCCTGTGATGTCACCTATCTCCTACTCTATTCCTCCCCCTTATGTATCTCTTACACTACTCAGAATGTGCTCATTTGCTATGTGACAGTGGAATTCAGTATCCTAACACTCATTTACATCAGATTGCCTACTAATGCTTAGTTGCATGTCTTAGACTCAGCTTCCCCCCTTAGCAACCACTAAACGGTGGACATGTTGTTTTTGGTCTGCTGGTCCCTGCATTGTAAATCCATGTATTGCATAAAACCCACATTTGTGGGTTTATAACCTTCATTTTTATGTTTTATACAGCGCAGCCCGTTTGCGCGGGGCTGCGCTGCGTTTAAACATCGGCGATCGCCGAAAAAAAATTATTTATTTCTCATATTTGCATCGGGGTACCTTGCCAATGGCCACATATTTGGCTATTGGCATGCTGCGTGACACATATGCACCCTTTATTTGGAGCTGACATGGCTCCATTGTGTTTTTTGCAGAAACGTACTCAGTTGTCAACTGAGTACATTTCTGCAGCTAAAACGGCTCTTACACGGGCTGCTTTGGGCTTCCTGGATTGCTAATTTACCTCATTTGCATGCCTTTCAGCTACAAATGAGGTGATTAGCATATCCACGCCCACTCCGTGTAAGAGACGTTTTAACTGGTCTCTTACACGGAATTTAGGGCTGTTCCTGGATCGTGAGGGCTGCATGGAGTCTTACACTACTCTTAGACTCCGTGCAAGCCTTCGTGAATCCTGCCCAATGTCACTGAAATTAAATACGAAAGTCATTAACATCCAACACAGCTGGGATAGCAAACTCATCCACTGCAGCTATCTTTCCTATCCCTGCCTTGTTCCTGCGGTGCTGTCCTCTGTTGTGCGGCATTGGTTGGTGGGCATCTGACTTCCACTGGCTGACCAGCCTCTCTGACGTTCTCAGGGGGGAAGATCAATATAAAACATCATTATCCACCCCAGAAATCTGGTCTAGTTGAAAAGGAAGAAAAATACTTTGTTCTCGCTCCAATGTTGAAACATGCAGGAAGGTAAAGGGTAGAATAATTTCTTCTCATATGCTAAATTGTACCTATAAAATTTCTTTCATCTACATTTACTATTCCGGAAAGTAACTGTCAATTTTATCAAAATATCAGAATATTCAATCTGAACTGAAAAAAACACGTCTTATTTAATATTAGAATCAAGAATTTTAATCTCCTCTTTAAACTTAGAATGTTTTCGCTCATTATCTTTTATAATCAGGCTCATGAGCACATGAACTCACATCCAATGGGATCAAAGAGTTCAAGTAATTCATGATGTAAAATGGAATGAGCCTTAACCAACCGGGGATTTCCAAAGATGTAAACTCTGAAGTACATGCATGACATGAATGTATTCAGCCAAGAAAAAAATTGTCCAGTTGTAGGCTCCTCTGTTTAGTTAATTTAGATTCAAACACCTTCGGTTGAGAAACCAAGGGACTAGAAGGCGTATTGTCACCTGGAGCAAAAGTATTGCAATTTAACCAGGTACCAAAATCAGGCGAGAATATGTTACTTCTAACCTTGTCCTAGCAACCCCAGAATCCAACCAGCTGGACTGACTCCAGATTGTGGGTCCAGCTAAACATTAAAATACATCAGCCTGCTCTGTAGAACTACTGGGGACATATCTGGCAATTTGCTTTAACAAAATAGATAAATCACTAGGCAGAGTATCAGTTTGACAACTGGAAGTGCTCTCCTTGCTGGCCATTGTAACCATTTTATTCTTAATCAAACAGGAGACAAACAACCAGGAAACAATGAAAATTCATGAAAAACCAAAGGTGCTAAAAAGAGCCCGAAGCAGCATAAAAGATCTTCGTCCTTAATATAATATATTGTGTATTTTTCTATTGGATAGTTTTAGATATTTTTGATTGTTGTTTCTATTTTAAGGTTAAGTTTTAGTTGCATTAATTGGGCTAGCGAGTTTTCTCATTGTTCGGAGCTTATTGTATGTGATTTTCTTTGATACATAAGTGGGGTTTGTCATGGTTTTATTTTCTTTGATGAAGTCTTGTGTTATGTTAAGGATGAAAGCACTTTGGTGAATAAAAGGTCTTTTGTGCGGCTTCCCTGTCTTTTTTAGTCATTTAGTTTTTTGTGAGTTTTCAGTGGTTGCTGGTTGTTAGTCCCACTAGACTTGTGGCCTAATTTCAGGGGAGACCCAATGTGGTATTTATACCACCAGAGGAAAACTGGCCAGGGCATCAGGAAACAACTTCTGTTTTGAACAGGTGCCATGCAACCTCTCAACTATCTTTATTTTGGTGCAAAATTCCTATTTATAGGCTTGATTTACCCCTTCACACAATTTTCTGAGTTCCCCTCATAACAAGTGATTTTTGAAGCTGTCTAGTACACAGAAAACCATGCTACATGACCATCCCACTGGTGGCAATAATAATTTAGTGAAAGAGGACACACATCTTACATCTCTGTTTTTTTCTTAAGCAAAAATAAATGACCTTGTGTGGCAGAATTTGCAATACATTTCATTAAAGTTTACATATTTTACACTGTCTCTTTGATAATATGTTTATATAATTTTTATCATTTTTGTCGCTGTCTGTTTTTTTAAGTAGTATCCCACATTCCTACTGGAAAGGTGAAGAGTTGTGGGCTATATGGTATTCAAATGTTATGCTAATTAGCTGTCCAGATTTTTAGCTGGATGTTCCTACTTTGAGAGCCGATGTTCCTATTTTCAGTGTCCGCAGGTTGGAATCTTTTACATCCATCTGAGCTACCACCAACTCTAGCAGAAGGGATCTTGGTGTAACATCTCATCCGATGCTGCTACAGCATCCGAATAAGTGGGATTCTTCTCACTTATTCTAGTCACTGCCCCTGTTGCTTTCAAGCAATATGGTGCCTTTCTTGTGTGAGGGGAATGACATTCTAATGTAGCTGCTCTTATGACATCTTTGGAATATAACATGTATAAAATCAGCATTATCGTTTTATTTTTTCTTTCTGCAGAACAGCTGGTCATTGGATGATATTTTTCATTCCTAAATATTTGTTCATTTGGATCTTAGTGCTAAATGATGTGTTATTAAAATATACTCATATCATGTAGATGTATATATCACACTTCATTGTTTGAGAAATGTTTTTCTTATTTAATGACTTTACAATCAAAATAACTAAGTTATTTTTCATGTCAGAGACATAAAGACTCCAAATATATTAACTTGCAGTAATTTTTTGTCTTGAATTTCTTCAAGTTTTTGACACCAGATTTAACAAAACAACAAAGTTTGTAAAACTTGTTTTCTTCAAAACTTATGTAAGTTAAAAAAGAGGTAAACCAAAACAGAAGGGAATTAGATGTCCAGCAAAGGGAGGTGTCCCAAAAAAATCAGCTCTGTTCTTCTGTCATGTTAGAAAAGCCTAAATAACATAGAGAAAAGCTGATAAAAACAGAAAAAAAATTAAACTTCAAAAAATGTGTCTACTTCTCAGTAAATTAGTAGTGGACATTTAAATAATCCCACTAAAAGAAATTACAATCCATTAAAAAAAAAAAAAAAAGATAAGGAAGCATTGCTATCAGCACCATGCACAACCTAGAGCTGTTTACTGAATTTCCTGTTTGCACTTATTTTTAAAATCGTTTTTTTCTCAAAACTTGCATTTTATCTGTCTTTGGCCTAGCACTCTTGTGTGGGGACATTTACTGCACTGTTATAACTTGCTGATACTTGTTAACCTCTGCTATCTCTGAAAAAAAAAAAAAAATCTTGCTTTTTTCCCACTTTTCTGAGATTTAAAAAAGTTCAATTACAGGCTTGCTGTTCTTGAACTGTTTGTAAGTTTCTGTGAGGCCATTTTTTGCTTGGGCTAAAGGAAAGTCTCTCTGTTGATCAGTGGCAGTGAAAAACATTGAGCAGCCTGCCTGCACCTGTGGGAGTGGTTACTGATTTGAAACTGTAGATGTTCTTCATCTCACATTGCTGCAGTCCTAACACTTGGGTAGTCCGCTGTCCCTCGGTCGGCCCGAATATCAGAGTATAAGGCTGACGTCGGTCAAGGCGCATTTGACTGACATCAGAACGTCAGGGTACAAATGCGCATGACCGACGTCATATCCTCAGTCTTTTTTGCCGCATGGTCCGATGCAGAAGCAGTGTTGCAAGTGCCGTTCGGCGTTCTGAAATTTTTCGAATTCGGAGTTTCAGACCGAAGTCAGAGTTGGTTAAGTACCCCGTTGGGGAATATTTTGGTTTTTCTTGCCTCAGTGGTTTACCGGATGTCAGAAAAAGTGAATAACTGTATTTCTTGTGGGAAACAGATACCGCATAGGGATTACCATAATTTGTGTATACCTTGTTTGGGACCTGAGCACGACGTTGTTGGGTGTCGCTTTTGTGCTAGGTTCAATAAACGCACTATAAAGCGTAGGTTGGATTGTGCCAGGTTGGTCTTTGGGAAGCGGTGCAATTACAATATGCCGTCGGATGCTCCGACGCCGGCTTCCTCAAAGAAGCGCAAGGACAAGGCAGTTAAACTTAGATTAGAGGAGTCGTCCGAACCGGACGCCGGTTCTTTAGAGGCGTCAGTGGAACCGGTGGTTCCGACGGAGGCCTCTATGGAGTCCCAGGGAGAAACTGTGTTTTTACAGGATGTGGCCTCCCAGGAGGCAGGTCAGGCTGTAGGGGCTTCTCAGGTAACTGTACTCCCCTCCCTTCCTAAGGTGTCTAGGCCCTCTCTTTCGGCTTCCAAGGCTTCTCCTAGAGGCAGGTCTAGTTTTGCTTCTGTGGGTGTCACTCCTAGTTCTTCAGGTTCTGTGCCCAAAAAGCACATGCTTAAAATGGCAGAAGATTTAATTACTTTAATTAGAGGCTCTATGCCCCCTCCTGATAAGAGGCCTAGGATGGAACCTGTGTTGGGGGATTATGAGCAGGCTTCGGATGTGTCTGAGTCTTGACTGAAGACTTGCAGGAGTATTCTCATTATTCTGATTCTGATGTGGATGATTCTACTCCTTCTGCTTCTCCTCCTGAGGTTTTTTCTTTTTCAGAGACCCTTCACTCCATGAGAGAGCATTTTAAATGGGAAGGTCAGGATTTCTCTGATTCCAGGAAAAGGCTTAGGGAATTTTTGTTTTACCCCAGCATAGGCCTTTAGCTATACCTCCTGTTCTGAATGTAGTGGAAGATGTGTTTGCAGAGGCTTCGCTTAATCCTGATTCTTTGCCTCCTGCTCCTGTTAAACCAGACAGGTATTACAGGGTGCCTGAAGCTCATAAGTATCTTTTTAAGAGTCCTAGGGCAGACCCAGAAACTGTTAGCCAGGGGCCTAAGGGTGTAAAGGCTTCTGTTGTCAAGAATCCGGTTCCTGCAGATAAAGAGGCCAGGGCCTTGGATAGATGGGGTAAGAAAGTTTATACTTCTTCCACTCTAGCCATGAGAGCTTTGAATTGCCAGTTTCACATGTTGAAATATCAAAATTATCTCCTTTCACAGTTGAAATCTAAGGTTGATGCTCTGGCGGAAGGTATTGATTGTAAAGAGTTACAAGATTTAGTGCATGTTTCTGAACAGGTGGGTAAGCATTCTTTGCAATGTGGTTTTGATGCTGTACAGGCCTCGTCTAGGGTGGCTGCCACTGGGTCAGTTCTTCGCAGGCATGCCTGGCTGAGGGATCAAAGTTTATCTGACCATGTTAAAACTAGGATTTTGGATGCCCCTTTGCAATCTGATGTCTTGTTTGGTTCTCCTGTTGAGGCAGTTTTAAAGAAAATGGAAGACAAGGCTAAGTCTATGCAGACTGTTAAAGATTTTTTGCAAGTTCAGCCTCCAAAGTTTAGTAGAAATTGGCCTACTAAAGGGTGGACGTATCCTTCTTATGATTCCCAGTCTAGGGGTAGATCTAGACGTGGCAGGGGCAGAGGTCAGGGCTCTTTCAGGCCTAGGACAGGGAGTTCTCCTGCACAGTCTTCGGGTGAGGGCAGGGGTCAGTCCTTTCGTAAACAGACCCAATGACCTACCTTTTCAGCTGCCAGAACCTTCTCGACTGGCAGCACCTTTGGGAGGAAGGTTGGCACTTTTCAAAGAAAATTGGAGTTTGATTACCCAAGACAGATGGGTACTGGATATCATACATCACGGTTACAGGTTTTATTTCCATACCTTGCCTCCTTTCAAAGGCATGCCAGACATTCCTCCTCAACAAAGAATAGAGGCTCACAAGCAAATTTCTCTGTTACTCCAAATAGGGGCCATACAGCCGGTTCCTATGCCAGAAAGGGGCCTAGGATTTTATTCTCGCCTGTTCCTGGTGCCAAAAAAGGGGAACACGTGGAGACCAATTTTGGATTTATCTATCCTCAACACTTATCTGGACATTCCCAAGTTCAAAATGTTGACGTTACAACAGCTTTTACCTCTACTGGGCAAGGATCACTGGATGGTAACTTTGGATCTCAAGGAGGCTTACCTTCATGTTCCTATCAGGCTAAGTTGCAGGAAGTATCTGCGTTTTCGGACTGGGACTTCTCACTATCAGTTCTCTGCATTGCCCTTTGGCTTATCTACTGCGCCCAGAGTATTTACAAAAGTTCTGGCTCCAGTGATAGCTTTCTTCAGGCTAAAAGGAATACAAATCTATCCTTATTTGGACGATTGCCTGATACTGGCTCAAGGAAGGGACGAGCTTCTTTGTCATTTGGAATATGTGATAGCAGTGCTAAGATGCCTGGGGTATTCTGTGAACGAAATAAAGTCCAGTCTAGTACCCTCTCAAGACATGTGCTTTCTGGGAGTAAGACTGAATACAGCATCCCAGATGGCCTTTCTAACCCCGGACAAACAAAAGAATCTTTCCCTTTACTTCCATCATCTATCTCTTCAGTCCGGGCTGACTGCAAGGACAGTCCTTCAAGCCTTAGGGTTCATGGCATCTTGTATTCTGGTGCTTCCCAATGCCAAACTGCATATGAGGAAGTTGCAATGGTATCTCAAAATGTATGGACACAGCACTGCCAGCATCTGGACACTGTCATTCAAATAATACCTTGCATTCAAAAGGAATTTTGTGGTGGGCTCAGGAATGTCACCTAAACAAGGGACTCTCTGTGACCCGGCCAGAGGCGAGTCAAATTTTAATGACAGATGCCTCAGACAAAGCTTGGGAGCTCATCTAAATGGAAAGTGGATACAAGACAAGTGGCCTGTCAGACTACAGCATCTACATATCAACTTGAAGGAGATGTTAGCAGTCCAGTTTGCATTAATAGCTTTCAAGGATTTACTTCTTCCAGGGCAGGTGTTGATTCTAACAGACAACACAACTGTCATGTGGTACATCAACAAGCAAGGGGGAACACATTCTTATCCTCTATGCAGGCAAGCAATGATTTTGTGGGAGACTGCTCTCAGTTTACAACTAAGTCTTCAGGCAAGGTTTCTGCCGGAGCACAGAACTCCTTAGCAGATGTGTTAAGCAGACAAATCATGGATCCCCACGAGTGGAAACTGGATCTTCATGTATTTCAGAAATTGACAGTGTCCTGGGGAACTCCAGACATAGATTTGTTCGCTTCTCCACTAAACCACCAGCTGCCAAAGTTTTGCACAAAGCGGTTTCATCCCACAGCTTGGAAAGTGGATGCTCTTTCTTTCAGTTGGAAAAATCTTCATGTGTATGCCTTTCCACCTCTGCCTCTCCTCCCAAAGGTACTTCTGAAGGTCAGACAGGACAAGCCAAGGATGATTTTGATAGCTCCAGATTGGCCTCGACAGCACTGGTACCCTTTACTGAGAAGTCTGGTACGGAAGCCTCCATGGCCTTTGCCTTTGATTCCTCATCTGTTGTCCCAGGAGGACAGTCATTTGCTCAATGTCAAGCTTCACTCTCTTCACCTAACAGCATGGCATATTCTGTTTTAAACCATAAAGGGTCTCAACTTCCACAACAAGTTTTGAATGTGATTTTGGAAGCTAGAAGGCCTAGTACAAGGAAAGTGTACGCAGATAAATGGAAGAGATTTTTATTTTGGAGTGCAGCTAAGGATTTGGATGTTTCTGAGCCTAATTTAAGTGTGGCTCTTCAATATCTTACTGAGTTATTGGACAAAGGTTTGTCCTTCTCTTCTATTAAGATTCATGCTGCAGCAATTTCAGCTCACTACGACTGTGACCCACCATTGTTTTCTCATCCTTTGTTCAAGCAATTTCTTAGAGGGCAAAGAATATAAGACCCCCGTAGAGCTCCTACTCCTGCTTGGGATCTCAATTTTGTGTTGGAGAAACTCACTCTACAACCTTTTGAGCCTGCAGCTACTGCTGAGTTGAAATATTTGTTATGGAAGACTGCTTTTTTGTTGGCCATTACCTCTGCAAGAAGGGTTTCTGAATTGCAGGCCCTTATGGCAGTTGAGCCTTTCTTAATTTTCCATAAGGATAGGGTATCTTTACGTACTAATCCTTCCTTTATGCCTAAAGTGGTTTCTAGTGTGGCTTTAAACCAAACTATTCATTTGCCTACTTTTTATGCAAATCCCCAAACTAAAGGGGAAAGGATTTTGCACACTTTAGATGTACACAGGCAGTTGCGATATTATTTGGACAGAACTAAAGGGTTCAGACAATCTCAGCAGTTATTAGTTTCTTTTGCTTTGTGCTCTCAGGGCAAGCCCGTGTCAAAACAAACTATTTCTAAGTGGATTGGATTTTGCATTGCTTTCTGTTATTCCCATCATGGCAAGGAGATTCCAGCTGGGATTAGGCCTCATTCCACTAGGGCTACTGCCACTTCAACAGCTTTTTGAGGGGTGGCTACTAAGGATATTTTGGAGGCAGCCACTTGGAGTTCAGTGCATACCTTCTCTAGGCATTACCACCTTCCTCTGTACTCTAAATCCAGGGCTGGTTTTGCCACTGCTGTGTTGCAGGGCATTTTGGCAGCCCTGCTTCATTATAGTTTAGCCATCCTCCCTTACCTCTGCTTTGGGATTCTACCCAAGTGTTAGGACTGCAGCAATGTGAGATGAAGAACATAGTACAGTTTTGTACCTACCATAAATGTAGATGTTCAAGATCCACATTGCTGCAGTCCAATTTCCTCCCTCCTTCCCTCTGTAGTTTGAGGTGGTTGTGTGGGCTAGGTTATCCCTCTGAGGTATAGTGTATATATTGTATATATTGTACATATTTTTGGTGTTAGGCTGGTTGGTTGTTTAGTTGTTGTCTATGGGTTTTGACCTTTCTTTTTAGGGTCTTCTGACATCTGGGGCAAGAAAAGACTGAGGATATGACGTCGGTCATGCGCATTTGTACCCTGACGTTCTGATGTCAGTCAAATGCGCCTTGACCGACGTCAGCCTTATACTCTGATATTCGGGCCGACCGAGGGACAGCGGACTACCCAAGTGTTAGGACTGCAGCAATGTGGATCTTCGAACATCTACATTTATGGTAGGTACAAAACTGTACTTTTTATTGGCCATTCTGGGTCAATTCCAAAACTCCTTCATCTTCCTCTCTTAAAACCTGGTTGCCTCGTGGTTTTGGCGTCTTTTCAGGCTTGTTGGCTGTTGGTGAAGCACCCACCAAGAGGAGAAAACGCTGAGAGAAGAAAGGAGCCACTTTTGAGACTTTAAGTATTTTTCCTCTGTTTATTTGCTAAGTTTTTCTGCATAGCCGCCTATTTTGAGCATTTTCTGGTTTGTTAAATTTGATTTCTGCATTAGTAACTGTATTTAGAGCACAACCTAGAGCTGTTTACTGAATTTCCTGATGCACTTATTTTTAAAATCGTTTTTTTCTCAAAACTTGCATTTTATCTGTCTTTGGCCTAGCACTCTTGTGTGGGGTCATTTACTGCACTGTTATAACTTGCTGATACTTGTTAACCTCTGCTATCTCTGAAAAAACAAAAAACAAAAAAATCTTGCTTTTTTCCCACTTTTCTGAGATTTAAAAAAGTTCAGTTACAGGCTTGCTGTTCTTGAACTGTTTGTAAGTTTCTGTGAGGCCATTTTTTGCTTGGGCTAAAGGAAAGTCTCTCTGTTGATCAGTGGCAGTGAAAAACATTGAGCAGCCTGCCTGCCCCTGTGGGAGTGGTTACTGACTTGAAACTGTAGTTGTATTGGCCATTTTGGGTCAATTCCAAAACTCCTTCATCTTCCTCTCTTAAAACCCTCTTTTGCGTGGTTTTGCGCGTTTTTGAGCATAGCGCAACAACGGGCAGCGCCGCCTAATTGGGTTTAAACTATTCCTGGCTCCACAAAGTCTGCTCTTCACTTTTTCCCTTAGAACTGGTCTATCTCTCAATTTAAACACCATATTCTCATTCTAAGGCCCTTCACTGGTCCAATTAAGTAATCCTACAAGTTAGCACTATTAAACCATAAGCACTACTTACTTTTATACTCTCTACGATTACCCTGTCCTCTATTCGTCTGTCTTAAATTCAGTTTCCCTATTACTCTAGCATGTCCAAAGGTCAGTCAATGGTTTCCTCTCCAGTCCAGCTGGTGAATCTGGGAATTTTGAGGCAATGTTACAACTGTCTCATGTACATGGGCAACCCTCTCCTCCTCCAAACAGGTTCAAATATATGTGAGAGATGCAAGTATTTAGCCAGACTGGAGGCTGAGCTCTCTCATCTCAAAACTGGTGTAACCAGTCAGGAGGAGAAGGTAACCTCACACAACACAATTCCAGTATCACATAGTCCCACCACATCAGCGAACCAAACACATAAATACACAAAAACATACTCGGAGGCTCTAAATAAAAATCTACCTAAGCAACAGAGACCTGCAAAGCAGACATCCAAGCAAACGCTACCTCAAAACAAAACACACACAACACATAACCCACAAAGTCAGTGTGCCAAGCAGCCACAGCCCTTAAGGCTGAATAACACACCTGATACTCTTGTTATAGGTGACTCTGTTGTCAGACACACTGACGTCCCGCTCACCAGGCTGAATAAAGAGAAGGTCACAGTGAGCTGCCTGTCGGGTGCTAGGATCCGACACATAACGCAAGCACTCAGGTCACTCCAAAGCAAATACAAATATGACTCAGTCATTGTACATGCTGGTGTGAATGACCTGAGGCGTACCTCCCTGGACTACATGAAAAGAGACATAGAGGAGCTCTCTGATCATGTAGCCCAGGCTGGTATGACCCTGACCTTGAGCAGCATCTTACCCTCACCTAGAATGATGCCACAGTACAAAGACAAAATGATCGATTTTAACAATTGGCTAAAATGTTGGTGTCATTCAAAGGGGATCCAGTGTCTGTCAGCCTGGGATGACATGCTCGACAAGCCACGTTGCTTCGCTAGGGATGGCTTGCACCTGTCACCACTGGGCTTTCGGATATTGGCAAAGGCTCTTGCCACCCCCATAGTGCCTTTTTTAGCAAGGCTCAAAAGTCAAACCCACCCCCATAGACAGCACAAGGAACAAGAAACTAAGGGTAATGCTGCTAAACGCCAGAAGTCTTAACCTCAAGATGCACGCACTCGAAGCTCTCCTCAGTATGGAGAACATCGATATCTGTGCAGTGACAGAAACCTGGTTTAAGGCTTCAGAGAGCACCCCAGCACTACCAGGCTAGACCTCATATCATGCTTTTCGGCCCCAAAACCCGGACCGAACCACAAAAGGAGGGGGAGTTTCCATATTTATCAAGGATAGCCACACCTCTAGGTTAGTGGCATTGCACGGAGCATCAGAGACCATCCATGTGCAACTAACAGTGGGCAAGACTGCTTTTCAGTTTATAGCATCCTACAGACCACCCTCTCAAAGTCAGGAATCCCATTCGGCTTTCCTGAAAACATTGGAGAACATGAAGATCTCTCCGAACACCATTATATTGGGTGACTTCAACTACCCAAACATTGACTGGAAGCACTACTCAAGCCCCAGCACCTTAGCCCAAAGATTCCTGGAAATTATAAACTCAAATGCTATGGAACAACTAGTCACCACTCCCACAAGAGGGGACAACATACTAGACCTGATCATTACCAACATGGGGACTCTATGCTCCACACCAGAAGTATATCCCTCATTGGTAAGATCAGACCATAAATTAATTTCACTGGATGTCCACATCCCGACCCCACCCCCAGCCCAGAAAACCACGGTGAAAAACTTCTCAAAAGCAAACTTCTCACTTCTCAAAACCGAAGTGGAATCCTTCAAGGCCCCAGGGCCAGTGAAACTACAGCCCAAACTGCAGAATCCTATATAAATGCATTCTACAGACATCTCCAGGAATGCATGGATCATGCTATCCCAAACAAAACCAAGACCCAATCATCCAAAGGCAGGCGTCCAGTCTGGTGGACCCCTGCCATAAATAAACTGTACAACAGAAGGAGGAAGCTACTACATGATAGAGCAAAATCCCTAATAGGGAAGGCATCTCTGATCAGTACTAGCAAAAATTACGATCCCTCATAAAATCCTCCAAGGCCAGCTTCGAGAGAAACATTGCACAGGACACCAAAGACAATCATAAGGCTTTTTTCAGTTATGTTAGAAACCTGGGATGCAACCCCCAGACTTGTTCTGAGTTAATTCTAAATGACAAAAAATACACTGAACCCACAGACATCGCCAATATCCTGGCAGACAGGTTCAGTGCAAACTTCTCCACCCCCTCACCCCCAAAAGAGCAAGTATCTGTCCCAGCAGAGGGCTGCCTCCCAAACATCTCAGATGCTCAGGTGAAGGCTGCCCTCTCCAAAGCAAAAAACACTGCTTCCATGGGACCAGTTGGCGTCCCAGGTTGCGTCCTACATGAACTACAAGAGGAACTAATCCCTCAAATAAAACAGCTATACAATCTCAGCCTCACTACAGGATATGTGCCCACAGAATGGTGTACAGCAACAGTGGTCCCACTCCACAAAGGTGGAGCCTCTACGGACCCTGGAAACTATCGCCCCATAAGCCTGACTAGCTTAGTCTGCAAGGCTATGGAGAGGATCATCATGGAGCTCATAAACAAAGACATTGGGGACCTACAGACACTAGATCCTACCCAGTTCGGCTTTGTCAAGGGCAGATCCTGCCTTTTGAACCTGGTTGACTTCTTTGAAACAGTCACCAAAGCCATAGATGAAGGGAAGGTAGTCCACACAGCCTATCTGGACCTTGCAAAGGCATTTGACACAATACCCCACTTGGGCATCATAGATAAGCTATCCAGCTTAAATATAAACCCCTATGTCACAAGATGGGTCACAAACTGGCTCAAAGACAGAACCCACAGAGTGAGAGTTGCTGGAGCCATGTCAGACTCGAAACCGGTCACAAGTGGCATCCCACAGGGTTCTGTCCTGGGACCACTCTTGTTCGGTATATACTTTTCCGAGGTACAGGCAAACGTGGGAGGACTATGGCTCACCAAGTTTGCAGACGACTGCAACCTGGGCATCATAATCAACTCTCCAGCTGACACAAACATCCTTCAGAAAGGTCTCACAGAGACAGATAACTGGTGCCAGCACCATGGTTTAAAGCTAAATGCCAAAAATGTATAGTCATACCCTTTGGCAAAAACAATGTGCCCACAAATTACCACATAGGCGGAAACCCATTAAGTACAGAGAAAGTTATTAGGGACCTGGGGACCCAAGTTGATAGCAATCTCTCCTTTGAAAACCACATTGCCAAAGTGGTTAGAAAGACCTTCTACATAGACCACCTCATCACGAAGGGTTTCACATCTAGATCAAGAGAGGTAATCGTGCCCTTTATTCATCCCTCATCAGGCCCATCATAGAATACAATGCCCCTTTTGGGATGTACCTTACCCGACACCTGCAGCAATTAGAAAGACCCCAAAAGTATCTCACCAAGAGGATCAAGGGTCTCAAACAGATGCCATATACTGCTCGGTTAAAAACTCCAGCTCTACTCAGTTGCATACCGCCTACTTGAGGCGATCTATGCCTGACATACAAAGCTATGTCAAATCCAGAATTAATGGACATGCTCCACCTCAGTAAATCTAAATCCCTTAGAGCCACACGCTCGAGGGACTTGAACCTCAGCACAGAAATAAATAGAACTTGCTGGAGGGACAGGTTCATAACCCAGCGGCTCCCTTCGCTCTGGAATAGAATTCCAGTTCATGTGAGGCAGAGCACCTCACTGAATCTCTTCAAGAAGAATCTCGATAAGTGGATGGGGGATCGTAGGTTTGTCCCAGGGATTACTCCTGTGTCACTATTAGACAGAGGCACAGTAAACTAAACCTTAAAAAGGGCACAGTATACTGAAATCAAGGGGTGGCATAAGCCATACAGAATCGGGCTAGGCTTATAATTGCCCCAGGGCAGATAGCCTAGTATGAACCTATGAACCTATGGCATAGAACAAAGAAATTGTGACTCTCCCCATTGGGTCTGGGAGAAGCAAGCCAGAGAAGAATGGAAATGAACAGCTGACTGCTGGGGAATGGAGTTGGTTACATACCACTACAGGAATGCAGTTCTGGTGAAAGGCTCAAAAGTGCACTGCATATGCATATTCACAGAAACTTGGGAGAGCAAACCCAGCATAGGAGCATGTGCCTTCCAGGCAGGTGTTACAAATGTATGAAAGAATGTCCCTGCCCTGGAGTTGAGTTATTTTTTTAATTTAGCATTGCATCGTGCTTGCTGGCCAACAGAAGGAGAGCTATATAACCATGCAATATGTCTTACCCTTCCATGCAAGATCATGGCCTCTCTACCTTTAATTGCTGCCTCGCAGCATCTTCTGATGCTAGGAGAAGTAAAGGAATGAATTAGCCCATCAAGGACAAGGCTATAAGGACCATTGGAGATGGGCATGTTAAAATCTGGCATGTAGAAAAGAAAAGCATTGCTTACAGTTAGCAATTAATATTACAGATAGCAGGAGGAAATTTTGTTTAAAACAAAGTGAAGACTGTCATTCTTCACATTTTTTCTGCTGCCAAGGAAGGTTATAGGAATCAAAATAACCTGTTTCCCCAAGTTCCTCTGGTGTAGTCCCTTCCATCGCTATGGTCCAAGGGTTAGCCACATCATCTGTGTCTGGTCCAGTGTCTGTATTGGGCATGGGGAAACCATCTTTTTTATGTGTGGGTGTTCCTTCATTATGTTCTTTGAAGGGTGGTCAGGATAACAGACTTTTTTCCCCAGGCTGAAGTGCCATCCTTCATTTGGTGTCCTTACAAGAATGTCCCTAAAAAAAGAAACAAAGGTTAGACATATTTCATCTAAAGACACTGTATCTGTTAATAAAGATGAATTGCTTATCTGTGTTAAGGGTTTATTACAGGTTTTAAATCCTATGGAACAGCAGGAAAGTCTAAATATGAATCTTAATTCCACAAATCCTAAAAGTGTTTTATAAGGGGCTTCTGATAATGATAGGGACAGGGCATCTTTGGTGTTTCCTCACAGGTAACCTGACTCTTATTCTGAGGAATATGTTTCTTCAGTTTCTACTGTAGATGCAGTTTCTCTTTTTGAGACTGTATCTAGGGTGAATAAAGTGTTTTTTGGAAACAAGTGGATATTTCACTTCTTTAAGGCAGTACTATGATATGTTAGAAGTGGATATGGCACATACTACACCTATTACTCCTTTTATGTCAGTCATGGAGGATGTTTTTGATGCTGCCTGCAGTAATCCTGATAGCTAATCGTCAGTCCCTAAAAAGACAGATGTAATTTACAGAATTCCTCAGTCAAACAAGTATGTGTTTTCTCACCTTAGGTCTGACCAAGCAGCTATTCCTATTTCTTCAGCAGCCGATAACAAAGTTCTGGTCAAATCATTCTTCTTGGACAAGGATGGTAAAGCCCTTGACAGGTTTGGAAAGAAAATTGTCTCCTCTTCATCTTTAACCTTCAGAATCCTAAACTACTATGCTCATACTTCAAAGTACTTGTTAACTTATATAAAATATTTGAGAAATTTTTCTACCACCTTAACCTCAGAAGGTAGGTCTTTTCTGAATCCTATTATTGCGACCATTATTTAAAGAGTAAATATGATTATGCTGACTCTGTGTCCATGGCTACAGCTGCTGTGATGAAAAGTTTTTCCTGGCTATGTAATGAGAAGTTTTCTAAAGAAGCAAATCTGAGATCGTGAATGCTTCTTTGGATAAGGAGGTTTTGTTTGGTGCTTCTGCTTATCGGGTACTCAGACAGTTTGATAAAAGAGGCAAATTAAGTCTTTTCAGCCCCTTTGTTTAAATCTTCTAAAAACCCTTTTTTTTTAATCAAATCAAGTGATCCCAGCAATCTTCCAGGAAACAGGGATCTAAAAAAATGGATGGAGGCATCCAACAAAAAGCAGGAACCCTTTCAGAAAAAGAGACAGGCCTCTTCCTCAGAATATCAATGCCAGTATTCTTTCTCCCACTCACCTCCTCCACTTTTCCCCCTTCAAATCTGTCCCAGAAACTGATTCTTAGTTTTTCTCTTTGGCAACAGATTGTTTTGGACAAATGGGTTCTGAGAGTAGTTCAGAAAGGTTACCGATGGCACTGGGTAGACACACCTCCTTTCTTGGGGAATCCCCACTCATACTCTGAAACAAAAATAATTTTTCCTCAGGTACTTCATTTTATGTATTCCTTGAGGGTCTTAGACCCAGTGACTCAGTATCAAAGGAAGAAGGATTCTATTCCAGAATGTTTCTGGTGCCAAAGAAGGGTCATTCTTGGAGGAGACCAGTAATCAACCTATCCTTTCTCAACTTGTTTGTGAAAGTACTTAAGTTCAAGATGTTGACCATACAGAATCTGTTACCTCTTATTCCTCTTCTAGGTTTTGTGGCAACTATAAACAAAATGATGCTTGTCGTCATATCCCTACTGCCATTTGGTTCAGAGGATACCACAGATTTTCTGTGTCTAGGTCACACAGTCAGTTTTCTGCATTATTTTTTCGGGTTATTTTTGGGTGTTTACAAAATGGCTAGCTCCAGTGATAGCTCAATGCAGACTGCAGGGCATTCACATATTTCCTTATGTAGATGAATTACTTATCTTTGCAGATTCTTTTTCCATGTGCCAGAAGTCCCTTTCTTGCGTAACAAATCTCCTTCTTAACCTGAGCTTTCAGATCAGCAGTCAAAATCCTCATTAATCCCTTCTCACAAGACTGCGTTTCTAGGATGCCTTCTAGATTCCTCCCTGCAAAAGGCATCCCTTACCCAGGAGAAAGTGGACTTGTATCTGGAAATCTTCCTCAGCTTTTCAAATATATCTCAGACTTCAGCCAGAGAGTATGTCTGTATTCTAGGGTTGATGACATCCATGATTCTCATGATGATTCTTGCCAGGTTGCATATGAGAGAAAAAAAACAATGGTATGTAAGAAATGTATGGACCAAACATTCTCACCCTTTGGAATTTCAGATTAAAATTTTGGGTTTTATAAAGAGGGAACTACTGTAGTAGAAAAACGTATTGCTCTCAATTCAGGTCTCCCATTCTCTTGTCCAATCCCAGCTCAATCTGTGAAAACAAGATGTTTCAGATTGTGCTTGGGGAGCAGTTTCAATGGGGGTAAAAGTTCAAGGGCTTTTGGAACAAAATTGGCAGGCTAAATCACATAAATGCCAAAGACTGTTAGCTGTGATCCATGCTATAGAATCTGTTTCCATCATCTATGGTCTCTGTGACCACTGTAGGTGATTACAGATGACACCACAGTGATGTGGTATATAAACAAACAGACGGCACAGGGTCTTACCCACTGTGCAGACTGGCTATGGTAGCTTGGGAGGTCACTGTACATCTCTGTTTAAACCATCAAGCTTCTTATATTTTGTCAGAGCAAAATGAAGTGACAGATAAGTTGATTAGGACCAGGACAGACTTTCACGAATGGAAACTGAATGAGGCGTTGTGAGGAGCACCTCAAATAGATATGTTCACCTCCTTTCAAAACAGACAACCAAAAAATTCTGCATCAGATGTCTTTCAGGCAGGCCTGGAAGATGGACTGTTTTTTTCAGTCCTGTAATTGGGAATATTACTTCATGCATTTCCACCCTTTCCACTGATATCCAGGTGAGTTCTGAAGATTCAGCAGGATTCTCATTGTGGTGACTCCCTTATGACTCAGGCAAAAGTAGTTCCAATTTGTTTTGAAATTGTCCAAGGACAATTACTACGTTTCTTCACAGATTGGATCTACTCACACAAAACAGTGGGAGTTTGGTATACTGAAATCTATACAATTAAAACTGGATGCCTGGATGATTCAATTTTGATACATTTTAGGCACCTACCTCATGAGGGTATACAGCAAGGTGCATAAGGAGAAAAGAAAACCTGCTATTTGGAAATCCTATGACAAATGGAAAATATTTTCTACTTGATGCCTCATTAATAGCCAGGGCCCATTCAGTGATTATGTACTACTGGTTCTTAACTATTTGTCTTCGTTACGATCCTCTAGCCTGTTGTATTCCTCTGTCAAGGTTCTTCCTTCAGCCATTTCAGCATGTCTTCCCATGGATCCTCCCCTTTCTTACTTATCTTTGATTAAGCAGTTGTGTTGTGTGCTGGAATTCTTTTTGCAGTATACCTGTGTGTGGATCTATGTGCCAAGGTGAGAGCACTGAAGCAGTTACTTCAGATCATTGCAACTGCAGTTGAAGGGATAATCACAGTAGCTACCTTTACGGTTATTGCCAAAGTCAAAGTAAACTTTATTGTCATTCAAACTTCACACAACAGCACAAATTGAGCAACATTTCATTTCTTGGGTCTAAATGTGCAAAACTTAACAAGAAGCATTACTGCATCACAGCAAACCATTACAGACATAACATCCAAAACATTTTATGAATCTAAACAGTATATTATTGCACAGAATTCCAACATTTATCAGTATTGCACAAGAAGTCTAATTTCACATCATTTGTTTTTTTGCACCAAAATATGAGTGGAGACTAGCATTTGAGTTATTGCACAAAAATATGAGTTCTCATCAACACAGATATCTGCTACACCTGATGGCCATCATCATGCATGTTATTAGTAGAGCTGAGTAGTCTGATGACCTGTGGAAAAAAGGTCTTACTGAATCTGTCAGTTTTGCGCACTGACTAAAACTCTGATCTGTGATATATAACAATAAGTAGACTGTTTTTTTTGCTTATTTTTAGTAGTTATTGGTTATTCTAGATATTTATAGCACTTTTATTGTCTGTTGCGTACTTTATTACTGTATTTTATAGGTATTGGCTCACTCCCTGTAGTGCTTTCTGCCCGAAAAGTTTCCATATTTAAGATTGTGTTTCTGGGCCTAGTTGTTTGTTAGAGGTTATGTTCTCAGCTTATTTTCAAGGCCATCTTAGTTAGCAAAAAACATCCCCCACTACAGTGAGAGTTTAGTGTTTGTGGTCATTGCTGGTTGGGGGTTGCCAGGTCTACGGCTTGGAGAAAGCACCTCATTGGTTCTTTTGAGATTTTTTTAAAGTTGCTGGCCTTACAGTTGCCCTCCCCTACTCTAAATTTGATCTTGGACACTCCTCCCAGTCTAGTGTCATCAGCTCATTCTACCTAATACAGAGAGAACATCTGAGAAGGCCAACCAACTTAGGTTTTTTTTGTTCTTCCTTTCTCCCTTTCTAAAAAAAAATATATATATATATATATATATATATATATATATATATATATATATATATATATATACACTATCTTGTTTGCTCGTTTCCTGCCTTTCCTAGCTAGTATAGTCCTAGTGTTCTGACTGTGCTTCTCAAACATTTTGGAAATATAGAGTATATTTTAGTGCATTTATTAAAACTGTATTTGCCTTAATATTGCTACAACTCAAGTGCTCTAGGTTGCACTGCATCTGAATTGTTTTAGTGTTGTTTTAGCTGCTTTTCTGTATATATAGACTTTACTATATATGTAAACTAGCTACTTATTCTACTGTATTACTGCCTCTTAAATCATTTTTCATTTGTGCACTTACCTTGCTTCATTTAAAAAGTTTTAAATTGCTAATTTTGTAGAGTTTTAATTGCATTTACTGTTTAGGGCTACACACCCAAGTGTGTTAGCCTTTTCTGTGTTTATTTACTGTATTATTGCATTGTTTAGCCTGTTTTAACGAAAAAAAAAAATACTATCTTGTTTGCTCGTTTCCTGCCTTTCCTAGCTAGTATAGTCCATATCCCAGGCTTTGCTGGTTTCAGGACTTTATTTTCTGTGTTCAGAGCTATCCAGACCTTGCTGTGGTAGAGGGAATTCCTACCAGGTTTTGCTGGTTTCAGGACTTTATATTCTGTGTTCAGAGATGTACAGACCTTGCTGTGGTAGAGGGAAGTCCTACTGCTTACCAGTGGGAGTGGTGAGCATTGTACTGCCTGTCTGACACTAGAGGAGTGGTTTCCAGCTCCTAAATTGTAATTTTATTAGACATTTTGGGAAGATTTATATCCCTTTCAACTTTCTGGCTTAAAATCACGTGTGTTTGCGTGTTTTTCGCATCGTGCAGCACTGCAGGGCTATGGTTAAACTATTCCAGGTGCCAGAAAGTCTGCTCTTCAAATTTTCCCTTAGAACTAGATGGTTTCTCAGTAGTAGAATTAAAGTCTGAACCCCTGTGACTAGCACTTGCTCTAGAACCTGCTGGAAAGCACTAGGAAGCCTTAAACTGATACAAGCACTCAACTCTCCTTGTTAATAAAGATAAATTAATTGTAGGCACCAAACAGCCTATAATTGCAAAGTACCTTGCAAAGGTAAAGGGAAAACAGCTCTTGAACTTTACAAAAAAAGCACCTAAACAGGCATGTCCAAGGGTCAGCTTCTGGTGATTTCTGCTGTACACCTGGTGAATCTGGGCATACTGGGGCAATGTAGCAAATGCTTCATGTACACAGACAACCCCCTCCTCTTACCACCCAACACTACAACCTGCGAGAGATGCACTTACATAGCCAAACTGGAAGCAAAGCTCTCTCCAGCCAAGATTATGCAAGACAGTCAAGAGGAGAAGGTTAACATCTGCACTGCACCTCAAGTAACACATAGCCCTTCAAAACCAGTACCATCAACACCCACACATAGCAACACTAAACCCACATATGCGGAGACCCTTAACATTAACCTGCCCAAGCAACAAGGACCTCCAAAGCTGAAACGCAAACAAACACCAGTCAAAACCAAAGTGACACATAGCTCACAACACCAGTGTGCCACCCAACAACAGCCCCTAAGACAAGAAAATGTACCCAACACTTTAGTCATAGGCGACTCCATAGTCAGGCACACTGATGTCCCACTCACCAGGCTGAACAAGGAAAAAATTACAGTCAGCTACCTGTCGGGTGCTAGGATCCACCACATAACTCATGCACTCAAGTCACTCCACAAGTACAAATACGACTCTGTCATTGTCCATGTTAGAGTGAATGACTTGAGACGTACCTCCCTGGACTACATGTAAAGAGACATGGAAGAGCTCTCGGATCATGTGGCTCAGGGAGGTATGACCCTAGCCCTGAGTAGCATCCTGCCTTCGCCCAGAATGATACCACAGTATAAGGACAAAATGATTGACTTCAACAACAGGCTAAGCTTCTGGTGTCATTCAAAGGGGATTCAGTATCTGTCTGCCTGGGACGACATGATCGACAAACCATGATGCTTTGCCAGAGATGGTCTGCACCTGTCACCCCTAGGATTCAGGTTACTGGCTAAAGCTCTTGCCACCCCTATAGTGCCTTTTTAAGGCAAGGTTCAAAGGACAAAACCACCACTGTAACAGATACAAGCATGCAAAATCTGAAGGTAATGCTACTCAATGCTAGAAGTCTAAACCTCAAAATGCACTCTCTCAAGGCACTCCTAAAAATGGAGAACATCTATATCTGTGCAGTAACTGAGACCTTGTTCAGTGCTCCAGAGAGCACCCCTGCAATACCAGGCTACAACTCTTACCACACTTTTTGGCCACCAAACCAAGACTGAAACACTAAAGGTGGAGGAGTGTCCATATTCACCAAGGATATTCACACCTCCAGGCTAGTTGCCCAACACAATGCATCTGTAATTCTCCAGGTGCAACTAACACTAGGTAAGACCACAATCCAAACTGTAGCTTGCTACAAATCCCCCACCATGCCCCAAGATTCTCACTACACCTTTCTAAACATACTGGAAAATATTAAGATACAACCAAACACCCTAATACTGGGTGATTTCAACTATCCTGCCATTAACTGGGAAAACTACTCGGGTACCAACACCTTTTCCCAACGGTTCTTGGAATTCATAAATTCCAATGCCCTGGATCAACTAATCCATTGTCCCACCAGGGGCTCCAATATCCTAGACCTGGTCATTACCAACATGGGAGATAGATGCTCCACACCAGTGGTCACCCCCTCATTGGTAAGGTTTGACCATAAGCTAATCACCCTTGACATCCACATCCCACCCCCACCCCTCCAGTAAGGAAACCTCTGTAAAAAATTGCTCCAAAGCCAACTTCATGCTACTCAAGTCAGAAATGACAAATTTCATGACACCCATGCAGACGGGAGCTGAAAGTCTGACTGCTGAATCCTGCACTAAGGCACTGTACGAGTACATCCATTTGTGCATGAATCATGCCAGCACAAATAGAACCAAGACGCTCTCCTCCAAAAAACGATGCCAATCTGGTGGTCCCCTGCCATAAACAAACTATACAACAGAAGGAAGAAACTGTTTCAGAAAAGAGGAAAATCCCAGGATGCAAAAAACTCCCTTACCAGCCTCAGTAAGAAGCTGAGATCCCTCATAAAATCCTCCAAAGCAAGTTACGAAAAAAAAAAAATTGCTAAAGATTCCAAAGACAACCACAAGGCATTCTATAGTTATGTCAAGAATCTAAATGGCAATGCTCAGATCTGCTCTGAGCTACAGCAGAATGGCATTAAATATACTGATCCCAAGGATATTGCCAATATCCTAGCAGATAGATTTAGTGCCAACTTCACCCCCCTTTCACCCCCAAAAGGGCCCATCTCAATACCAATAGATTGCCAAATTCCATAATCATGGCCACACAGGTAGAAACCTCACTCTCCAAAGCTAAGAATACAGCATCCATGGCACCAGATGACATCTTGGGCTGTGCACTACATGAACTACAAAATGAACTGGCACATCACCTAAGTGTCATGTTTAATCATAGCCTCACCTCAGGCTTCGTGCCCACTCAGTGGCGCACAACTACAGTTATCCCACTCCACAAAGGGGGATCCACCTTCTCATCAGTCTGACGAGCCTAATATGCAAGGGCATGGAACGCATTATCATGGAACTTATAAACAAAGACATTGGCAACCTTCAAACTCTGGACCCTACCCAGTTTGGGTTTGTAAAGGGCTGATCTTGTCTCCTGAACCTGATTGACTTCTTCGAATCAGTCTCCAGAGCTGTGGACGAGGGTAAGGAGGTCCACACAGCCTATCTGGACCTCACCAAGGCCTTTGACACCATTCCCCACTCTGGAATCATAGATAAACTTGCTAAGCTGGGCATAAATCCCTACGTCACTCGATGGGTTGCAAACTGGCTTACTGACAGAACCCAGACTGTAAAAGTAGCCGACTCCAAATCCAGCTCCAGACAGGTGACAAGTGGAGTACCTCAGGGTTCAGTCCTGGGACTGCTCTTGTTTAGCATCTACTTCTCCGATGTACAGGCCAACACTAAGGGACTCTGGCTAACAAAGTTCGCAGATGACTGCAAACTGGGAGCCATTATTGAATCCCCAAATGATGTGGATATTCTACAAAAGGGCCTTACAGAAACAGATGCTTTGTGCCAGAGCCATGGGCTCAAGCTTAATGCCAAGAAATGTATAGTTATCCCCTTTGGGAAAAAAACATATACCCATGAATTACCACATAGGTGGCAGTACACTAAACACTGAAAGTGTAATGAGAGACTTAGGGACACAGGTGGACAGTGGTCTCACCTTTGATAACCACATCGCCACAACAGTCAGGAAATCCTTCTATGTGGCACACCTCATCACTAAGGGATTTTCATCCAGAAAAAAGGAGGTCATTGTCCCGTTGTACTCATTCCTTATTAGACCCATTATAGAGTACAACACCCTGTTTGGTATGTACCTCACAAGACATCTGCAAAAGATGGAAAGGCCACAGAAATACCTCACTAAAAGAATCACAGGCCTAAAGCAGATGCCCTATGCTGACCATCTAAAAAACTCCAGCTATACTCAATAGCATATCGTCTACTCAGAGGTGATCTCTGCTTAACATGCAAGACCATGTCAAACCCTGAGCTGTTGGACATGCTCCACTTAAAGAAATCCCAATCCCTCAGAGCCACACACTCCAGGGATCTAAACCTTGTCATCACAATAAACAAAACATGCTGGAGGGATAGGTTCCTGACCCAGAGACTCCCCATACTCTGGAATAGACTGCCCATACATGTCAAGCAGAGCGCCTCCTTGGCCCGCTTCAAAAGGAACCTTGACAACTGGATGGGAGATAGGAAATTCACTTTGGGGATCACATCAGTCACCCTGCTAGACAAGGGTCCAGGGAAGTAAATATTGTGGGAAGAAATATCCAGGGAATTGTTATGGCTAGGCTTGTATAGGCCCTAGGGCCGATAGCGTAGTACCAACCTATGAACCTATACATATATATATATGCTATAGAGCTCGCCAAATGATAGGAAGGAAAAGAGTCCATGGCTCTGCTGAAACATTGAGACAAGTATAGGTTCTTAGTAGGTGGAAGACTAGTCCTAATCATTTTCTTGGATGCTTTCACCACCCTTTGGAGAGACTTCCGATCCAAAGCAAAGCAGTTTCCATACCATACCAAAAGACTGTTTGACAAGATGCTTTCTATAGTGCCCTGTAAAAAGTTGTGAAAACAGGAGGTGGAAGGTTTGCTCTTCTCATTCTTCACAGAAAATGGAGACGCTGTTGCGCCCGCTGGAATTTGTGTTTATGGACCATTACAAGTCCTCCATGTTAGGTACCCCAAAAAACTTGTTTTTTACTCTCTCCACTATTTTTCTGTGGATTGTGAGTGGATGGTGCACTCCATGGTTCCTTCTGAAGTCAACAATTATCTTTTTGGTCTTGTTCGCATTCAGTGCCAGGTTGTTGTTGTCGAACCACACAATTGGTTGGTTGACCTCCTCTTGGTCAGCTGTTTCATCATCATTGTTGATGAGACCCACAGCTGTTGTGTCATCTGCAAATTTAATTATGTGATTCGAACTGTACCTGGCGATGCAGTCATGGGTCAGTAAAATGACTCAAGACACAACCCTGTGGTTACCTCAGTGTTCATAATGATGCTGTCCGAGGTGTTCTTACCAATGCATATTGTCTGCGGTCTATCTATGAGGAAGTCTAGTATCCTGTTGCCCAGTTTCTTTATTAGATGCTGGGGGATGCCTGTGTTGAAAGCAGAGCTGAAGTCTATGATCAGCATATGCACATAGCAGTTTTTGTTTTCCAGGTGGGCCAGAGATAAGTGAAGTGCCAATGAAATAGCATCTACTGTAGAGTGATTAGATCGGTATGCAGATTGGAGTGGATCAAAAGTTGCCAGAAGTCTTGATGTTATATAGTCATTAACCAGCCTTCCAAAGTGCTTCATTACAGTGGAGGTGAGAGCCATGGGGCGGTAGTCATTGAGGTTTGATGGTGGAGACCTCTTGGGCAATGGTATGATGACTGCATTTTAAAAACATTTGGGTATGACAGTCTGACTAAAAGAGATGCTAGAGATATCAGTGAGGATGTTTTTCAGTTGATCAGCACAGTCCCTGAGTACCCACCCCAGAATGTTATCAGGTCCAGCCGCGTTCCTTGGGTTTACCTTACATTGGGTCATCTGAACATCAGCTGGGTTTAACCAGACCACTTAATCGTCCTGGCTGGTAAAAACTTTTGTTGCTGTAGTGTTCTTTTTCTCAAAATGGCTAAAATATATGTTGCGCTTGTTCAGAAATTCAGTGCTATAATCTCACTGAGATGATGAGGGCCTGTAGTCTGTTATAGATTGAATTCCTTGCCACAGACACCTGGAGTCATTTAGATCTGTGAAGTGACTTTGAATTTTCTGTCCATAGGCACGTTTGGCATCTCTTGCATCCCTGTTTAGATTTGCTCTGGCTAAACTGAGGGTATTCTTATCACCTGACTTAAAGGTGGCATTGCATGCTCTTAGATGCTCATACACCCCACTTGTAAGCCAGGGTTCTGTTTGGACCTTATGGTGATGTTCTTATTGACTGTCACGTCATCCATGCACTTTGATACATATCCCATCACAGACTCCGTGTACTCACCTAGGTTGATGTGCTGGTTTACAGTGGCCACCTCTTTAAACATGTTACAATCTGTGCTTTCAAAACAATCTTGAAGTGCTGAGACTGCTTTCTCTGGACATATCCTTAATTGTTTCTTGGATGGCTTCTCCCTGGTTAATAATGGTCTATACACTGGAACTAGCATTACAGAGAGATGGTCTGAGTTTCCTAGGTGTGGGTGAGGCCCTCCCTTAAATGCTAGTTTGACACTGGTATAGACCTTATCCAATATATTCTCACCCCTAGTTGCAAAATCTGGGTCTATATCACTTAATTGAATCTCACATCATTGAACCCCTCTTCATCAAACACCTTTTAATCAAACTCAAAAATAAGCTAATGGATTTTTCATTGAAGTTTTTGTTAGGGCAAAACAACGGTATGCCACCCTAGCTACAGCAGAAAAAACATAACACTTAAAATCTACCCAGGTGGGGGGCTTTGCCCCCCATGCAGTGGACTGTGCCCCCTCAACCCCTAACTAAATATACCAACTCCAGGATCGCACTACAGTGAGGAAAAGGGCAAATTCCATATGATAGCCAACTGCTGTTTTGCCCTAGGATCTTGGAGGGTGTGTCGCTCAGGATGGATGGGATTGAGTTGATCAGGTCAGGATCTTATCAACTCAGTTAACTAGAGAACTGCTCAGTGTCTTCATGGAGGGAACTGATAATAGGACTTTTCTGCCAGAGCTGTTGTTGCCTCAGAGTCACAAGCCCAAAAAAATACTGAGCTAAACATTTTCTCATAAAATAGTAAAGTTACAGTTATATAACTTAAAGCTTATTGCTAATTTATGGCTATATCCAGTGGGTCAACATAATAAAACATTATAGTAATACCTATGCCAAGTGTTGTTAACAAATAAATAATGACAGCTGTAGGCACACTTTCTTTTATGTGTGAAAACAAGGCTTGCATAACTAGATTTTACACTAAAGATAATAACATTGCTAAGCCTAAGAAAAGTATAACCTCTGCAAGGTATATTTTGCTTCTAGAATATTATAAATTATATTTTAGAAATGATTGAGATGGTTTAAGTTAATTAAGTGTAATGTCCTAATTGATGATAGAAAGCAGCAAGAACTGTTGTACTCCAGTAGTATGGTCAAACTTATAAAACAGCATAAGGTGTATAAGAAGAAAAGTATTAGGAACAAAATAATACAAGTGGTATGAGCTCATGGTCATAAGAAAACAGTATTGCATTACTCAGGCAGAAATACAAACTGGATTTGGAGAGGTAATTCATCCATTTGCTGTTCCCAATTTAACATATGACATGATAATAGGTGTGACGACCCACCGCTGCCAACCAGTAATCACACCTCAGTCCTCACCAGTGGCACCTATGGGGGATGTTCACTAGGAGGATAACAGGTACACACACAGTATTTCCAGATGCAGCTGTCTGCATCAAGTGCAGTTTCCCTTAAGAGACCACAGGTCGGGGCTGGTTTCTTTCTCCCTCTTTCTTCAGATCCCCAATAAGACTCCCCACTGGCACAACTATAGAGTTCAGATCTCAGCTGAGTAATCAAGGCAAGACCTCCATCACCCTCTCTGTCCAATCAGTGCTTTGTGTCCCTGCCCAAGTAGCTGACACACACACACACACACACACACACACACACACACACACACACACACACACACACACACACACCTGGGAAAGGCTGGCATAGGTTTACTAGCTATGCCCCCTTCTGCCCAGACTATATTGTATTTGCCACTGCCACCAGTTACTCCTTATCAGCTACTTTAGGTTCCTTAACAAAGGGTGTCCAATCTTACTGTGTAATATTAATACTAATACAAATGGTAGTTTGACAAAGAGCAAGATTATTAGGAGTGGCCCACATAGTGTCACCAAATAAATATGTAAGCACTCTCAAAACTTAAATATACCTACACAGATCAGCCACAATGAAAGGTTTAAATATATTTAATAAATAATAAAAGAAATAATAAAAGAACAAGACAATACGAAATATATATTCACAGTAACATCAGAGTTCAAAACCACAGGAAATGTTTAAAGTAACATTGCAGTGCAGGCTCATACAAATTAATAAAAACAAAATCTAAACTAAGCTTCGCTATATTCCTGACTGTATCTAAGATAGTTACTGTACCATAATAACTTACTTAGAGCAAAGCAGATGTGTGGTGAATGATTCTTGTTGTCAGATCCGAGACATAATGCAGAATGCTCTGTCTCACTAAGAGACTTCTCAAAATAATATCTAAAATATTACTGCTGGGATAGCTTGCAGAATGACATAATTTCTGGTGATCTGACTTCTAGTTCTCATGCAAAACCCCATTGTTGAAGCTGGCAGTATTTAGAATCTACCTGTAAAAATACTCATAAAAGGGTTTTTGCTCAGATCTTTGGGAGGTGCTGGAAGTCATAAAACAATTCATTCCTTCATACTTCCAAAGTAGCAATTAGTTCACCCTAAAGACAATACAGAAAACTTCCTAGTACAGACTTTGTGTCTCTAGCTGTATTGAAACATCTTTATGGCGTAGCCTATAAAGTAATTTAATTTCAGATATTTTTCTAAAGTTTGCTAGACTGAGGTTAAACTCCTGTATTCCATTTTCCACTGTTAAAATATATACATTTAAATAGTTACAACAGTGCATGTACATTTCTGTTCTCTGCCAGTAGGGCACACTGTGGATACATTTTAAATGCAGCACTTTACAAATACCTTTTCAACACAAACGTCTGTACAAAGCGGTTTGATGTACACGTTACATACAGTTCTAATACACTGATTCACAAATGACATTTAATTAATCTGATGCTGTCAATCTTCATTCATTCTTGACTGTTTGGTTTCGGTTCCCTCTTCAGAACTGACTCAGCAGTTGTATAAAGCTCACACCAGCCAGAAACTCTTGAGCTAAGGCCACCCATAGTGCCTCTCTTCCCTTCCCTTCAGATCTTGTTAGCCACATAGAGTTTTAGGACACGTCAGTTGTGCTCTCAAACTAAGTGTTAATTGTTTTGTCATAATATCTTTATTAAGTCTTTTTTCCTTAACTCTAAACTTGTCATTAACTTAGCTTTTCTGGTTACTTTGATATTTACTGAGTGTGAGTGTTATATTTCTTACATTTTGGTATTTGTCATATTACTATTGCTGGTATAGGCCCCTCCCTTCCCTCTTACCTCTGATAAATTTTAGTAAAATTGTTGATATCCCTTTTTTCCCCCTTCTTTACCCCTTTCAGGTATTTTCTTCATTACCATTGTTGGTACGACTTTAAAAAAAAAAAAATCTCTTTCTTGATTTTTTTTTCTAGCTGTTTGTTTTGTGTGTGTATGATAAAGTTTTTTGGCTGTATGTATGTTTCTTCTGGTTGGACATGGCAGATAAACATAAAGGTATAACTGGATTTAAGCAGTGCAAGGAATGTGGCAGAAAGATGCCCAACTCGGATGGACATCTTTTTTGCCTATATTGTTTGGGGGTGCCATATTTAGAAGTCCAACCACCATGTGAACTCTGCAAGGGTTTCAGTGCTTAAACCATTGAAGAGTGGCACAACAAATTGATCCTTTAGTGGCTGTTAAAATGCCCTTTTAGTGAGGCTTTCTCTGAGGTGGAGACATCAAAGTCTCCCAAGAAAGAATCAAAAAAGAGAAGCCACTCTGTTCCAGCATCTCCTAAATCTCTTGACTCAAAATCCTCTAAAGGTTCAAAATTGAAACTGGCAACCATTTCGGCAATGAAGCCCATAACTTCTCACATGGTGCCGACAACTATTATGGAACCTACAAAAATGACCTTGGCACCAACCCCTTCATCGGTGCCTATGACCCTCTTGGCATCAACACAAGTTTCCCCAGTAATACCAGTCACTTCCCCTCCAGCACAAGCAATTGGTCAGTTGACCACGGTGCCAAAGGTTGAATCCTTTCCTGGGACCAAGTACTCCCCATCTTTTGACCCCTTTTTTTGGTCAACAGTTGAGCCCATTTATTGAATGTCCGGAATCATCCTTAGGGATGTCTACTTGTTCCACCAGGAGCCTTTCAAAGCTTGATGTAGTTAGGTTAGTGGATCAGCTCTTGGTGGCCAGAGGTCTTCCAGCCCTGTCTAGGACCTCCCTCCCATCTGGAGCTGAGGTCTACTCTCCAAGGACTCCAGCTTATCTTCCTCCTTCAACCTCTCTGCAGGTCTTGGAACCCTCACCTTCGACACCGCTCCTGGTGCCAACTACTTTGGTACCAATAGTGGACCTCACCTTGGTTCCGCAACCCACTCTGTGGTCCTCAGCTCAGTTGGAGCCAACCCACCCATGGGATGGTGACCTGAATGTCAGCTCCAGTATCCATAGTTTGGCACCTATTTTTTCTACGGTGCTATCTACAGTTCCAGGTGCTTTGACAGTTCCAAGTCCTCTTGGGGCTGCTTCTCTGGAGGTGGGCTCATTGGAGCGGTGTCTGATCCCAGTTCTGAGGTTGTCTTTCTCAGTTCTGGACTCCTATCCCTCTTTAGGTGAGCCTTCCTTTCAGATTATGGAGAGAGCTCTCGCCTTAGCAGACTTGCAGTTGGCACCATCCATGTTGGAGTGTCACTTCTATGTATCCTCTGGCTTGCAGCTGTCATAACCTGCTACATTGGGCCAGCAGGCACAAGAACAGAAAGACACCCTGCTGCAGGGTACCCTCTCTTCGGAGTCCTCCTCAGACCTTCCCCCGAGGAGCCACACTGTAAGAGATTGTGCAAGAGGAAGCACCTAGATTCTCCAGAAGAATCTATCACTTATACAGACTACAGTGAAGGGGAAGGGTCCCCATGGTCACCCCCTGAAGATGTCTTCTTTGGAGATATCCTGGAAATCATGAAACAGACGGGTGATTGGAAGCCCAGAAACCCTTCTTCCGAGGAATCTGTCTTCTTTTAGTCTTTTCGTGCCCGACCTTCTACTTCTTGGGTGACCCACCTGCCGATTAATTGGTCATACTCATTGTGCAACGTGCTTGGAAGGCCCCTGACACTATAGAGGCTATCCCCCAGAGACCAGACAAAATTCTCCCTGCACCAGAAAATCAACCCCACTGGTCTAAAGGTTTAGCAGTAGATGCTATTGTGGTGACGACAACCACAAAGAAGGACCTCACATAGGAGAGTCCTGCTGTTCATCCTCCAAACCAAGAGTCTCAGACAATGGACAGATTTGGGAAGCGGGTCTATGCTTCAATGACCTTTGCCATATAGTCACTGAATTTCTTGGCACATTTCACACAACTTCAAATGGACCTGATAACTGAGCTCTCAGGAACCTTGGCAGGGGCAGTGTCTGACGAGGTACCCCATAAGGTTGCCTCCCAGCTTGCGACACTAGAATCGATATTGAACTCGTCCTTGTGGCTTATTGCACACACAGCCAAAGGTATGGCCAGGGCAGTGGCTACAGGCGTTGCCATTAGGCATCATGCCTGGATGTGCTTATGTGGCTTCGCAGACCCTTTCAAGTCTTCCTTTGTCAATGATCCGGTTGATGCTACCTCATTGCTTGACCCAAAGTCAGAAACACATTAGCCAGGTATGAGAAGGACAGAAAGGCCCTTTCTGCTGTGGGCGTGCATTTTTCAATTCCTCAGCAACCTTATTCCAGGAATCAGAGGGGTAAAGATGTGGTTCAGGAAGTCCTAAGGTGCTTTTCGGGACACACGTGACGAGTTTTCCTCCCAGAACAGAGGGGGAACTCATCAGGAAGATGCTCTCCCATGGCAGAGGTGGCCTGCATAATCAGAGCACTATAGATTCATCCTCTGGACAACCCTACCAGCACTCATGACCAGCGGCCCGATTGCTTACCTCTGGAAGCAGTCAGGGGAAGGTTCTCTCTGCACCACTTAGCCTGGCACTCAATAACATTAGATTCCTGAGTGCAGACCATAATTACCAGAGTTTACCACATCACCTTCGAACTTTATCCAAGACCACAAAGATGAGTCACCAATGTTCTACCCAGTCAGAGGGATACAGCAGCACTAGAAATCCAAAAGCTGCTTCAAAAAAGAGTCACCCAAACTGTCCCACCAGATCAAATGGATCTGGAGTTTACTGAAGATTCTTTTTAGTACCAAAAAAGACAGGGAACTAGAGGCAAATCTAGACCTCAGTGTTTTGAACAAGTTTGTTTGACAAACAAACTTCCTGATGGTCACGGTGCAGTAGATCCTTCCTTTTCTGGAAAAAGATGATTGGATGTGCTCTATAGATCTTTAAGATGCGTATTATCACATAAAAATGGACAAGCGCTCCAGAAGATAGCTCCGCTTCTGGCTGGGGGCCAGTACAATTTCGAGCACTACCTTTGGTCTCACCACAGTTCCCAAGGTGTTCATCAAATGCATGGCAGTGGTAGCAGCTCACCTAAGGCTACAAGGATTCCGCATGTTTCTATATTTAGATGACTGGCTCACCGTCCCCACCAGGCATCTTATTACTTCACGCATTAGACTCCGTTCTAAAGATCTCAGACTTCTTAGGCATTTCAATAAACAGCAAAAAGTCAAAACTATCCCCCACACAAGACATAGAATTAATTGGAGCAATATTCAACACAAAATCCTGAGTGGCTGCTCTGCTTCTGCACAGACTGCAAAGGTTGAGTTCACAGCTTCAAGTGATACTCTCTCAAGACAAAGTTCTAGCTCATTTAGAACTCCTAGAACTCCCACAACAACTAACCTATACCCAACTTGTTTTTACCCACCAACTAATATACCAGCCAAACAGAACCCCAGCCTTACAACAATTACTCCAACCATATGTCAACACTCGGCAACTCCGATCCTCACACAAAACACTCCTCCAAGTATTCAAAAGCAATAGCAAAGCCGGGGATGCCCTCTACTCCCAACATATTTCTACCAACCTACACCAAGTCAAAACTCTGCTCAAAGACCACCTCACTAACAACTGTTGGCATTTCAGAACTAGATGATTAAGGAAGATTTATTACACTTAGGAATAATGTCTTTCATTGAATTTTCTCTTTTGTTTTCTGATGGTGTGCATGTTTAACAAAACTGAGTTTCACTAAATTGTGATAGACCTTGCATGGTTCAAAAATTTCCAAAGCACCCTATAAGGCATTCTAATGTCTGTGGTCAGCATAACAAGTAACAAAGAGTAAATTGTTAGTAGTCAGTGTCAATGTCATGGCACTGCAAACATAATTCCAAAGACTGTGATTTTGTAAAATTGTTGGCACTCCTACATTAGTAGTTCTTCCATTCACCATTTCAGTCTTAGACTGCACTTTCGTATTACTACAAGTTCATCAGAATCAGCATTTTTCCTTGTCTACCCATATAAGTTGCAGGTTTACTGCACAGTGTATTATTTTACTGTATTTAACCGCAACTGGTTAGTTTTGTCAGTTCTAACACAAGGCAATATCTGTTTACATATTTGGAATAATAACTGTTGTAGTGCATGGAGCTTGCTGATTACACTCCAATATTCGGAAAATGACAAATCAGTTAAATGCTAGAGTGGTGCAAAACCCGACCTTCACAAATGCTAAACACTCCCTCTTAAGTTGCTAAGGCTGGGTCTGGGGCTAGGCAGTAAAATCTGCCAGTGCTGACCATCAAAAGACAGCAACAGAATAAAAGATTTGTTTCTGTCTGCTCTCCGTACTGATAACATGTCTCTGACTTCCTGTTATAAACGTAGAAAGTTACTAGGATAATAGGGTGTGTGTTGACTGTATTTTCTGAATGATATGAAATCTGAAACTTAAATATCTTTCATTATTTCATCAATTCAGTCCTCAGAAATGTGTCTGTAAACCACAGATTTTAAGAGGAACAGACCAAACATATGAGGCAAAAATCCGGGTATTCTACAGAAATCTGGACAGTTGAGAGGCTTGGAAGGTAAGTGTAAACAAAAGGGACTGTGTTACACTGCCTTTCTGATAGTGCTCATTAAATGCTTTATGGCTTTGAAGGGCATCAAAAACACTTAGTGTTTTTTTTTTTTTAGTGTAACTACTAGTACATGGGGTAGATTATGCTCCATGCACTACAAACAATTATGATCGGGTTGCTGATCCTAATCTGCTATTATGTGCTCTCGACATAGATGCCAAGATTTACCGCAAGAGCAAACTGGCATCCATGTCTCGAGCACATAACAAGTCAGTTAGGATCGCCGACACACTCATAATCTTCTATGTTTAAAGGTTTTTATTCTTAGATGTCACTGTACTGTGTAGCTTATAAGAACCAAATATTTAATTCAGACATCAAACTGACATTTAGTACTCACAGTAAAAGCATATGCTCTTTATAAGCATTGTTGCTAGTGAAAATATAATAGTCCGCCAGTGAGTAGATGTTAGTTTCTTGGATAGATCTTTGTGGCATTGGAACACTCTTGACTGTCAGTTTCTTGGATAGATCTTTGTGGCATTGGAACACTCTTGACTGTGAAAACAAGTAATCTCAAGCAATGACCTTTTAAAGTTAGCCCAGTAGTAAAACAAGAGTCCACATTGCTTACTAATTGACATTTTTGACTCATGAAATTAAAGGTCACTTTTGCTGTCTTTCACTAATTCATTGGCAATCCTCTGATCTTGTTACTGCTAAGTACCCTTATATTCTCTTACTGACTTTGTCTTTAAAAGTTAAAATTTATATATAATGCAATAAAACAAAACATACTCCACATAATAAACGCTTTGTTGTAAAAGGTAATAATGTACAATAAGCCACAGCAAGAGCTTTGAGCTGACAGGGGGAAAGGACTGAATGAACGGGCGTCCATCAAACCTTTACTTAAAAAACGGAGGGTGCAGAAATAAGATAGAGTTTTATCTATGTACTATTATGTACTGACTTACTGTTTTCTAATGACATTTTTCTTCATGATGTCAAGTTTTAAAGATTGTGAAAATTTTTAACACTATGTTTTTAAAAGTTTGTATGGATTAATTGAGGCATGATTGTGATTGGATAATGATTTTTATATATGCAGGGGTTGTTGGATGTTTTGTTAGATGGTCTGATGAAGCTTATTACCGTATCTGTTACCATATCTATTGCTGTTAACAATAAATTTTTGAACAAAGAAGACAAGGAACTGCCTGGTTGTTTCATTGTGACCTCTTGCTGTGGCTTATTGTACATTAAAATTTATATACTTTTAGAAACATTGCTTGGTTGTTTGTTCTACTGTTTTCTTACTGATAACATTCCTAGCTTAAAGTACCAGCAGATATCCTTGGGGTTATCAGATTTTCCCCAAGGACTTCACCTCAAATGCTTATTTTACTAAAGACAAGATTATATTTTTAATAACTATGAAAATTTGTCCAATTAAAATGTTAGCTAAGGAGGTAAAATACTTACATGCATTTGTAAAACATAAATGTGTTGACTTTACTTCTGTTGCTCTTTCTGTTTCCATATCTACTACGTTATTCTAAAAAGACACCTGTTTTATATGAAAAAAGTATGTCTAAAAGAAAGAAAAAAGGAGGGGAAATAAATCTGAAAAGTTGCTTAAAATGTTAAAAACTCAGTGAGTGTAAGTAAAGCTAGGGTCAGGCACTGATGACAGAGATCCAAACCTGTTTGCTTGAGTGAGAGTGCTAAGCTATCTCTTGATGGCACCAAGATTGGTTACCTTAAGAGACCACTAAGCCCTGCTTTAATCCCCTCATTTGCTCCAAGGCAATCTATTTTCATCTTTAGTTGAATTAATGCCATTAGGCGTTTGCAAAACATCTTCCTTTCCAGATTTCTCTTGAGATGTGCCAAGGCTAAACTGTGAAAATAAATAGGCCCAGGCAAGAAATGCATTATTGGTTTTGAAAATGTTACAGTTAATTACTAAAATCAGTTAACTTTTGCTCCTTTTCATGTCATGATTCAGTCAACTTTCAGATCAGACCATTCCATTCCATTTTTACCCTTTTTTCCTTTATAGTTTTCACTCTTCCTAAAGACCTTTGGCATTTTTCTCACCTCTCCTTTACTGTTGTATATTTTTTTGTTGCTCTTCTTCTGTTGCCTGTATGTTTTTGCAAGTTATCTTTACCATAGCTATTGAGCACTTTTGTTGAAAGTTATTAAGAGTTTACTATCAGAAGGTTGAAGTGGGTTCGGTCAAACCCACTTCAGTCGAAGTCCGGAAGCTGAAAGACGACAATGTCGAACCCGACATTGTCAAAGTATGAATCTCGCCCCCATTTCGACCGATGTTAAAGCCCGTTCCAAGGTCTACGTCGAGTCAAATTTCGACAATGTCAGAATTCGATATTGTCACTTTCGAGGACATGGGTCGATGACCCATCATTCGATGGGGTGCGGTTCGACCTTCTGATAGTAAACCGTCATTAAGAGTAAACATTATAAATGAGCAAAGCTTTCAAATAATGTAAATATAGATACAAAATTCTGCTCCATAATAAACATTCATTGTGTGTATTTTGCAAAGGTGAAAAACATTTTTTCCACTGCTTATGCTATTTGTGTGGTATTTGCACTTCCAATATCAGATACAAAAACAACAAATTGGAACTTTTTGAAATGATCAAGGATTTTTACCCAGTACTGATGGAGCTTTGACCTTAAGCATGAGCACTGCCTCAAAGCTGACTCTTTTGCCCATTGGCAGGGTTAAGTCTCTCAAACATAAGGACAAAGACAAAAAAGAATCATAAGACTGATAAGGTTAGGTAATCATGTACAGGCATCCTACATAAAAAGCCTAGAACTGAGAAAAAAGTCATATTAAACTCAGTTTCCTTCTGATGTGTCAAAGTTACCAGTCAGAGTATTAGTAGATACGAATCATGTTAATGTGTGACATCTCTGTCTGATTTGAGCTACATAGAATTCTAGGCTCAAGACCATCATCAGTTAGATGCTACTCAATGCCTCCTCTTGAGACTAACTTTGAAAAGTTGATGGAGACAATTTTGAAGGTCCAGGAAAAAAATGATGTTAAGTTGTCTATCTCGCCTTCATTCTTGCTGGATGGGTTCGGAGCCGACCTCGGCTCCGACTCGGCCACTCTAAAAGCTCGAGAGTTGGTTCCACCGGCTCGAGGCTCCCCTTATATCCCACAGTGCTAGGCGAGAGTTACCTCAGATCTCGTTTGCCGCTACAGCTTCGAGGTTGGTTGCTTCTACCGGTTCCTGGTGAGTGTTAGCTTTTTCTTCTAAAAGTTACTCTTTTCCCCCCTTTTTAAGTTAAATTCTTCCTAGATTAGTGTAGATCATAAAACTTTATCCCCGACCCTAATTTTTCCCGTTTCTTTACTAAAAGAACCTTTGGTTCTTCCTTTGGGCCTTAGGCCTTCCCTTCCCTAGTGAAGTGTTTGTGTAGTTTACTTTAATTTTATTGTACTTAAATTCTAGTATTACTACTAAAATTATTATTTTTTGCTGACAGGGTATAACTTGTGTGTTTGGGTGTGTGTTTGTGTACACCTGTCAGTTAGGGAAATGTCTAAAGAAGCAAAGGTCTCGATTCAAGAAGTGTGATGCGTGCTGTCAGAAAATGTCTCTGACAGACGCTCACACTTCTTGTGTCTATTGTCTGGGGCCTTTGCACCTGCAGGACTCCTGTGCTGTGTGCCATGGCTTCAGCCCCAGGGTCCTGCAGGAAAGAAAAAACAAGTTGATTCTGAGAGGCTTATTGAAGCCAGAGGATTCCCTGTCAGTTTCAACAGGGAAGCCCTCTAAGGCATCAAGGTCTTCGGCTCCGGCTTCTGAGCCGAGACCTCAGGTTGTTCAACCTTTGCCTTTATCGGCTCCGGCTGGAGCCGATAAGTCTCAGTCCACAGTTTCTGTGGCTTCCTCTCCGGCCGGAGCCGAGGTTATTGAGGTACCCGTGTCGGCTCCGACCAGACCTTCGGAGCCGACAACTAGAAAGAGGTCTAGGTCACCTTCTCTTGGCTCCGTTCATTCGGCTCCAGGATCTCCCCTGCTGTCTGAACGGAGCCAAAGGTCTCATTCCTCTAGGTCATCGAGGCTGTCCGATCATGACCTGCAGAGAGTGGTGAGTCGACTACTTAAGTCCAAGGCACTAGCCCAGATGCTTCAGAGCCTGACTCATCAGTCGGTGCCTGCCCCGGTCCATCAACTCTTTCCTCCTTCGACTCTTTTGAGTTCGGAGCCGGGTCGTGTCGGAACCGAGACTGTGGTTACTTCGGAGCCGAGACAATTGTCTTCGGCTCCGTCGTCGGCTCCGTTTTCTTCTTTGGAGGAATCTCGGCGCCGGACTTCCCTCGTCGGCTCCGAGGGGGTGAGTGGCATCGGACCCTTGTCCGACCCCCCTCTCCCTCTCGGTGCTTCGGCGCTGGTGAGTTCGGCTCCGACATCGATCTCGGAGCCATCACTGTCGGTGCCGAGGGGGGTTCTTAGCTCCTCGGAGCGGGGACCTCTGGCTCTGCCTGACAGGGGTGCATTCGAGGTCATGTGGAGTGTGTTAGAGCCTGGCTCTACTCCACAGTCGGCTCCGTCCGCCCCTCCCTCTATGCTGCCTCAGGGTAAGTCGACTCACTCCCTCATCCCGGACCGCAGTGAGCCAGCTCCTCAGGAGCCCCCTGTGGGGATTTCATCCTCTTCCGAGGCCTCTCCTGATTTGGCAGAAGAGCCCCCTCGGAAGAGGAAGTGCAAGAGGAAACACATTGACTCACCTGAGTCTATCACGTCAGACACAGATCTGGATGATTCTGAGGGTTCCCCTCGTTCCCCTTCTGAAGATGTCTCATTTGCAGACATTCTGGAGATCCTGAAACAGAGGGGAAATTGGCCAGCCCTCAACCCTTCGGAGGACGAATCTGTGTATCTTGAGGCGTTTGGCTCTCGTCCTTCCACCTCCTGGGTGTCCCCCCCTTCGACCCCCTCATGCAGGTGGTTGCTAAGAAGGCATGGACGGCTCCTGATTCAGTGGACCCCACTCCCAGGAGACCCTCTAAATTCATCACAGCTCCATCAGACAAGCAATTTTTATCAAAAGGAGTTTCTGTGGATGCTATGGTGGTAGCTGCTGCCACAAAGAAGGAACTGGCTGATCCTTCAGTGCCTGTCCATCGACCTAACAAGGAATCTAGGTCCATGGATAGGTACGGGAAGCGGATGTTCTCCTCAGCGACATTTACCATGCGTTCGCTGAATTACCTGTGCCATTTCACTCGTCTTCAAAGGGACTTGATCAAGGAAGCGAGTGAAATGTTAAAGGATCCTACAGCTGCGGGTTTCCAAGATAAAATGAGCACGCAGCTGGCTACCCTTAATTCCATATCTAACTCCTCCATGCGCCTCCTCTCTTATGCGGCCGATGGAGCGAGCAGAGCCGCAGGGACAGGTGTAGCCTTACGTAGGCACGCCTGGATGCGGCTATGCAATTTTGCGGACCCTTTCAAGACGTCTTTCACGAACTCCCCTTTTGATGGATCATCGCTCTTTGGTCCTCAAGTGAAAGAAACCCTGACTAGGTGCGAGACTGATGGCAAGACCCTTTCTGCCGCCGGAGTCCGTTTTTCGACTCCTTCTAGGCCTTACCCCAAAGGCCAGAAGGGTGGGAAGATGTGGTTCCGTAAACAATCTCAAGGGACTTCGCCTGACGACAGAGTCGCTTTTCCTACCAGAGGCAGAGGTGGGAATAACAATGGTAGACGTCGCCCTAGGGGCAGGGGGTCCGCAGAACCAGGGCAATCGGGAAGCCTTTCCTGACAAGCCTTTTCAGCATCCCTGAGGTGTTGCCCGACTGCCCATCTTCGAGGCAGTCGGGGAAGATTGTCACTGTACCCAGAAGCCTGGCTATCCCTGACTCAAGACAAATGGGTACAGTCCATCATTTCGAAGGCTATTCTATCCCCTTTCTTCGCTTTCCAAATCAGTCAATAAAATCCCTTCCAGATGTTCCACCGCTCAAAGGGATATAGCAGCTTTGGAAATTTCAAAACTGCTTGCAAAAGAGCAATTCAGTCAGTGCCAGCAGACCAACAAGGATCCGGAATCTACTCAAGGTTCTTTTTAGTTCCAAAGAAAACAGGGGACTGGAGACCGATTTTGGATCTCAGTGTCTTGAACAAATCAGTCAAGAAAACAAGATTTCGGATGGTCACGCTGCAATCCATTCTTCCCCTTTGGGCAAAGGAAACTGGATGTGCTCTATAGACCTTCGGGATGCGTACTATCACATAAAATGAACAGACGCTCCAGAAGATTCCTCCGCTTCAGGCTGGGAACCAGTCATTTTCAGTTCAGGGCCCTGCCCTTTGGTCTCACCACTGCCCCCCGGGTGTTTACCAAATGCATGGCAGTGGTAGCTTCTCACCTGAGACTACAAGGATTCCAGGTGTTTCCATATTTGGACGACTGGCTTCTCACAGCTCCCACCAAGCATCTCCTTCTGATGGCCAGAGATTATACTTTTCGTTTGTCAAAAACTGGGTATTTCAATAAATTGCGAAAAGTCTGTTTTGTCGCCTTGTCGTACTATTACCTACATAGGCGCAAATTTAGATACTATAAACATGTCTGCAAGGCTAACGAACCAAAGGATATCAGACATTCACAAATTGGTGTCACTTCTTCTCAACAACAACAGAGTCAAAGCCAGGTTAGTTCTAAAGGTGTTGGGAATCATGGCAGCAGCCATACCTCTCCTTCCATTGGCCAGATACCACATGCGGATCCTTCAGTGGATGCTTTTTACCCAATGGTCATACCAGGAACTTCCAATGTCTCACACCATTATGATCACGCAAGCGTGCAAAAAGCATCTCATGTGGTGGATGTCTTCCCCCAGCTCCTGTCGGGAAGACCATTTGTTCCACCTCCTCCGGTTGCTACTCTGACAACGGATGCCTCCCTGATCGGGTGGGGGGGTCATTATCAGGGCAGGACAGTCCAGGGCACATGGCAACCAAACGAATGCCACTTGCACATAAATGTTCTGGAGATGAGAGCAGTGCTTTTAGCGTTGCAAGCCCTTCAAGACTCTCTTCCCTTGGGAACGATTGCAATCCAGACAGACAATATGTCTGTAGTGTGGTACATCAACAAACAAGGCGGAACCAGATCATACCTCCTGTGTCGAGAAGCACTCAGACTGTGGCAATGGGCGATTTCTTCTCAGCGTTTTCTGATAGCAACGCACATCCCCGGGAAGTCCAATCACATTGCGGACAAGTTGAGCAGAGCTATACTCATGCCTCACGAGTGGTCTCTGAAAGACTCTGTAGTGAGAGAAATCTTTCTCAAGTGGGGTCAGCCTTGCTGCGATCTTTTTGCTACTCCCCAAAACAGCAAGTGCAGAGAATATTTCACTCTATTCCCTTTACCAGGCCAACCCAGCAGGGACGCTCTAGTCCAAGTTTGGCCCCCGGGACTTCTGTATGCATTTCCTCCTTTCCCACTGATCTCTCAAGTAATACAGAAAGCTATCGCTCAGAAGGCCTCATTGATCCTCATTGCTCCTTACTGGCCTCGACAAGTGTGGTTCCCCTTTCTACATCGATTTCTTTTGAGCGACCGTGGAATCTGGACCTAGTTCCAGATCTTTTGATCCACCAGTCGGGTCAGTTTCATCGCTCCCTCCCCTCTCTGAACCTCGCTGCTTGGTTCCTCCAGTTCCAACCGTAGCCAGGCTTCCTCAATTATCTCACTCTGTTAGAGATATATTGATAGCTTCCCATAAATCTTCCACTCGAAAGATTTATTTGAGTAAGTGGAAACGCTTCTCATATTGGGCACAAGGAAAGGACATAGATCCTTTACCGCTTCCATCCAACTAGTCCTTGATTTTCTAGCTGAACTCTTCCATGCAGGTTCATCTCCATCTACTCTTAAGGTTCAATTGGCAGCTATTTCTAATTTCCATGTGGGTATTTCTGAATCTGCCCTAATGTCCCACAAACTTTGCAAAGCCTTTTTGAAAGGAGTTTTTCTTCTCAGACCTCCTATAAGAAATCCTCCTTCTCCTTGGGACCTAAATTTAGTTCTTGCTTCTTTGATTCTTTCCCCTTTCGAACCTGCAGCTTCATGTTCCTTGAAATTATTATCATGGAAAACTCTCTTTCTGGTGGCTATCACATCAGCTAGAAGAATTTCAGAACTTCAAGCACTCAGTTGTCGTTCTCCTTATCTTGTGTTCCATAAGGACAGAGTTTCTTCTGAACTAACCCGTCCTTTTGCCTAAGGTGGTTTCAACATCAAATCTAAATCAAACCATTGACCTCCCTGTCTTTTTCCCAGAGTATTCAAATAGGTCTGAACAAAAATTACACTGCCTGGATGTTCATCGTCAATTAAGGTACTACTTGGATAGGACGAAACAATTCAGAAAATCTGATCAGCTGTTTGTCTCCTATGCGGAAAGCAGAAAGGGACTTTCAGTTTCAAAGGTATCATTATCCAGATGGCTAACATCTTTGATTTCCCTGGTATATGAAATTAGACAACAAAATTGCCTAATAAACCTAAAGCCCATTCCACCAGAGCTTTGGCTACTTCTTTAGCCTTCCAAGACAGACTGCCTATTGACACCATTTGTGCAGCGGCTACTTGGGCTACTCCTCACACTTTTATTTCTCATTATAAGTTGGATTTAGCTTCTAGGCATAGAGCTAATTTTGGTTCCACTGTTCTCAGGAGTCTGTTCCGTTAGGCCACCCGGGACAAGGTGCTAGGGACGCGGTCCCATCCAGCAAGAATGAAGGCGAGATAGACAACTTAACATATAGAAGTTATGTTCTTACCATAACGTTCCATGTTAGTTGTCTTCTTCTCACCTTCTTCTTGCGTCCCACCCTCTTTCCCCCTGGCCTGGACAGACCTAGAGGAGTTGTGATCGTGACCTCTCTTTCTACCACCTCTTTCTTAGTCATATGCTATTATGCATATTTCTTGGTTCAGGATGTAGGTCACCCTTTTTCTTCCTGTTGTTAGAGGTGGATTCTGTTTTTACAGTTATACTGTTACTGTTATAAGCTGGGGTTAGCTTACAAACGAGATCTGAGGTAACTCTCGCCTAGCATTGTGGGATATAAGGGGAGCCTCGAGCCGGTGGAACCAACTCTCGAGCTTTTAGAGTGGCCGAGTCGGAGCCGAGGTCGGCTCCGAACCCATCCAGCAAGAAGTAGGCGAGAAGAAGACAACTAACATGGAACGTTATGGTAAGAACATAACTTCTATTTTTACCTCTTCATCCTCTGATGCCAGGATGTACCTCCACTTTCAAAAAATATAAATTTTCCTCTCTAGCCCTGATCCTGGCAAAGATCTCAAGGAAGCTCTAGTCAGGTCACCTGGTACTAATGTCACTGTCAGAGTTAGTAATATCAGCTGATCTGTGATCTGTCTATCAGGACCACAGTTTATGTGATCAGTTCCTTAGCATTGGTAGTCTCAGCAGAGCTGCTGTCAGAGTCTCAAAGTCCTTATGCCTGAGGAATGGAGTTTGACCTGTTGGGCTGAGCTTGGCACAGTTTAACTCTTTTTTTGGTGTCAGCATTCCCAGCTTTGACCTTTGCCAGTAAAAGGTCAGTACCTTTGGCCTCAAGTGCTGCATCAGCATCCATGTTAATACTGTCACTGCAGACCATCCTGCGTATTCCATCCATGGTATTAGTATCTGTGATGACTTTGGCTTCAATAAGAGACACCTTTATGCTTGGATCTTCAGTCATTCTACTTTTCAGCCCACAGGACTGAGGGGCTTGGAGCCTATCACAGGATCAGTCCCAGATGTCTTGACGAAATTCAGCTTCTTCTTCTTCTTCAGACCCATCACCTCTGAAGTCTAGTAAGTATAAATGCAAGACTAAGCATATGGGCTCTCCTTTAGAGTCTCCCACCAAAACTGTTGACGATGAGGAAATAAGTTCTCTACATCACCCCTTGATGACCCCAGATTTGAGGAGGTACTAAAGATGATGAGGGATAGATGATAATGGTCTACCCAGAGCCAATGCTAGGATGAGATGAAGGTGACAGCTGCCCTTGGCACACAGTGTTATTGGGCACAATCAGCAGGTGCCGATGGTGAGGTAGTGCAATATTGAGATTCATTTCTGAATGCTGATACTGTATTTGTGAGTCTTGGCTGAAGCTCTTAGTGTGTGGCATTTTAACTGTACCAAGCCAGTTGTTACACATGAGAGGATTTTTTTTCTTCTCTTCAACTTATTGTTGTGAGGTGTACCAGACCAGGGAACTGTACAGGGCAGCTGTTAATCAAGCTATGCTTCTAAGTCAACCAACCTTCTGGATCACCCACCTACTTCTTGGTTGGTCCTTCCCATTGACAAAATGTTTATCGTTTAACCAAGTCTGCATAGGGCAACCCTGCTGTTATGGTGCCAAATGCCTGTCTCAATGATGCCAGATATAAGTCCACCTTCTGGAACACCTACCTTCTTCTTGGGTGGTGTGTCCCATAGACAAAATGTTTATCATTTAACCAAGACTACATGAGGCATCCCTGCTGTTATGGTGCTCGGGTGCCTGTCTCAGTGAGGCCAGATAAGATCCCCTAGGCTTCACAAGCTTTGACCTGTTGGCTTAAGACTCCCAAATCTGATTTTGTTGCTGCTGCAGCTTGCCTGTAGAATCTCCAGGACCACAAAGTACTGCTTTTCCTTCCCTGGATACGGAATTTAGGGCCATGTCCAGATTTGGGAAGTGTATATTTATCCATTCGTGACATTTTCGTTGAGGGAGGTAAACTGCTTCTGCCACATTTTAAAGTTTCAGTGTGAGCTAATTAATGAAATGAGTCAGATGGTGGAGAGCTTCCTAATGGTCAGTTTTACCTTAAATTGCAGTCATAGGTAACAGCTATATATTCCATCAATAATCTCACCATGAAGCTTGCAAACAATCTAGCAGATTCATTCATTCATTCTTTGAGGATCAGGTAGGTGGACTGATCCAGGGACCCATTTCAGCCATGCTCTGGGTAAAAAGGCACAAAATTACAGAGAGGAAACAAAAATGGCAAATAATCAATTATAGTGGAAGATCATGTCTCCTAAACCTGACAGACTTCTTTGAAGCAGTCACCAAAGCCGTAGATGAGGGTAAGGTGGTTCACACAGCCTATCTAGATCTCGCCAATGTTTTCAACACCATCCCCCACTCTGGAATTATAGATAAACTCACTAAACTAGGTATAAATCTCTATGTCACAAGATGGGTTGCCAACTGGCTCACTGACAGAGCCCACACTGTAAAGGTAGCAGACTCCAAATCTGACTTCAGACCAGTGACAAGTGGAGTACCACAGGTTTCAGTCTGGGTCCTCTCCTGTTTGGTTTCTACTTCTCTGAAGTACAGGCTGACACAAAAGGTCTTTGGCTAATGAAGTTCGCAGATGACTGCAAACTAGGGGCCGTAATCAAAACTCCTAAAGATGTGGATATCTTACAAAAGGGCCTCACTGAGACAGATGCCTGGTGTTAAAGCCATGACCTCAAACTCAATGCCAAACAGTGCATTGTCATCCCCTTTGGTAAAAACTCTGTACCCATGAACTGCCACATATGTGGTAGTCTACTTAACACAGAAAGTGTGATAAGGGACTTTGGGACACAGGTGGATAGTAGTCTCTCCTTTGATAATCACATCGTCACAGTAATTAGGAAATCCTTCTACGTGGCACACCTCATCACAAAAGGTTTCTCATCCAGGAAAAAAGAGGTAATTGTTCCCCTATACTCATCACTCATTAGACCCATTATAGAGTACAATGCCCCATTTAGTATGTACCTCACAAAACATCTACAGAAATACCTCACAAAGAGGATCACCAGCCTCAAACAGATGCCCTATGCAGGCCGTCTCAAAAAACTCCAGCTTTACTCCGTCGCATATCACATACTCAGAGGCGATTTCTGCCTAACATACAAAGCTATGTCAAACCCAGAGCTGTTGGACATGCTCCACTTAAAGAAATCCCAATCCCTCTGAGCTACACGCTCTAGGGACCTAAACCTTGTCACCACAATAAACAGGACATGCTGGAAGGATAGATTCCTGTCCCAGAGACTTCCCATACTCTGGAACAAACTGCCTATCTATATCAAACAAAGCTCCTCATTAACACTATTCAAGAAAAAGCTTGATGATTGGATGGGAAATAGGAAATTCACCCTGGGGATCACTTCCGTGCCTCTGCTCGACAGGGGCACAGGAAAATAATTTTATTGGGTGGCGAAAGCCAGGGTACATTTTTGGCTAGGCTTGTATAGGCCCTAGGGCCAATGGCCTAGTCCCTACCTATGAACCTATATATACAGTCAATGATTAGTTGTAATCACATATACTTTGGCAATAAGTTCCAGAGATTTATGACAAAATTTGATTAAAAAACTCAGACAATCAAATTATCCAACAATGTGACCAAATGTTGCAGAATTCACAGCATTCTTCACTGCTGTGTTTTAAAATTGACTACTTTTCACTTATGTGCATATTTACAGTGAATGAGCTTTCCCCCAGAAAGGGTAGCTGTCCAAAGTAACTTTTATTAGATAGATTGAGTCTTTATGTGGCAAAGTTATAGAAGGTGGAAATAATACATTATGGAGAAAACAGGTACATTTGTATTACTTTTGTATGTATTGTGCAAGCTTTTTCCTGAAAGGAGATTATTCTATAATTTGTTTGAGTCATGTCGGGGAAGGTGGCTGCAGTTAGCTGGGATAGATTTGCTGAAACCTTTTTCTCCAGGGCAGACTCCAGATAAGGATCTAATAAGTCTTAAAGTGTCATTGTCTTGACTTCTGAGTGCATAAGAGGAGGTTTTAATTAATAGTTTATTTCTAAGAGACAGGCAAAATCTATTACGATTTTAAATGTAAAGGAAGTTAAGAGAAGTATGGAACATACTGTGATAGGTAGCTGTTATTTTTTTTATAGAGTTTTGCAGTGATGTACTAGTCATGTGGAGAGAGAGAGATTAATAAATGTACAAACAGCATTTATTGCTGTCTGGATTTTTGTTGGTATTGTAAGCTTAATCATCGTCATCAGCCCCCCTTTTTCCTATTTTCTACATGGGGTCGGGGAATCGTGTTGACTGTTGCCATCTCTCTCGATTCACTGCCACACTCCTGCCTTTTTCAACACTCATGCCTAAGCATACCTCTCAACCTCTTAGAGCAAGAAATCTGAACAAAGCCATAAAAAAAGTGGGACAAAGGCCCAAAAATAGGGACAATTTTTAAATTTTGCTCTTACAAACTTAGAAGGTTTATAGAATAACAGGTTTTGTATTAGCATGGATTTTCTGGAGGATATGAAGTCTGAAACTCAAATGTCTGTCATTTATTTTCAAACTTCAATCTTTAATTATTTACCACTGATTTGCTAGAAAATCACAATTTTATGAAAAACAGACCAAAAATATGAGGCCAAAATCTGGACATTCTGCGAAAATCTGTACAGTTGAGAAGTATGCCTGACTGTCACAGATCTTCTTTCACACAATCCATCCACTTCTTTGCTGGGCATCCTCGTTTCCTCTTACTTTCTTCCTGTCTGTCCCAAATCATCTTCACCAGATTGTCTTCTGCTTTTCTGCACATGTCCAAACCACCATAATCTGTTCTGTTTGATCTGTTCTGCAATTGGAGTTACTTTGGCTTCTGCTCTTATGTCCTCATTTCTTTGTCTGTCCCACAGAGTGCATCCTACCACCCTTCTCCAGCACTTCATTTCCATCACCTCTATATCCCTTAACTGCTCTGCCTTTACTGCCTAGGTTTCTGTGCCATACAGTAGTACTGGTCACACCACTGTCTTGCACACCTTACTTTTCAGCTTCTTTGGCATTCTTCTGTCATAGACTACACCTGACACTCTATGCCAGTTGGCTGCAGCCCCTCTGATTCCTGCTTTGACCTCTTCATTTAGACATCCCTTCTCCTCAACCACCCCACCCAGATATTTGAAGCTATTTACCTGTTCCACTATCTTTTCTTATATCTCAATCCTCAGCTTCTTCTGATTTCCCCTGTTTGCTGCCATTACCACTGTCTTACCTGTGCTTAGTTTTCATCCAGTGTGCCTTCAGGTTTGCATTCCATTACTTTATACTTTGTTGGAGTTCTTGCTCAGAGTCTGCCTGTAATGCCACATCATCTGCATACAGCAACTTTATTGATCTGTCCCCTCTAACCTGTTTACTAATGTAGTCCATCACCAGTATGAACAGCAGTGGGTTCAGAGTTTAACCCTGGTGTACACCCACTCCGAACCTCTCTGTGAGTCCGAACACTGTTTGTACTTGAGTCACTGGGTCCTTGTACATAGCCTGCAATGTTTCTGGGACTTCGAACCACCACGGTACTGCCCAGATCATCTTTCTTGGGACCTTTCCATATGCTTTCTCCAAGTATAGGAATGCCCAGTTGGACACTTTCCTCATCTCTAGCTTCTTTTCATCTATCTGTCTCACTGCAAAAATCAGGTCAGTTTTGCTGCATCCTGATCTGAATCTGAACTGCTCATCTCCCATTTTACATTCTACTACTCTATGTATCCATTTATCAATCACCCTATCTAGAAATTTCATGCAATGTGATTGATTCCTCTATACTGCCCACAGTTGTGGATGTCCTCTTTGTTCTTGTACACTGGCATGAGTATGCTTATTCTCCAGTTATCTGGGATACACTTTTCTCTCCACACTGCTATGATTACCCTCAGAAGCCATTTCTGCCCTATCTCACCCAGCATATTTATCATATCTGCTGTGACCTAATCTGAGCCTGCTGCTTTCCCTGACTTCATTTTCCATAGTGCTATTCTTCCTTCTTCTATGGTAGGGCTCCTCCTCTTCTCTCATCGTTGGCGGTTTCTGGGGCAGTACAGCTTCTGTGAAGTTTTTTTCATTCAGAAGCTGCTGAAAATACTCCTTCTGTCTACCTTTAATGTCTTGTGGACTGGTGATCAGGTTGTTGCTGGCATCCCTTAAGAAGGGTGCCTGACTGTCTTCTGTATCTTTCTGTATTTGCCTTGCAACCTGATATATTTTCATTGTGCCACGTAATGAGTCACTTTCCAGAAGTTGGTAGAGTGCCTCTGATGCCCTATTTTTGCTACTGCAACTACTTTCTTAGCTTCTTTGTTAGCCAACCAGTATTCCATCCTAGCTGGGTCAGTCTTTTCTATCTCCAAGTTTTTTCTGCACTCCTTTCTTTTGCTGACTTCCTGGACTTCTGCATTCCACCACCAGCTTTACTTATGTACCTTATTTCCATACCTGACTCGGCCACGTATCTGTTCTGTCATTATGTAGGCTTAATAGAGGGTTATAATTTGTAGGGCACAGTCTAGTCCTGGTATGAAGACATTTTGGCAAGGGCCAGTCTGGCTTCCTTGATGATGTGATTAGAAATAGAATAGGTGCTTAGGTGGCTTTGAGATGAGAAGTATCCTTTAAAACACTTAAGTTGGTATGTGATTTGAATGACATTGATTAATCCAACATAAGACCTAGGTACTTGTATTTATTTACCATGAAAATTGGATCTTTGGAGTTCTGATATGCAGAGGGAAGGTTTTTGATTGTTTCTTTCATGTACCAATGTACATGGCTGCTAGTGTGGAGATGTGGAGTAAGTTTGTTGCTGGTTAGCTCTTTGCATAGGGAGAAGAAGACAGGTCTGAAAGGTTGTTTGGACTGATATAACTGAAGAGCCATTTCAGTGAAGGGTGATATCATCAGTATAAATGTTAAATTGTCTGGTGGAATTATATTGGTAATGTTATTAATAAATAGTGAGAATGAATCCCTGTTGGACTACAGAAGTTAAGCTATCACTGTTAGGACAAAGCTTGCATGACTGCATTTAGAAAGTTCTGTTAGCTAGGTAGTTTTTGAACCAGTGTGTTAGCTCTGAATCCTATGTGTTCAGTTTCTGTAGTAATATTATTTGGTCCACACTTTCCAATGCCTTGCAGAGGACATTGAAGGTGGGCCCCTGTCAATCATCCATATGAAATCTTGATTTACAATATGCTAAGGAACCAAACTCCCAAACACAAATGCCCCTAAATGCAAAAAAAAAAAAAAAAAAAAAATTACTGAATTTTCTTTTTTCCTTACAGATGGCACATCTAAAGCAGTAGGTACTGGCAGCGCTGTTTACCACCATGCCTGGCTGTGCCTGACTAACTTCAGTAAGGACACCAAGGTGACTTTTTACCATTACCTTCTGCCTATTTAGTTCACGTTTAATAGCTTACCAGGGGAATACAGACAAGGAAGACAAAACACTTTCTGCTGTTCGTGTCAAGTTTCAGATTTCACAACACATCTTTTCTAGAATTCAATGAAGTCCATATCAACTCTGGTGTCAGTGTGACCAACTGACATAGAAAAACTAGAAATATAGAAGGAATCAGTGTGGTCAAAACAGCTGCCAGAACAGCTGTCAACAACAGGGATACCACAGTCATCCTTCATGGGGATAGCAATCAAATCCCTAAGACTTCACCCAACTGTCCTTACACTTAAGTAGCATGGATGGCCAACACACAAGACATGTACATCAGAACAGTAATATCCAAAGGCTAGATAATTTCCTAACACACCTCTTCCTATCCCCACTTTCTCTCCTTGTCAGACAGCCCATCTCATTAATAGAGGTTGTCAAGAAAAGAGGTGTAAAGCTCATGAGGAAAAGAGCCACCTAAGAGGACCCACCAGACCAAAAAGGATAATGTTAGTACTTCACGCACTTTTCATTTCCCAAAACCACAAAAGGCCTCAGGATCATGATAGTCTTGAGTGATTTCAATGATTTTGTATCCAGAAAAATGTTTGGGTGGTCATGGTACAGACAGCTTTTCTCTGTTTTGCATAAAGATACTGGATATTCAGTTTGAACTTCCAAAACACCCGTGTACACACAGAGATTGTCAAGGAGTCAAGAAGTTGTATTCCACATGTGTGTAACAGCCAGCCACTATCAATTCCAGGCAATTTTTAGCCTTACCTCAGACCCCAGGGTGGTTACCGTATGTATGCATATAACTGTAGTGAGCAAGAGGCTGCAAAGGGTGAAAGTGTTTCCTTACCTGAATGACAGGCTCCTAGCTGCCACAATGCAGAATAGAATTATCTTTTCTTTATTATTTGCTAACCAGGTAAGACCAGTTTACACAAGTGTCCCTTTTCAGAGGCAACATAGGAGCATTCTCTGGTTATGTGATTTGCTCAGAGTCACACACTAGGCAAATGGAGATGAAAGGAATCAAACCCTGTACTATTGGCTACATGAAACAGCTCATTAACAGCTCAGAGCATTATCCCACTGCATTAACTCCCAGATGTATCTCTACTTGGAAATCTCTGAGTCTCTTCCAGTCTTTGAGAATTATGATGAACATTGCAAAGTCCCAGTTCGGGCCCTCTCAAAAGCTGAACTTTATAGGGTGCACCTGAACACTGTCCTGTAGAGCCCATCTTACTTCACACAAGATCATTCCCTCTGCATGCCTCAATTATCATATTTCTGTCTTCTCCCCATGGTATCCATTCCTGTGATTCACACTCACCTCTTCAAATGTCTTCATACCGCTCTATATAATGATATGCTGCTATCCCTGTAGCATAAGCCATCTCAGTCATTATGGCTGCATCTTATCTGTAAAGCTCTACTAAGCATAATTCCATTTTTGCATCCATGTTCTGACACTGTAAACTGTTTCTTGAAGCAAACGTTGTAGCATATCCTTGTATCTGTAAATTTGTTTTGTTCATTTCTTATATGATCTTATTCACCCGGGCTGTGCCTACAAATGGTCTGCTGAGATTACTACCCCAGTAAATAAATATATATATAAATAAATAAAATAATAAATAACAAACTAGCAAGGTGAATTTGTACCTTGAAAGCTGATGAGGGTGGAACTGGTCTCTGTCATCAGGATATATTCTGATTGCCAGTTCCATTCCCATGAAGGGACAGGCTCACGTACTAATTCTTGCCTGATAAGTAGTCTCTCAGTTCATTAGTAATACAGAAGACTTTCAGTCATTAGGGGAGCATTCCTGCAATCTTCTTGCATTCCTGACTATACCAAATGCAGTGCTTGTTGTTTTTTCCTTTATACTACCTGTGAGAGATATCCCAGTGAAGCAGTTATCCAGAAATGGCCCTCAGGTTTCTTTTAAACATTTATATTTTCTCCTTATATTTTGACAGTCATACAGAAAGACAGGCAGAAGAAGTCCAAAAACATTCTCTTAGCCCCACTTTGGGCTCAACGAGTGTGGTTTCCTCAGATCAGGCTTAATCTTCTGGAGAGACTTCTATGACTGAGGCTCTTCAAAATTAGCCTGACCCATCCATTTGGTAATTCCCTCCCCAGACTTCCATTCCCTCACACTAACCACATGTTTTCACCTGTTCCATTAATGACTAGGGACTCCTCATACTCCAGCAGTGTAATCCAAATAGTTAACTCTGTTAAGAGACCTAATGCTAGGTTAACATGCAACAGTATGTAGACATGCTTTTTATATTTGCTGATTCAAAAGGTTTGGATCCCTTTACAGCTCCAGTTCCAGCAGTACTTGACTATCTTTCTCAGAATTTTCACAATGGATCACATTGTTCTAGTAAAGTGTACCTCCCTGCCTTTTCTAATTTTCATCAAGATGCTGTTTGTCATTAACATCCTTGAGACTCTGTAAGGCATTCTTTGAGGGATAGTTTTCATATCAGGCCTCCTTTTAAGGAATCTGTTCCTCCCTGGCACTTGTATTTTATTTTAGAGGAACTGACTACTCCTTTTGAACCAGCTGCTACTGAAGAGTTGAAATACTTATGGAAAATCCTGGTTCTAATGGGCAAACTTCAGCTATAAGCATTTCTGAGTTACAAGCATTAAGTGTTGAAATTCTCACTTGAGTTTCTATAAGGCAAAAGTGTCATTGCAAACTAACCTATCATTTATGCCCAAAGTAGCTACTGAACCAGATCTCAGTCAGCCCATCAGCCTGCCTGCATTCTTTCTCAGTTATTCTAAGAGAGGTGAATATTTACTGCATAATATGGATGTATACTGACAGCTCAGATTTTATGTGGACAGGATCAAGTACTTAAGGAAGGCTCATGATTTTCTGTGCCCTTTTCCCAAAGGAAATTGAGTTCCAAACTGTCTAAGGTTACTTTAGCATGATGGTTGGCTGACTGTACTTTTTATGAAAAATAGAAATCGTTACCTCCTATGCATAGAACTCACTCAGTTAGGGCAGTACCTAAATCTCAGGCAGTTTTCAAAAATACATCCTTGGATAATATTTGTGCAGCAGCTACATGAGTTTCACTAAATATTTTTGCAAGACACCATAAGCTGCATGTGATATCTAGATCTATGTCTTCCTTTGGAGGCATAATTGTAAGAGGTATGTTCCCATGAAGGTGACTACCATAACAGGATGAGCCTGGGACTTTATACTATTTTTAGTGAGGCTGGACCACTTCATACTGAATATATGTTATTTACTTACCAAAATATTAGACATGGAGAAACAGTTCCTTCCCATATCAACATACATACCTTTCATTCACCTGCCCTATTACTGACATGGTGTAGAGATTTTTATATTTTCTGCTGCACCTCAGTGTGGCATATCTGAGTTCTGAATCTATACAAGAAACTGTTTTGCAGGACATTAAAGATAAATAAGGAGTCAGTAACCTGGAAATATTTAAAATGTTAAGCTGCTTAATACCTAAAAGTATTAATTGTACTGTTGATGTGAATGGGCATACTCATCCAGATCTAGCATTTCAGTAAGGACATAAATCTCCCCAGTGTCCCATTACTTTAAATGGGTTGCACAGGAGAAATCAGGTAACCAGAAAAGGCTGTAGGTCTAGTGTGCTTTGTAATTGAAATGAAGCCTAACTCAAAATCGTTTTTTTTCTCCTAAGATGGTTGCTACCATGGATGTCAATCCCCAGTCTTCCAGTATAGCACCCATTTATTTCCAGGCACTTCCAGACATACCAGAAACTTTTCAGGTTTTGGCCTTGACTACATTATTATCTTAGGTTACAGAGTAATAAGTCTCCTGAATGCCTTATTTACCACATGTCCAATGGATTGTTTATATCTGAACGGACATCAGTGACACAGATTTTGAGACCCCAATGTCTGGGGAACAAATGCCAGTTCCCAGGATACCAGATATCTTGTTTCCATTTCTTCTTCCATTATATTATTGCAGATTTGTGGAGGAATTCTCCAAATTACTGTATTTCAAGACTCTGGCTTCAACAGGGCCATTAAGCCTTCTGATCCTATTGTTACTAAGAAAAGAAAAAGTGCTGCATTTCTTCCATCTTCAGTTTCAGAAGAGTATGATGAAAATATTCTAAGTGATGGTGAAAAAAATCCTCCTTTAGGGTTAAATATAGAGCCTAAAGATGAAGGCACTTACATAGGTCCTCTATCAGTGATCTTGCTATTAGGGATACCATTTCTTAAATGAGGAAACTTTACAATTCAGGAGTCAGAGGACTTTTCCCCTTTTGAAGCTTGAGATATTTGCACCTTTGCCTATTTCCTAAGTTGTTCCAGTTTTATGTGCTATAAAACACAAGCTCAGCAAACAAATGTATAGCTGTCAGTTCCAAAGATATTTGTTTATTTTATATGGTCCAGGAGCAGCACAAAGATTTCATTGGCATATCATGACAGAGTTGATTTAGATGTACTAAATGTGTCTGATAACCCCTTTGTCCAGAAGATGTTACAAAATGATAGAGTAGATTAACAGATATGTTTAGCAAGAATATTTTCACACTATCATTTCTGTCTATAAACTACAAGACCCATATGGCAAAGTATCACGGAGAGATTTTGCAGCATACTGACTACCTGGTTAAGGGTCTTGCTTTGAAAGGAAAAATATCTAGACTAACACAAAAGGAATGTATGATCAGTTTTCATGTAGTAAAGTATGGCTATGTTTCTGTTGATGCCTTATTCAGGCATGCTGCTACTGATGTTGTCCAGAGAAGGTTGGCTTCAAACCATTGCCTTCCTTGGTGATGTAAGAAGGTGGATCCTGTGTCATCCCATCCATCTGCTCCAAATGATAGGAAATAAAGCCGCTTCACAGATCTAATCCAGCAACTCTTTCAAATACTCAGACTTCTAGCTCATTCCTTTCTCCCATAATGCTGTTATGTCAGTCCTACCTCCGATTTCATTCATCACTCATCAAGTACACATCAATATTCCCTCAGTACAAATAAGTGATTATTTTTGTCAACCATTAGTAGCTCCCTTTCAGCCTAACTCAGTTTAATTAATTCATACTTCTATCCCAGTTGTAAGCTATTTCTGTTATATATATATTTATATGGGTCTACTTCAGTTGATCGTGTTAGCATAACAGCGAACCTGAAATTATCAAGAGTACAACAATGAACATACACAAGACCGATGGTGTACACAAAACCCATAAGATCATACAATTCCCAGTTGTTAAATCATGGTGTCTAACATCTGCGACCATTTCTTAAGTCTTTTAGGTTTCATTCTTGTACACACCTATTGGTCTTGTATATGTTTTTTTGTTGTTGTCTCAATAATTTCAGGTTCAGTGTTATGGTAACTGGATCAACTGAAGTAGATAAGTTTTATATATATATATATATATATATATATATATATATATATATATATATATATATATATATATATATATAGTTGCATTTAACATTTTACCTTAAATGAAGACAAGACACTTCTTCCTCTCTTTCAGTGGTATTTATTACACACGTGTGGGAGCCTCATGGAAAGTACCAGGAAGACTCCCTGAACAAAGGAATGCATAAGCTTATATGCTGGTGATATTGTTGACAGTACAAAAATATAAACTAGACCAATTAAAATTGTACAAAAGGCAATTAACGAATCAGTGGTTTACCCGTTGGCTTAAAGCAGTTCACATTACTACATCTCTAAGCAGAGAAAGAAAATCAGATATACTTCCATATAAGGCACATTTCCTGCTTTTAAACAGGCTCTTGTTTTTCAGTACTTTTCCACTATTCACAGTTTACTCAGAGTTCGTAGTACAAAGTTCATCTTAATGCATACAGGTTTTCACATACTCAATCTCCTTGAACACATGCTTTGACCATTCATATTCTACAATCCCCCATTTGATGCTGTGTAAGCATCACCATTTAGTCGATCATACATTTGCCCTAAGTTTAACATAACCACGTGGCTAGTTCCTTCAACATTGTCACATATTTTTATTTCATCATCCATATTCATAACTGCAGGCATATAAAACTTTGGCACCTTTTTAGTAGTCTTAAAAGACATTAATTTCAAAATCAATGCTTTGATTAAAAACACAACAAGAAAAGCAATAAGAGCTAATACTGCGATTGATAACATTAACTTCAAAAGTCCACCTCCCCAACCTGAGAACAGGTTGGTTAGCCATGCCCACATTGAGTTATCGGCCTCCTTGGCCTTAGAGAGTTTGGAGACTCTCTGAATGAGTTCGAGATTACTTTCAATTTTGTGCTGATTGTCAGGAATAAACGTACAGCACTCCTCCTGGATTAAAGCGCAAGTTCCGCCTTTCACCGCTAGGGTGAAATCGAGAACCATACGGTTTTGGAGGACTACAGCTCTCATAGCAGTCAGTTCATCAGTCACTAGTTCTAAAGTAGAAAATGTGGCATTGCTTAATACTTCAAGCAATTTAGACAGTTTTCTCAGTTCCCAGATTGATTTTGCTGCTTCGTATGCTGGAATTACACTAGCCCATGATATGACGTCATCACCCAAGTCCATATGAGATAGTCCTTTGGTGCCAGCATGAGCTAAGTCATGATGATAAATCTATGATGCATCAATTTGGCCTAACGGATTGGCGGGCTTTTTAACCTCTCACACGTTCCGAATTTTTCCTTCGGGTAAAGCAGATGTATGTCAGATGACTGGGATTAAATAACCTAGGAAACAGCTACCAGACCAGTTTTTAGGTAGCTATTTATAGGCCTTTCTTCCGCATATAAAATAACAGTCCTGCACCAGAGTGGTAACATTTGAAGAATGGTCACTGCCCGTAGATATGGCAAGAAATACGATATTACGAGAACCAAGTAATGAGGCATTTCTCACTGTCGGCTGAATGGCATCAAATGAAACTAGACAGCCCGAAGCTATACGTTTTCCTTCTGTATAATTGCACTGGTATTTGATTGTCATGTTACAGATACTTTGTCCCATTTTTCGAGTCCAATGATGTTGACTTGAGTAATTTCGTCGGAAACACAGAGTGCCATTGCAACGGAGAGAAAGTTGTAATGCAGTAGATTTACTGGATGTAATGTTAGCAGTGTTGTCAAGTAAGCTAGTCCATGTATCAATGATACTTAGTGGAGCTGCAGCCAATGACAATCCCCATGTAAGGAGGGAATGGAAGTGCAGATCCAACAGTTAGAGACGTTGAATGTAGAAGCATAAACATATTTGATGGCTTGATAGGTGTTGAAAGGTGGGTGCCAAACAGCTCATTTGGTCTGATGCATCGATAGAGCAGGAAATAAAAATGGCCACAGCATAAATAACAGTACAACAAGAATGACCACCAAAATGATTGTCCAATATTTTTGCGGAAATGGTGGTTGAGTCTGCGTAGTGTCAGAAGTTTGGAGTTTTCCAAAAGGGTAAATGTTAGGCATTGTCAGATACTGGAACAGTTCTACTGCGAGTATGAGTAGCAATGGGAGGAGAATCTGGAGATGAAAAAGGTAAAGGCTGTTGATCTTCAGATGGCACAACTTTTTTGATGTGTGAAATGTGGATCCAGGTTGGAGATCCCTGCAGTCCCACAGCAGATGACATTGTTAGAAGAACCAGGAAGGGCCCCTTCCAGCGCGACTGGAGTGCTGTTTTTCTACAGAAGGATTTAACGTAGACCCAATCCCCTGGTTGCAGAGCCGATGCTAGAAAAGGCTCAGGAAGATGTTGAGCGGCTACTTGGTGCTGGAACTGTAGGAAAGAAACAAGAGATTTGCAGTACAAAAGAATATCATTATCAAATGCATCATATTCAGAAAAAGGTGGTAGTGGTGTCATGGGCATACACAAAGGGTGACCCATGAGAATCTCATGTGGAGAAAGACCCTTAGTAGGATGCGGTTGTGACCGCATAGAAAGTAAGGCTAGTGGTAAGGCTTGCACCCAAGTTAAGCCTGTTTTGGAAGTGACTTTAGCAAGTCTTGTTTTTAATGTTTGATTCATGCGTTCAATAATACCTGATGCTTGCGGTCTATATGGACAGTGAAATTTCAAAGTAATGCCTAGCAATTGTACACAATGATTAAACTATCTTAGCAGTAAAATGCGTTCCACGGTCAGAATATATTTGACAAGGAACACCAAAACGAGGTATTAATTCATAACATCATTTTTTTTGCAACTGAAATAGCATCATTTTTAGCACAGGGGTAGGCTTCCAACCACCCCGAAAAAATATCAATAGTCAAAACATATTTAAACCTTGCACAAGGTGGGAGTTCAATAAAGTCCCATTGTAAAGCACAAAATGGTTCCATTAGTTTTGGCACCGGTTGAGCGGGAGCCAGAGTCCCCTTTGAAATGTTATTCTGTAAACAAATGGAGCATGTGCTCAAGAAATGTTGGACAGAAGCAGAAAGTCCTGGGGCAAACCAATCCTTCTGGATTTGTTTGATTAATGCTTGTACCCTTACATGAGCTGGCAAATGATATGCTTTTATAAGATAATTTAACATAGATATAGGGCAAATCAATTTGCCATCAGAATGCAGCCAAATTGAATAAGAGCATTGTAAACAACTGTGGGCCAGCCATGTTTTTCTTTCTGACTCCGATGCTTTACTTTGTAAAGCTTTCAAAACAGTAGTGTCAAAAGTAACCATTTGTAAAATAGGCTGCAGAAATTTTCCCTGAACACTGTGTGAAAGAGCAGCCTGCTTGGCAGCCCAGTCAGCCAAATTATTTCCCTTAGCTACTAGGGAGCCATTAGACTGATGAGCTACATACTTGACAACAGCAATTTTGGAAGGTAATAATAAATCCTGTAAGAGGTGATCAATATGCAGGTAATTTTTAATTGGTGCCCCAGAGGATGTCAAAAAACCCCTTTCCTTCCATAGGGTACCAAAATCATGAATAACACCATGGGCATAATGTGAATCAGTATAAATAGTAGCAGATGTGTTTTTGGCCATTTTACGTGCATGTGAAAGTGCCACTAATTCTGCGGCTTGTGCGGAAGTGCCAGGTGGTAATTGTCCAGTTTGTAAAACCTCAGATGGCGAGCAGACTGACCATGCAGCCTGGAGTTTGCCAAAATTATTTCGCAAACAGGATCCATCGACAAAAAGAACTAAATCAGGATTAAGCAAAGGAGCATCTTGCAAATCTAGTCTAGGAGAAAGAACAGTGTTAACTACAAGTACACAGTCATGTGGTTCGCCGTCGTCACTAGTGGGAATTAATGAAGCAGGGTTTAGTGGTGGGCAACGTATAATTTGAACAGCAGGATTACTTAATAAACTTAACTCATATTTAGTGAGGTGAGCATTAGAAACATACTGAGTCTTTGTTTTTAAAAGTAATGCTTGTACCGCATGAGGTACTGCTAGTATAGTGTCATGTCCTAATGTCAATGGTGCTGCCATATCAATCAAAACAGCAGCGACTGCCACTTCCCATAAACAGGGTGGGTAGCTAGAAGCAACAGGGTCTAACTGAGTACTGTAATATGGTATAGGTCGATAGCGTCCTGTGCGCGCTTGCACCAGCAGGCCCAGGGCAGTTTTATTTCTTTCACAACAGAAGAAAACAAAGGGTTTAGAATAATCTGGGAGTCCCAGGGCAGGTGGGTTTATCAATGCCGTTTTAATAGCCTGAAAGGCATTTTCATGTTCAGGGGACCAAGGCAGAGAGTCTGTGACCTCCTTTTTTAGAAGCTGTAACAGAGGGGCCGGAATTTCTGAAAAATTGGGCACCCACTGCCTACAATAACCTGCTAGGCTGAGGAATCCCCTGAGTTGTCTCTGAGTTACAGGGTGGGGGGCAGTCTGAATGGAGTTAATTCTACTTGGAAGTATTTGACATGAACCCATAGAAATGATGTGTCCCAGGTATTGTACTTTTGCTTGAGCAAACTGCAATTTAGATTTATTTACCTTAAAACCTCATTCGGCTAAAAATTTTAAAACTAGAAGTGAGTCCTCTATACAAGACTGGGTATCTTGTGAAGCTATAAGAATATTGTCTACGTACTGAACCAATACTGAACGTGGTGGTAATTGTAAATCCTGCAGTTGTCTATGCATCTCTGTGGAGAATAGGGTTGGAGATTCTACATATCCTTGGGGTAGTCGGGTCCAAGTATACTGTTGGCCTTTATAAGTGAATGCAAACAAATACTGACTATCTGCATGTACTGGGATAGAGAAGAAAGCTGATGAAATATCTATAACCGTAAAACAACATGCTGTAGGTAGGATACAGCTTAAAATTGTAGCTGGGTTTGGTAATATTGGAAAAACAGGCAAAACAGCTTTATTGACTTCTCGCAAGTCTTGCACAAATCTGTAAGCTTGTTTACCAGGTTTCTTTACTGGTAGAATTGTAGTATTACATGAACTTGTTGTAGGTACTATAATTCCTTGTTGTACCAAGGCAGAAATGACGGGGGAAATACCAGATGTGGCCTCTACCGTCAAAGGGTACTGTGGTACCCGAGGTAACTTTGCTCCGGGTTTTAAAGTTATTTTAACAGGAGTGGCTGAAATTAGAAACTCAACATCATTATCATGAGTGGTCCCTAGATGAGAGGGTAATGAATTTAAATGCTTAGTCTTATCAAGGTCAGACTGCATACACATTGTTTGCAGAGTGACGTTTTCATCTAAAGTAGCCAAAACACTATCTTGTTTATCTGAAGGTACTTGTAAGTATACTCCTTCAGCGGTGCAGAAGATGGTTGCTCCCATCTTACAGAGCAAATCTCTTCCCAATAAATTTAAAGGTGCTGAGGGTCCTACTAAAAATGCATGATTGTCTTGTAAAAGTCCCAAAGTTACTGGGACTCGGATGGTTTCAAAATATTCAATGGGAATACCAGAGACATCTACCCCTCTAGTTACATTATTGGAGAGGGGGACATTTATTGCTGCTTCACCAGCTAACATAGATTTGGACGCTCTAGTATCAATCAAGAAGGGATACGGTTTATTTTTGACAAGTAGCATAACATGTGGTCCATCTTGATCCACAGGTATGAAAGGGCACAACTGCTGTTGTCTTTGTTCAGGGAACCTTCATTGTGATGACTGCTGATTGGATGGAGTCCAATTAGAATTCCACTGAGGTGACGTATCAGTGGGTGGGGCAGGTTGCTCAGCCAGATACGGACATTCATTTCTCCAATGGCCTACTTGGCCACAATTGAAACACTCTGTCTGATTATTATAGCTTTGGGGTGTGGCTGATCGATTTTCCTGCCAATTTTGTCTATTTTGGTTTCCAGCCCCTTGGCGTCCACTTCTTCCTCTTCCCCATCCTCGTCCTCCCCGACCACGCTGCCCGAAGGAAGTGCACATCTGAATCTGTGCTTTAAACAATTTCTCTTGTAAGTCCTTTTTTCCTGTGCTAAGTGGTTGGAGAGGTATTGCACTTGTGTAACTAATTCATGCAATCCAAGACTAGGCCAGTTTAAACATACTTCCTTTAGCTTATCCCGTACTTGTGGGCGTAACTTATCTATGAAAGCAGCCGACAATCCGCTCTGTGCCGGCCCCTCGGTGGGATCAGGGTAACCAGAATAAGCCTCAAAGGGTTCAGTGAGACGATTTAAATACTCGTCCACAGGTTCGTCTTCTTTTTGAAGAACCGACTTGATTTTGGAGCAGTTGGGTGGGGGTGGAACTATTACTGTAATGGCATCTACTATACGCTGTCTGACCGCTTTGAACCCATTATCTCCGTGTGCATCATGTTTTGGAATCTGAGTAGGGACATTGGCATGGTCCCAAATCCGTTTAATCAGATCAGCCAGTATGGCATACTGAAGAACTGCCCTAACTTCTTCTATCGTAGGATTTTGTAAACAAATATGTCCCACCAGCACACACTGGAACTTAGCTGGATTAGTACGAATAGGCGGTACTGATTTAGTAACGGCTTGAAAATCAACCGCTGACCACGCCCTAGGTACTACAACAGTCGGTGGTTCCTGTGCACTTCTAGCATGAGCTGGGTTAGGTAACTCCCTCAAAGGTAACAATCTGTCGTCGTCTGACGACTCCGATCCTGAATCTGGATTAAATTTATCTGGTCCAAAATACCCATCCCCACTGTCAATTATAGTGGGGAAGTGGCCAAAATGCCTTCGTCGGTGCAAATGTCGCTTCCCTTTACCTTTATAATAGGGTTTAGTTTTAAAATACATTACAGCTTTTGCTTCTTTATGAGTCTTACTATGAGTTTTTGGTCCCTTTTTTCTATCGCTTGTATCTGGATCAGATTCACTAGAATGACTGTCCGCAGCTTGTTCTTTTTCTCTAGGGGTGGAATCTTTAGTGGTGGAATCTGGCTGCTGTGCTTCCGCTCCATGTTGAGCGAGGGGGGGCAGATACTGAGGGGGTACAATTGGTGGTGGAGGGAGCCAAGCATTATCGTCTACCGATGATTCAGTTATCTTTAATTTAGCTAATTCCTTCACAGGATAAAGCCCCTTAAAGGGTGGGTCCTTCAAGCATTTACAGTTGACTACATCTAAATTACTAGCAGTTTGTTGTAATTCCCTCAGTTGCTCTTTTAATTTCTGCTGATTATCTTTTAAACTACTAATAACCGAATCCTTTTCTCTTTCTTTCGTCTCTGTCATCCAATCATTAAATGCTGCCCAGCACAACCCTGGTATTCTTCTCCCTTTTCTCTTTAATTTCCCTTGGAGATTAAGCAAAATATTTTTATTAAAACTACCATTTTCTGGAAAGGCGAGTTTACCATCGCCCTCAGTGAGGGTGACCCACTGATTTATAAACATACAAATGTCCCGGGACACACGAAAATACATATAACCAGCTGGTGTACCTCTTTCTGGCTCTTTTATGGTTCCCACACTCGCTCCCATTTTCACACGATAAGCTATTCTGTATTTTACATATGTAGCTGTGACGTTTTGTAAACGTCGTTTTCCCCACTCTCGTATCTCCTTTCACTCTTATGTCACCAGTGTTTCGTTTTAACCCAATCTCATACTGCACAATCAATAGCAGAGAGAAAAAAAATGCATGCCACTTAACCTCAAAACAACTGAATGAGAGGAATTATTACATTTCTATAAGATTATCAGTACCAAATTTTTAAAGCAGGCAAGTACAGGAAATGAAAGAAACACTGCCAGAACAGAAAATTCTTGTCATGGGCCCTTTTACTAGCAGTACTTCATTCAATCCCCAACTAAAGCAGCCGTTATCAATTCAGATCCGAGTAAACGGCACCAGTTGTTGCATTTAACATTTTACCTTAAATGAAGACAAGACACTTCTTCCTCTCTTTCAGTGGTATTTATTACACACATGTGGGAGCCTCATGGAAAGTACCAGGGAGACTCCCCGAACAAAGGAATGCATAAGCTTATATACTGGTGATACTGCTGACAGTACAAGAAATATAAACTAGACCAATTAAATTAATACACAAGACAATTAACCAATCAAAGGTTTACCCATAGGCTTAAAGCAGTTCACATTACTACATCTCTAGGCAGAGAAAGAAAATCAGATACACTTCCATATAAGGCACATTTCCTGCTTTTAAACAGGCTCTTGTTTTTCAGTACTTTTCCACTATTCACAGTTTACTCAGAGTTCGTAATACAAAGTTCATCTCAATGCATAGAGGTTTTCACATACTCAATCTCCTTGAACACATGCTTTGACCATTCATATTCTACAATATATATATATATATATATATATATATATATATATTCTACAATATATATATATATATATATATATATATATATATATATATATATATATGTATGTATATGTGTGTGTGTTGAAAGTTCAAAAGACTGAAAACCAAAATATGTAAAACACAAACTATCAAAAGCATTTTCAATGCAGTGGCAAGTCCCCTGCACCCCCTGCTACTTATATACACCAACTCTGAGGTTGCAGAACAGTACACAAGGGACAAATTCCCATGTTAGATATTTTGAGTTTTAGATATTTTTGGTTTTCAGGCTTTTGAACTTTCTGTCTGATGTTGTTAATCTTCTTCCCATTCATCACTGATAGGTTCAGTTCCAAGCCCTCGGAACCGTGTCAGCCTAATACCAAGCTAAATAAACCAAAAACTATCGAGCTAAGCTGCTACCCACAATGCCCTTCTCTGTTACCTCAGATCTCATTTGACGCGTAGCCATATAGCAGCGTTTCACCAAACTCTTCAGCTAAGTGTTCTATTTTATTGATAACTGCGTATTTTTTTAACTTTTTTTTCCTAATCTCACTCTTTTACCCTTATTTTATCTAACTAGCTCTACCCATTGGGTATTTCTTATACCATCATTGGTACACCCACTCCTTACCCTTGTGGTATTGCTTGATACCATCATTGGTATCTTCTTTCTTTTTCTCTTCCTTATTTCTTTTTAGGTACTAGTAGTGTGTTTTTTGTGTCGATGGAAATGTCAAAAAGGGACATCGGGGTTTAAGTATTGCACCTCTTGCAATGGCAAACTCACTAACAGCGATTCGCACGACAACTGTGTTTATTGTCTGGGGGTTTCTCACCTCTCTGTTAAACCTCCTTGCCAGATTTGTCCAAGTTTTAGTCAGCAGATGTTGAACGAAAGGAAAAACAAACTAATTTTGAAAAGCCTTTTAGTTTCTCCTTACCTCAGAGGCCCTTTCTGTGTCAGAGGTCTCAACCCCTCCAGTGAAGGACAAGAAACGCCCCCATTCGGATCCCTCTTCACCAGCTGGTAATAAGGGCAAGTCTCACAAACATAAGGCTCACAAATCTTCATCGGAGCATAGGATTGCTTCATCTACTATGACTACTGCTTCTGTTCCAAGCTCTGCTCCAGTTGCCACTTTGACCGAAGTCATAGACTTTACAGAATTTTCAACATTGACGCCACTGACCCTGCCTTCCATGTCAGCTACGGCTCTGACCTTATCTTCCACAACAGCTACGGCACCAACTTTGCCTTTTACTGCACCAAAAGCAGTTTTGACCCACACAATTCCCTTGGAACCAATAACATCACCTCCGAGTGCCTCCTCGGCACCAAGTCCCTTTTCTACTCCACTGATTCCTCTACTACCTGTCTCCAAGTTAGAGACTACAGTACCACTAGCTCAAACACCACTGACCCGATACTTCCCTTCATTGGATCTGTTCCTAGGTGAAACGTACAGTCCCTTTCTGGACCAACCTGACTCCCCTTCAGGAGTGTCCATGAGGTCCACCAGGAGTCTTTCCGGATTCGATGTGGTGTGCCTGTTGGATCAGCTGTTGACAGCCAGAGGGATAACAAATGTTCCTAAGACTCACCCCCCTTTGGGGTTTGGCTCTATCGCTCCCAGGACTCCCACATATACTCCTCCTTCGGATCCGTCGGTTCTGAAGCCCATTGCTCTGATGTCCTTGGTGGAAACTATTTCCTCGGCACCGACAGTGACTCTCACTGAGGCTTCGAGGCCACCCCTTTGGGTTTTGGTTTCATTGGAACCATCCCTTCCTCAGACTCATGGTTGGGGGGCAGAATCCTCAGTCTTGAGCATGGTTCCAGATGTTTTATTGGTTCAGTCCTTGGATCCGGGGATAAGGTCTACCCTGATCTTGCTTGAGGCTCTATCATACCTGGGATTGGGTCTGACAGAGCGGGGTGTGACTCCGGTTCCGAGGCTGTCCTACTTTGTTCCAGGCTCTCATTCATCTTCGTGCGGGCCTGCTTTTTGGGTGATGGAAAGGATGCTTGCTTCAGGGAGTGCTCCACCAACATCAGAACTTCAACCTGCTTTCTCTGAGCTACAGGTACCATGGGCCACCTCCCCAGGACACCGAGAGCAGAAGACTCAGGAAACCCCAGTTCGAGGTACCCATCCTTCCAAGTCTTCCTCAGATATCCGCACTGAAGAACCTCCTCGGAAGAAGGCATGTAAGAGGAAACACATTGACTCTCCTAAAGAGTCTTTGACAGAGGATACAGACTACGATGATGGGGAGGGGTCCCCACGATCACCCCTTGATGATGTCTCCTTTGGATACATCCTGGAAATATTGAAACAGTGGGGTGCTGCAAGCCCTCTAACCCTTCCTTGGTGGAGTCTGTGTTCCTGCAGGCTTTTTAGTCGCGGCCTTTTACCTCTTGGGTGACCCCACCTGCCGACAAGTTAGTTCAGCTCGTCGGGCAGTGTGTGGAAGAACCGTGACTCTATTGAGGCCATTCCCAGGAAACCAGATAAGATTCTTTCCCCACCGGAAGAGGACCCCTACTGGTCTAGAGGTTTGCCAGTTGATGCTATGGTGGTGGTGCCGGTGGCCACTAAAAAGGATCTAGTGGAAGAAAGTCCTACTGTTCACCTGCCCAACAGAGAGTCCCAGGCTGTGAACAGATTGGGGAAGCGAGTTTTTGCTTCAGTAACCTTTGCTGTCATGTCCCTGAACTACTTGGCACATTTCACGAGACTCCAAAGAGATCTGATTACCAAACTTTCTGGAGCCCTCTTGGGTCAAGTTTCTGACGTGGCACGAGATAAGGTTGCCTCTCAACTTGCTACCCTTGAATCTATCTCCATTTCATCCATGAGGTTGCTCTCCCACGCAACCAAAGGGGCGGCTAGAGCTGCGGGTGCAGGCATAGTCATGAGGCGTCATGCCTGGATGCGCACGTGTGACCTCGCAGACTCTTTCAAGTCCTCCTTTTTGAATGCCCCTATTGAACCATCTTCCTTATTTGGTTCTAAATTAAAGGACACACTGGCCAGGTACGAACAGGATGGAAAGACTTTGTCTGCTGTTGGCCTACATTTTTCCATACCCCAACGTTCATTTTCCAGGAACCAGAGGAGTTGGAAAATATGGCACAAGAAATCTCAAGGTCCTTTCTGTAACCCACGTGGCGAGGATTCCACTAGAGGCAGGGGGGGTTCCAGTGGTGGAAGATGTCCCTTTAGGGGCAGAGGGGTTCCCTGAAATCAAGACTCTAGGGATTCTTTCTCTGGGTGGAATATCAAAACTCCTGAAGCATTGCCTGATTGCTTTCCTCTGGAAGCAGTCGGGGCTTGTTTTTCTCTGCACCAAACTGCTTGGCGCTCTATTACAAAAGATTGGTGGGTGCAGAGAATCTCCAGAGGCCATTACATCCCTGTAACCTCCTGTACTAAACCTACAAAGAACCTTCCCTATGTTCTACCCAATGAAAAGGAAGGAGTGGCTTCAGAGATAAGAAAGCTGTGTCAAAAAAGAGTCGTCCAACCAGTCCCTCCAGACCAGTGCGTATCCGGTTTTTACTCAAGATTCTTTTTGGTGCCAGAAAAGACTGGGGACTGGAGACCCATTTTGGATCTCAGTCATTTAAACAAATCAATGGTTCAAACCAAATTCTGCATGGTCACTATTCAATCCATTCTCCCTTTTTTATGGGAGGATGTTTGGATGTGCTCAATAGACCTCCGAGATAAGTATTGTCACATCAAAATGGACAAATGCTCCAGGAGTCTCCTTTGCTTCTGACTAGGATCCAATCATTACCAATTCCGAGCCCTGCCATTCGGTCACTCAATGGCCCCAGAGTGTTCATGAAATGTCTAGCAGTGGTGACAGCTCATCTGAGACTTCAAGGATTCCAGGTCTTTCCATATTTAGATGATTGGCTCCTTTCCGCCCCCACCAAGCGTCTTCTGACTATGGCTCTCTGTTACACACTCTCACTAGCAGAGCCCCTAGGCATCACTGTACATTGGGAGAAATCCAATTTACAATGTACCCAACAGCTGGAATTTATAGGGACAGTTTTTATTACTCGAACATGCCTGGTATCTCTACCAGTTCACAGGCTTCACAGGTTAAGATTGCAAGTACAGGTGATACTCTGTCAAAGAAAGGTGTCAGCAAGAGAAGTTCTCCAGGCTCTGGGGTCCATAGCTGCAGCCTGGCTAGTTCCTCTGGCAAGATCACACATGAGAATGTTACAATGGCTGCTGTTGTCCCAATGGTTGGCAAATCTTCACCCACTGAACTCACAGATCCTCATTACCAACTCTTGCAAGCAAGATCTCCTCTGGTGAATGAGGCCAGATGCAGAACTTTGATGTCGCCCCTTTCAGACTCCTCAATCCAATGCCACAGTGACCATGGATGCTTCCCTGATAGGGTGGGAGGGGCATTTTCAGGGAAAGACAGTCCAAGGCACAAGGTCGAGCTTAGAGGCCAACCTGCATATCAGTGTTCTGGAGTTGAGAGCGGTGCTGTTGGCATTGCAGGCATTACATCCGCTCCTTCCATCGGGAACAATTGCGATTCAGTCAGACAATATGTCAGTAGTCTGTTACATAAACAAACAAGGAGGAACCAAATCCTACCCCCTTGGGAGGCCATGAGAATTTGGCACTGGGCGATCTTATAGCAACTCATATCCCAGGGAGTTCCAACGTGATTGTGGACAGGCTGAGCAGATGCATCCTCCTTCCACATGAGTGGTGTCTCAATCCAAAAGTGACGGCAGAAATTTTCAGCCGATGGGGCCAGCTTTGCTGTGATTTCTTTGCCTCCCCTTCGAACAACAAATGCAGCAGCTTTTTTGCCCTCTTTCCCCCAGAGGGGAGTCTCCGAGAGATGCTCTGACTCATGATTGGCTCACGGGTCTCCTCTATGCTTATCCTCCAATTCCCTTGATACCCCTCTTTTTTTAAAGAAAGCAATTTGGTTGAGATGCAAGGTGATCCTCATTGCCCCATTCTGGCCTCGTCAAGTGTGGTTCCCCTTCCTCCGACCTTACCTATTACAACCTCCATGGATCCTGGACACTCGTCCAGACTTAATTTCTCACCCCCAAGGGTTGACTCTCCCAAATCTGTCCACTCTCAAGCTGACAGCTTGGTTTCTTCACTTCCGTTAGTCGCCAGGCAGGAAACCCTTTCCTCACCTGTTCGTGATGTCATTCTGGCCTCCCATAAGCCATCCACCAGAAAACTTTACAGAGATAAATGGAAAATATTTGCTGTTTGGTCTAAAGAACAGATGCTAGATCCCTTCTCAGCTCCGGTCTTTGTTATACTTCAGTACCTTTCTGATTGTTTTGAGAATGGAGCATCAGCTTCTACCATACGACTCCATTTAGCAACTATTTCCAACTTTCATAACCGATTAGACGGCACTCCGCTTATCTCCACTCACCTATGCAAGACCTTTCTCAAAGAAGTGTTTCATAGCAGACCGCCAATCAGACGTTCGTTAGAGGCATGGAATCTCTCCCTAGTACTACAGTCTCTCTCTTTACCCCCTTTTGAGCCTGCTGCAAAATGTGATCTCAAATTCCTATCATGGAAATCTCTATTTTTGGTAGCTGTCACATCAGCTAGATGGATATCAGAATTACAAGCCTTATGCATCAAGTGCCCTTACTTAATCTTTCATAGAGAGTATCACTACGTACTAATCCATCTTTTCTCCCCAAAGTGATTTCTGATTTCTCTGTGAACCAATCCGTTGAACTCCCAGTGTTTTTCCCAAACTACTCCAATAAAGGAGAATACTGCCTACATTCATTGGATCTACATAGGCAACTACGTTTTTACTTAGGACTAAATCTATCCGCAAGTCAGATCAACTTTTCATTTCCTTCTCTGGTACAAAAATAAGATATGCTGTATCAAAAGACACTTTATCAAAGTGGCTCAGAGATTGTATTGCTTTTTCATATTCACGTACAGATGAGCCTAAACCTCACAATATCAAAGCACATTCAACTAGGGCCATAGCAACTTTTGTTGCTTTTCACTCCAGAGCTTCTATGGGCAACATTTGGACAGCAGCCATTTGGGCTAAAATTCACACTTTCATCAAACATTACAAGTTGGATATGGTCTCCAGGGGAAGAGTGACCATTGGCTCAATGGTGCTCAGGAATGTTCTTCCATAAGGGCCACCCAGGTTTCTCAGGTAGCTTGGGATTCTGCCCCATCAGTGATGATGGGAAGAAGATTAACAACATCAGATAAAGAAGTTATGTCTTACCATAAGGTTCCATATGTGTTGTTGATCTTCTTCCATTCATCACATCCCACCCTCCATCCCCCACCAAAGGCTCATGGTGAATCTCATGGGTCCTTGTGGTGTTTTCAGAGTTTTTGCGCAGAAATGGCCTCTGCTTTTACTTCTATATGTCTTATGCAAACTCGATCTGAGGTAACAGGGAGAAGGGCATTGTGGGTAGCAGCTTAGCTCAAGAGTTTTTGGTGTGCGCGAGCTTGGTATTAGCCTGACACGGTTTCAAGGGCTCGGAACTGAACATGGAAGAAGATCGGCACAGATGGAACGTTATGGTAAGACATAACTTCTTTATCTTTTGGCATAGACCTATATATATATCTGTGTCTATATCTATATCTATGTTTACGTTATATATATATATATATATATATATATATATATATATATACACACACACACACACGCAGTACATATACATGGATCTACTTCACAAGCTCGAAGTTTCAAAACTCTGAACTGCAAATGGTCAAGATCATAAGCTCGAAGTTTTGAAACTTTGAAATTGTATTAAAAAAAATAAAAACACCCACCCCCTGCTGAATAAATATGCCATCTCCGAGATCACATTACAGTGAGAAAAATGGTAAATTTCCTGTTCTGTGCTGTATGGAGATCTGCATTCAACACATTCAAAGTTTCAAAACTTCAATCTTATGGTCTCGAACATTTACGGTTTGGAGTTTTGAAACTTCAAGCCTGTGAAGGGAATCCATATACATTATATATATATATATATATATACATATATATATATATATATATATCTGTATATATATATATATATATATATATATGTATATCTGTATATATATATATATATATATATATATGTATATCTGTATATATATATATATATATATATATATATATATGCATATCTGTATATATATATATATATATATATATATATATATATATATATATACACGGATCTATTTTAAATGATCGAAGTTTTAAAACTTCGAATTTCATATGACCGAGACCATATGATCAAAGTTTCAAAACTTCGAACATCTGAAAGAAAAACAAAACATTTTCCTGCATGTTTTTGCAGGCCACCCCATGCTATTTAAATATGCCAACTCCGAGATTGCACTACAGAGAGGAAAAGAGAAAATTTCCTGTTCCGCGCTGAATGGCGGTCTCCATTCAGAACATTTGAAGTTTTAAAACTTCGATCATATGGTCTCAGACATATGAAATTCAGAGTTTTAAAACTCTGATCATTTGAAGGAAGCCCATATATATACACACATATAAAGCTTTTAGTTAGTTTTCCTTAGCTCCTTCCTGATTAGCAGTGGGTGTATAGGTGTTGTTACTTCTTTTGGCCTATATATTAATTAGAAATCTGTTGTAGTTCTGTTATTTCTTTTTCTTAACAACACTGTCCTGTAATTTGTTAATCTTATACTGTGATTAAACTGTTATTATTGTCTTTATTCTGTTGTTGCCGCTGGTAATGTTATTAGTATTGGTATTATTCCTTCCCTTGGTGTACAGAAGTGATGGACAAAAAGCTTCAAGAAATGTTGTCAATGTTGCTACAAGATTCTGCCCCAGGACACCTATGACCTCTTTACACTATGTCTAGGACTTGATCACCTCACAGTGGCTTGTGTTGACTTTGGCCCTCATTCCCTATAGGAATGTCAAAACAAGTTAATTTTATAACAGTTACTTCCCCCATCCTGAACAGAAGAAAAGTAACAACAAAAGAACTAAGAAAGACTGCTCACTTCAGGAGGCAGTCGAGGCCTGATTATCTCTTCAGTCAAAATGCATGAAAAGACTTCATACAAGACAACTGGGTAAGGAGTATAATGTCTGGAGGTTACATAATTCCGCGTATCAGTCCCAAAGCAGCAGTCTTTGCCTCTCCAAGACATTCCACCCCATCACAGTAAGGCAGAAAAAAAATTATTATTCTCCTGGAAAAAGAGCCATCCAAGTGATCCCACCTGACCAGATAGGGTCTGGGGTCTATTCAAGATTCTTTTCAGTTCCAAAGAAAACAAAGGATCTCAGGACAACTTTAGATCTAAATGACCTAATTCAGTATGTAAAACAAAGACCCAATTCTGGATTGTCACAGTGCAAGTCATCTTACTCTGTCTGCAGGTTGACTGGATATGCTTGATAGACCTTCACGCTGCTTGTCTACAAATCAAAATTACCAAAAAATCCAGGAGATACCTACAGTTTTGTATGGGAACCAACCACTGTGCCATGCCTTGCCTTGCCTTTTGAGCTCCTCACCACATCTTTCTTAGTGTTCATCAAGTACACGCCAGTAGTCATAGCTCATCTGTGACTTGAGTGAATCTGCATATATCCATATCTAAATGAGTGACTTAAAGACAATATCCACTCTGTTGGACCAGCACTCTTCCCCAGCTGCTCTTGTATTGAAGGCTCTCAGATTGTTGGTGTCCCTCTGTCCTCTAAGTCCCCCATGCACAGCTTTACATAAGGGGTACAACAATGGACTCTCAATGTTCAGTAGTCTCTTCTTTCAAATGCTGTGAGTATCCTTAGTTTGTGTCATCAGTTTGCAGACAGCACCTAAACTTGCGGCTAGAGTCTCCTATGGTTCCTCTAGGAAGGCTATTTTTTTTTTTTTATTCCCTTGGTCCTGGCCATCATGGATGACTCCTGCAGGGGTTTGGCATGGAGCATTTCAAGGAGAGAATATGGACTGAGTTAGAGACCAGATTTCACATCAACATCCTGGAGATGAGGGCACTTCTCCTAGTGATACAAGTCCTTTGAAACTGCCTTTCTGTAGGCAATATCATCATTCACTATGCAGAGAGGACATGAGATTATAGCAACAATGGGTGTGATGTCTTCACAACACTTTCTGATAATGCACATTTAAAGATGAGCTAAGATCATTTTAGAGAGGCTCAGTAGTTTTATTTTGATGCCTCTCAAGTGGCTACTTTTATCTCTACAGTAGCACAACAGATCTGCTGCTGTTGGAGCCATCCTTACTGTGACCTCTTTGATTTCCCATCCAAATGTAGCAGCTGCTGTGCCCTCATTCCTCCACAGGGTCAGTCATCAAGGGGTGCCCTGGTCTTTACTGGCTTCCTGGAATTCTCTGTACCCTCCCCTGATCACAGGGTTTTTGCAGAAAGCTTCTCTGTACAAGGTTACCAGTATCATTATTGCACCCTTCAAACAAATATGGTTTCCCTCACTGTAGCTTCATGTGAAGCAGTATCAGCCAGATCATTTATCCCAGTGGAGTGGTGAGCCTCACCCTCACATTCACTCCCTTAAGCTGACCATACGGTTTCTCCAGTTCCAGTAACAGGTTCTGATCCTGTCCTTTCCAAAAGTAGTCTAGATTCTGATAACTTCTCAGAAAGAAATCACTCACAAGATCTACAAGAGAAAGTGCCCCCATTCCCTCAATTTATTTATTTATTTTAGATTTGTTAACCGGGGGTGTCTGACTGAGCCGAAAAGGCCCTTTTTCAACAGAGGCCTGGGGAGAAAAGCTCCACAAAGAAAAATTATAGATACATTTAGTTATTTAGACATGATCAGTATACACACAAATTACAAAAGACATGTTTTTACAGTGGTATGCGGCACATCAACAGTTACAGTGGAGAGAGCAAACAAAAAAATATTAATTTAAAAATAAAGGTAATTAATAGATTTGTGGTGTACAGCTAAAATTTGGAACATAGATAGAATACATACATAGTACACAGGTACAGTACATACATTGTAGATTAGCCAGTGTTTGTGAGTAAGATTGAAAACTATTATCAAGTACTCAAGATTTAGTATGTATACCTTATCCGCTTTCACTAGCCTGGGGAGAAATCATGGCACTGCCAACTTTGCTTGAGATGTTGCCTGATGAGGTCTTTAAAGGAGGCTTTGGGTGATGTGTTTTGAATGCTAGTGGGGGCAGAGTTCCATTTTTTAGCCACTGAACTACTATATAGCGCATCTCCAAAGCTATTGTAGCTGTTAGTGACGTCTAGTAGTAGTTTGCTTGATGATCTAAGAGGCCTTTTGGCTGAGTGATGTACTAGATTTTTGAGGGCAGGACACTTATTGGGGAGGTAATAGATAGAATGACAGAGGCAGAGCTGATTGTAGGTTAGGAGGTTGGGCAGTTCAAGCCAGTGTAGCTGTCTCAAAGCAGTACAGTGATGAGTTCTATATGAGCAATTTGCAGCAAAGCGAGCAATTCTGTTATAGCAGGCTTCCATTTTGCTTAGTTCAGTTTTGTTGAGATTAGTCAGAATGGGAGATGCATAGAGTAGGGTGGATAGAAGTTGGGAGTGAGCAATGGCTGATATTGTGTTGCTGGTAAGAAATGGTTTGATACGGCAGAGTGATTTAAGTTTGGCATGTACTTTTTTAATAATTAAGTTGAGATGACTATCAAATTTTAGGTGGGAGTCTATGATGATTCCCAATAGCTTAGCCTGTGCCACTGGAGCGATTGGAGTAGCATTTGTGGAGTAGATAGTGAATTGACTGTTATCAGTGTTTTTGTTAGAACTGGTTATTATCATAAGCTGAGTTTTCTTTGGCTTGAGGATAAGTTGGGCTTTGGTAAGGTAGTTTTCAACGTCAGAGAATGCTAGATGAGTTGTTTGCAGGAGGGTGGGAATGTTTTGTGCAGCACAGATTAAGGTAGTGTCATCTGCATACTGAATGATAGATGCATGTTGTGTGGAGGTATGGAGGTCATTTGTGAAGACTATGAATAGTAGTGGTCCTAAGATAGAACCCTGTGGGACTCCTTCAGTTATGGGCAACTGAGGAGAGAGAGAATTTTCCCATTTCACGGCTTGGTAGTCAGTTAAGTAGCTTTGGAACCAAGTAAGAGTGGAATTTGATAGGTGATATTGGTTTAGTTTGTTTAGCAGGATTTGGTGTGAGACTGGGTCAAATGCTTTGGACATATCCAAATAAAGAGTTGACACCTGTAGGCCTTCATTTTTGAGACGGTTTACTGTGTCTGTGAAGCAGAGGAGGGCTGTAGTGGTACTATGGGCAGGTCTGAAACCATGCTGAGTAGGTGACAGGCTGTTGCTGTCTAGGAGATAGTTTAGCATCTGGGTATGGATGCATTTTTCTAGGATTTTGGCCAGGGGGGAGAGTAAAGCAATGGGTCTGTAGTTATTAAGTTCAGTGGAGGTCCCGCCTTTATGTATGGGTGTAACATAGGATATTTTCCAGAGTTTGGGCACAAAGTTTTCAACAATTGATCTGTTTATGAGAGTGGAGACTGGGATAGCAATAGCATCTGCTGTGAGTTTCAAGAAATAGCTGGGAAGTAGGTCGGCTGCTGTTGATGAGGTTTTTAGTTTGGAGGGCTTGTTTTTGAATGAAGTGGTGGACCCTGTTTTGAGGGTAAAGCTTGTATTAGCATTATTTGTGTTGGGGGGATAGTGAGGAAGGAACTGTCCTGTGATACTAAGGATAGAACTGAGTTCACAAAGTGGGAGTTGAATCGTGTTTCGATGGGAACTTTAGTGTCAGGGGTGGTTGGTTTGGGGGTGGCCTTTTGGGTGGATTTTAGTAGCTGGTTTACATTTTTCCAAAATTTTGGGGGGTTGTGTTGGTATTTAGTTTGTAATGTTGTATAGTAGGATTTTTTTGTCCAGCCTAATGCATTTTTTGCATGGTTGCGCAGTTCTTGGTACTTAGTTAGGCTGTGTGTTTCTTTGTTTTTTTGATAGTAAAGCCAGGCAGTGTCTCTGGACTTGAGGATTTGTTTGGTTTCTTTACTGAGCCAGGGGTTTGTAGAGGTCCTAACCTTGATTTTGCGCAATGGAGCGACAGTGTCTAGGTGTTGTAGAAATGTTTTGTTGAAATATTCTACAGCTTGGCCAAGTGGGAGGATTTTTAGGGGGGGGTCCAGTCACAGTTATGAGTAAAGTGTTGAGGACCTCAAGAGAGATTTTTTTTGTGTTTCTAATGGATATATAGTTAGTGGTTTTGCATATGCTTGTTCTACTACATACAAAGTATATTATGTTGTGGTCACTAAAGGTGTCTGGGAGACTGCCTGTGTGAGGGTACAAGGTGAGACTGTTAGTTAGGACCCAGTCAAGGATGGATTCCCTTTTAGTTTTTTTATCACATCTAGTTGGAATTTGGACTAGCTGTTGGTAGCCATGGAGATTTATTAGATTACTTGGTGGTTCTGTTATACAGGTGAACCAATCTAGGTTGAACTCCCCCAGAATAAGGGTTTCTTAGCAGGTGTATTACCATGTGGAATATAGATCACAATTGTGGTGATGACCTTTTGAGGGTAAAGTTGAAGTTGTGAGATAAGTATGTTCCAATTATTGGGGGAGGGGTAGGAGTTTGGTAATTGACGGATAGTTAAGTTGGACTTGTACAGTACCCCTTTTACAAAGTGGTCTGTCTTGCCTAATAATATTGTAGCCGGTAGGGAGAACTGCTGAGTTAAGTATGTTTTTATTTAGCCAGGTTTCTGTTAAAGCAACTATGTGTGTGTGTGTGTGTGTGGGGGGGTTCTAATATTAATATTTAGCATTAAAAGATGGTTGGTTTTGATGCTGTTGTTGATTTGCCCAGGGATGAAGAAAGTAGGGATGTTATGTCCTGACATTTGTGTTGGAGCAGTTTGTGTTGGACAGGATGGATTTGGGCCTGGGTTGGGGTGGATATCCCCACTTATGGTGAGCCTGGTGTTAAAATGGTGATACAGATGTTGGAGTTTAGTGAGGAGTGTGAGAAAGTATTGTGTTTTTTTGGAGTAGGAATGAGAGCATATGTGTTTAGTTCTGAACTGGTCTGTTATGTAGTTCTTGAACAATTGTGGGCAGATATTATTATAATGTGTGATGTCTGTATATGAGAGTGCATAATGTAGTGTTGTGCTACTAAGTTTAGGGATATTGCTAGAGTGATAACTTGTGGTGTTGTAAAGAATTATGAGAAGACAGACTAAACTTAGTTGTGTGATAGTCATGGTTATAAAGTTTAAGTTGGTTCTAGGTGGGGGGGTCTGAATAGGAATTATAGGGTTTCACTATATGTGGATGGGGAAGTAGTGTGGGTGATGTAAAAAATGCCTAGTGGGAATGAGAGTGATTGGGAGTATTTTGTTTGGAGCAAGTTGGTGTGGTATAATGTGATATGACTTAAGGAGCTGTGATTGGTGGAGGTGATGTGAGGGTGAGCTGTGGGTGTGGCTGTGATTACTATAAATGTAGAGGCATTGGGGGCGGGAGGGGATAGGGGGCAAGGAAGGGGAGTGGAGAGAGCCCGAGCGTTAGCGAGGGTGAACGAAGTGGGGCAGAGCCCACCAAGACAAGAGAAAAAAGTAAGTATTACTTTAAAAATCTGTACACTTTAAACAAATTCCTGAGGTCTAATGGCTTACCAGCAAGGAGAATGTAATTGCTGAAGGACACTTGTGTCCTGGTGGGAGACTAGAAATTTAAAGATGGCTCCATGCTCAGCAGGATTCTAATATAGACTTAGCGTTTGGGGGAGGGAGATAGCACAAGGGGTGTAGACCAGGTGGAATGCAATGAAACCAGAGAGGCAATCAGTGGAAATCAGTGAAGGCCTCAGAGGGGTAAGTAATCATTCAAACTATATCTGTAAAGTGAAGGAGAGAAGAGACAGCAAAGTTTATTAAGGTTGGGAGTGTGTCTTCACATTAACTTGCTGATTAGTAACCAGTTTGTGCACAGATTAGAGTAAGGAGATACATTAGCAATGAAGAGGAATTTATAGAGATGCAAATAAACAGGTGGGCCTCCAAGTGATACAACTAAGGCATAAATCACTGAGAGGGCTGCTTGATGGTTAATTTAGTCACAGGGATCTGAATTAAATGTATACTGTCTATTGGACAGTTAGGATTACTGTACTAGCTGGGGGGGGGTGGTGGGACACAAGGCTACAACAGTCAGTTTTATTAGCAAGCTGAGAAACTACTAAGAAATGCTGCTAATTTAATAGCTTCACTCTCATAAAACATACAAGTAGAATGCCTGGATGGACTGACCCTGCTCTTGAGGCTCAAAGTGTATATCCTTGTTTAGTTTGCAGTAGTGATTCCTTGTTATACTATATGGTTGGAGTGGTAGCCGCAGACTGCAGATTTGCTTGTGTGTGCTCTGAAGAAAGAGAGAAAAAAAAGAGAGGATGAAGCTAGTAGAAGGAGACAAAGATAGGTCAAAGGAAGTAATGAGGAGATAGGAGGGTGTAAAAGATACAAATCTGAGGATAGTGTGGATAAAGCAGGAGAATAGATGCTATTGCTATAGTTTGAGAGTGCTTCAACAGTTACCACATCACAGTGCCATAACTTAGTTTGGAAACAGGTTAATAAATCATGCACAATACATTTATCAGCCAATTAACCTGCCCAATTATCCTGTGCATACAAGAAAAAGGAAAATGAACACTGAACAGCACAGCAATTATTCAGTTCCTTTCATTCATCTTTTATTCCAGTTCCAGTTACTCTTAAGGTGCAGTCAGCTGCAACCTTCATGCAGGATTTCTTGTCTTCCTCCCTCTCAGTACAAAAACTCTGCAAAGTTTTCCCAAAGGGAACCTTTCTCTTATGTTCCCCAAAAGACCTTATGCCTCCAAGAGATGTCAGTTTCCTATTAGAAACTTTAACTCAATCACCCTTTGAATAAACATCCCTTGCTTAACTGAAATTCCTCTCTTAGAAAATCTTATTCTAATGACTAATGACTATCACCTCAAGAAGAAGAATTTCAGAGCTGCATGCCCTTTCTTCTTTACCTCCTTATTTAATTTTTCACAAAGGCAGAATTTCATTCAGAACTACCCAGTCCGTCATTACAAAGACTGCTTAGGAGTTCAGCCTCAATCAGCCTATTTCTTGCAGATTTCTTTCCAAACTATTCTAACAGAGGCAAAATCCTTCTTCATACCTTGAAAATCCACAGAGAGTTATGATTCTACCTGAATCATACCAAATCTCTCAGAAATTATTTACAACAGTGTATTTCCTTTGCATCTTCAAGACTAGGGTGCAGTGTGACTAAACTGATTCTGTCCAAATGGTTTTCAGAATGTATAATCTTTTCTTACAAGTTAAAAAAAAGCAAGCCCATATCAGTGATGCCTTAGCTCACTTAACCAGGTTGGTGACAGTTTCCACTGCTTTCTTCAAAAATTCTTCAGTAGATGACATTTGTGCAGCAGCAAATTGGTCTATGTTACAAGCATTTTCCAAACATAACAAGCTGGATATTATCTCGAGATCTAGAGCCTCCTTTGGAACTACCATTCTCAAGGGCATCCTGGAAAAATAGGAAGCTTTGGATTCTGTCCCAGCAGTCAAAGTTGATGGATGAGATGATACAGGATACAAAAGTTATTTACTTATCATGATGCTGGATCCCTGTCATCCATTGTCCATTCACTTTGACAACCCACCCTCCTTCTCTCTTCCAAACTGTAACTCTTCATAACTGAACAGATTTAGTAGACCTATCTTGAAGTCCATAGTCTTCAGTAGGTTACACTCCAATATTCATTAACCATTGTCTATACTTCTTAACTAGCAGCAAACTCAATTTGAGGCAGGGAGGGGGAGAAGTACAATAAGGGAACAAGGAATGAGCTCATGATTTGAGCACTTTGAAGAGTGACACAGTTGCTCAAATTTGCAAAATGGCTATATTTCCCAACAACTGAGGAGAATGGACTATGGATGACAAGGATTCAGTGTTATAGTAAGCACATAACTTCTGTTTGTTAAATGCTGAGGCTGTGAGTTTATTTTAACTTTCTTCTTAAAGGTTCCATCAAGAATCAGGACAAAAGGTAAGATCATACAGAGTTTAATATTGTCTCACTCTTCATTCCTAAACTTTCCCAGGAACTATCCCAACAAGTCCTGGCCTTTTTATAGAAAATAGACCTTTCAACAGCATACAGTCAAATAGGATAATATTAAAAAAACAGCAAGCTTAGAGGGCAAAACAGTAACCACACCAAAAGAAGATAGCTTCCTATTAAACAAGACTTTTCCTTTTTGTACAGTGATGATCACATTCTTCAACTTCTGTACCCAACCTGGCAGCACTCTCAAGCAGCATCACCTATAACACATATTTTTCCTTTTCCACAAGTCATTAATAATCAGTATCACATCAGACTCTTGAGTAATGAGATAATGTTAACAGAATTTATGATACCAGTTCTAGACAAATCCTTTTCCTGGGTTGTTCCAAATGCACCTATAATAGCCTAACCTTTTTGGATTATGTCTGGCCAATTTTTAAAGCTTCAAGGCACCTTCCATGTGCTTTAACCATTATGGGGCTCAAGGAGAGCCATTTAAAAGCAGTGGTTAGGACACCAAAAGGTTCAGAGCTTTCTTACCACTGAAGTGCACTCTCACCGAGGGATTTGTGGAACTGACAGCTAGCAATCCTTCAAGAATGGGCAGATGAGTATTTTTCTGGGAAAAAACCCTGACGTCATAACTTTTCAGTACTTTTCCATTATTGGGGCAACAGTCATAATGAGTGTTTGGAATCCTAGCGCTCATTATAATGTTGATCATTCAGCTGGTGCTGATGTGGGTAGCACACACACTTATTTTCCATTTCATTAAGTGTGGTCAATCACATGTAATAAATAATGACAATCATTTGACTTATAGACTTGTTTTACTCCGTATAATGCATGCCGACAGGGTTTAATAGGATGTGAATTAGCATGCATTATTCGGAGAAAAACAACTGTATAACTCAAATGATTGTCAATGTGATTAACCACACTTTTCTCCTAAAACTGCCAGTTGTGAGGAATGAGGAGGGGGTTTGAGTTGACAGCAAGAGTGAGTTGAAAGGTATATGAACATGGGACACATGTTAATCAAATTGTGTGAAATAGCAGGTAAATGCCATGGTCACGCTTTGAAACAGGGTGAAATGGATAATAAAAAAAAATGCTTGTACATATCTTTTTTTAACAAAAACCAGTCTCAATAGTCAAACACCCCAAAAAAAAAATAAATAAATAGACTGTAGTGGTGTTAGTAGTCTTTAATTAACACATACCTGTAATGCACTGGCTTTTCAACATCCCTAGAAGTGAGTGTGCATGTGAGTGTGTGGTGTGAATGAGTCATAATATTGTCTCTTTATGAACTATTAACATTTTCTTAAACTTGAATTTCTGCACCTTGTTACCAGTTGATACGCTTAGGCACTCCCATGGTGCTTCATTTCTTTCCCATTTGGTTGATGAACATCACTTTTCATTTCCGTCTAGTTAGTCTGAGATTGTCCTGTGAAAACGAAACAAAATCAGGAAGTACTTGTTGCCCCAATAACGGAAAAGTACCAATTTTTCTGTGTAAAATCTTTGTTTATATATGTATATATGTATTAGTTTTATGTTCAGGAATGTTATTTTTATCGACTGCCATTTTATGTAAAGGGTTTTTATTGGTGAATGGGTCTGTGAAATAACTGTTAAAAATATTTTTTGTATATTTATTTCTACATTTAAGTGTAGAAACCTTACCTTGGGTTGGGATAGTGTAGTTCTAGGGATTGTTCCTGAAACTTTTACTTTTCCATTAAGCAGTTTGACGACTCACTGAGGCTCTACTACCTGCCTTTCAGGAGCAAATGTTGGGCTCTTTGGTTCTACCTCCTACTTTCTACAACAAGAAAAATTTTCAGTAGTCTTGAGCATCTGACCAGCTCCCTCACTGTCTCAGCCACTGGTGGGTTACTCTGCTCTGGCCAGACCTGGTTGCTTGGAGTGTTCATTGTTGTCTCTTGAGCTCTCTGATGTAGTTCCTTGCAAAGCCACTAGGACTGGGGATAAGACACATCCTTTTAGTTGTCGGGTTGTCATCTCCTGGTAGGAGAGAAACACTGTAGTGGGTCTTGGAGGAAGGAGATGACAAAGCTTTATCTCATAGTAAGGATAAGGTACCTGAATCTTGGTTTTGTGCCCCTGCCATGAATTCATCTTTTTTTAGGCACTCTCATAGTTAAAGAAAACAAAATGCTGACCATGTGACTTCTCCTGCTTCTGTCACAATGGACAGGAAAGACTTACTGAGTTTTGCTAAAAGATTGCTTCAAGCCTTTAATGTTTTAAATCATGTTCCTTTACTGACTTCAAGTAGAAAGAATTCCCTCTCTTTTAGACACTAATTCCCAGTTAGAAGAGCAGAGACAAAATAGGGAGTGTTTTTCTTCAGTGACTTCTTCTCAGCCTGAAGACTGTGTTTCTGATGAAAGTGTTTCTTCAACTTTCTCACCAGAAAAATTAACTTTTTCAATACTATAGCTAAAAATGAAAGATTTAAATCAGTTGGATGATAATGAAATCCTAGGCTCCGAGCAAAAGAACTGTGATTTATTGCAAATGGATTATCCTCAGCCTGCTGCCAACCCTCAGTTTTTTTCTGACATATTATACAAAGTACACCAAACACATAAATATATATAGTTTTCTTATCAAAGCAATTTTAAGCCAATGTATTGTAAATGCTAACCCCATTCCCTCTAGAAAGAAAGGAAAAAGTTATTGATAAACTCGAGAAGAAAGATTATTCTACTGCTACATTAGCAGTCAGAATTTTAAACTGTCAGGCTCACATGTTAAAAACTTTTACTGGCTTCTAGTGAGAGCAAGAGAAAGTCAACTCTTAATCTCCCTTTTTCAGAAGGTAAAGTTTATTTGAACTCATAGTCTAAACACTTGGAAGAATGAGAGAGGGGATTGAAGGGACAGTGAATTCTTCTCAGCTTGAATATTTGGTTACTGAAGAAAGTGTTTCTTCAGATTTCTCCCAAGAATTATTATCTTTATCTGATACTATAGCTAGAATAAAGATCTGTTTCAGTGAGAAAAGAATGAAATTCGAGTCTTCCAGCAGAAGTACTATGATTTAGAAACATGGGGACTGAAAGGGGAGTGTTTTGCTTCAGTGAATTATCCTCAGCCTGAGTATTCTGTTTCTGAAGATAGGGTTTATTCAGACTTCTTTTAAGAATTATTATCTTTTTCTGATATTGTAGCTAAAATGAAAGATTTGTTTCAGGGGAACAGAATGAAATCCCAGTTGAAATACTACGATTTATTATGACTAGATTTTCTTCAACTTGCTCCTGCTCCTAAAAGTCTGATAGACCTCAAGCATACACACACACACACACACACACATATATATATATATATATATATATATATATATATATATATATATATATATATACACATGCATATATATATATATATATATATATATATGGATTCACTTCATAACACTGAAACTCAAAACACTGAAACCAAAACACTGAAACTTCAAAGTCTTGAAAGCTCAAAACACTGAAACTCAAAGCAATGAAAACAACATAAATCATGTCACTTTCCACCACTGCGCCCCCCACACCCCCTGCTGCTTATATATATTAACTCCAAGATTGTACATCACTACACTAAGTGCAGTCTTGGAGTTGATATATTTAAGTAGCAGGGGGTGTGGGGGGTGCAGGGGGGGGCTTGTCCCCCTACTTACACTTGGTGGTAAGTGCTATGATTTATGTGGTTTAAACTCAGTGTATGTATGATATGTGTTTTCAGTGTTTTGGTCTTCTATATTATGAAATTTTATCATGTTCAGTGTTATGAACTGAATCTATATATATATATATATACATATATATATATATATATATATATATATATTTGTAATGCAAAATTAGATCCTGCAGTTAATTTCTTATCAAATTTATCTTCATCCCAACATATTGTGAATGGTATCCCCATTTTCTCTGACAATGATGGGGAAGCTCTAGATTGATTTGGGAAGAAAACTCATTCCTCTGCTACTTTAACTTTCAGAATTTTAAACTGTTGGGCTCACATGTTAAAATGTGTACCGGCTTCTCTTGAGAACATGAGAAAGTTAATTATTTATTTCCCTTCTTCAGAAGATAAAGCTTATTTGAACTTATGGTTTGAGCACTTGGAAAAGTGAGAAAGGAAACTGAAAGTGGATTTTTTTTCTTCAGTGGATTCTCCTCAATCTGAAATATTTGTTTCTGAAGAAAGTGTTTCTTTAGATTTCCTTCAAGCATAATTATCTTTTTTCTTTTTTTGTAAACATTTTTTATTTTGTTTTCATAACAATGAATAAACAAACTAATTATAAAACAAATAAATAACTATTTGCATATGTCCACAGCTGATTAATACATCAAAGTTATACAGATCAACAACAATTAATATTTTTCAAGCAAATCTTTAAGTCTAAGCCAAGAATTGTATGAATGCGTAACATTAGAAGTTCTCATCTGTATAGTATGCAATTCATTACAGCAAACAATTTTGCCACACTAATAAATTGAACAAGAGAGGGGGGTAGCTTTACTTTTTCAGTTTTAGTTATTGTTTTTCTAGCTATTAATAGAATAAACCATAGAAGAAGCACTATAGTTTTGGGAATTATCTCAGGAATCAGAGCATTAAATAAAACCAAATATGTGGAAATATTACATCTATCTTACCATAGGGCTTGAGTGCAGTTATTAATTTCTTCCCAAAAAGGGGAGATGACCTCACATTCATATAACATATGCATCCAATCAGCTAATATTTCAGAATCACATCCCCAGCATTTAATTTGATTTGATTTATACATCATTGTAATTTTGTTAGGAGTAACAAAATGTCTGTGCAAGAATTTCCAAGTGAAAAATTTCCAATATAATGATGTTTTCTTTGTAGACGTTAATATTATTGTCTTGCTTTCTTCAATGAATTCTTCGTTATTAATTTTTGCAGAATAATTCCAATAAGAAGTACCTAAATATGTAAGATCTAACCTAAGAATTTTATAAATTTGTTTCAAGTATGATTTATTTTTCATTGCATTATTGTTAATTTTGTAGAACAATTTCTTATCTAAATTAAATATCTTACTTAACTCTGTGTTCACAAAATATGTTAACCAATTCTTAAAATCATGATTGTATCTAGACCTTAAATTTTCAATAATATGTATTTCGGTACAATTTAAGAATTGATGCCAAAAAGTAATTGTCTTTGTTCTTTCAAGTCTATCATTTTGGTGAAATTGTTCGTTTCTGAGCAGTCATTTATATATATAATTGGAAATATAGAAAATATTATGTCTTGAATACAATGGTTAGAATATGTGAATTTTCGGAAAGAAGAAAGAATATTTTTATATAGGGAATTTGAGGTGAAGAAATATTTCCATTTACGCAAAAATCTTTTAATAGCCAGATAAAACTATTAGGGATTATTTGTTTATGACTGGTTGAGATATGTTTACTGTTTACAGATAATATTTGTTGATGTATTTGTTTCCATTTTGAATCATATGATGAATTTATCCGCAATGCAATAACTTTTACAATTGTTGAAGTAGCATAAAATTGAATATCAGGAAAATGGGTTTACTTCTTAATTTTGAAATTACAAAATCCCGAAGTTCAGTATATCAAACTTACAATCCTGAGATCTTGTAATCTCGAAATTAAGAAAAAAAATTTAAAAAAAGGAAAACCCCTCCTGCACCCCCTGCAACTTAAATATACTAACTCTGTGATCACTCTACAGTGCAGATAACAGTAATGCAGATTGCTATACAGTGCTGGGAACATTACTGTTTTCTGCACTGTAGAGTGATCTCGGAGTTACTATATTTAAGATGTAGGGGGTGTGGAAGGTGCAGGGGGGGCTTGCTCCCCTACAAAAACATGTTTTAGATGTGATTTATTTTTACTTTTTTTTCCTTAATTTCGAGATTACAAAATCTTGGGATTGTAAATTCGATATATTAAACTCTGGGATTTTGTAATTTCGAAATTAAGAAGTGAACCCCAGGAAAACGTTTTCCACCATTATCCTAACCCTTTCTGCACCAGTTAAAAGGAACTCTTGGTTAACTGGGATGCCAACAAATTTAAGTAGAATGTTATTTATCTTCTTTATTATTTTTTTATGGAGACAGTACTAAAGATTTTATGACAAATAATATTTTACAGGGAATTGCCAACTTAATTAACATTAATCGTTTTCCCATAGTAAAGAAGAATTTATTCAAATTTCTGGCTAAACTTAAAACGTTATCAACAAACTGTTGAAAATTTCTTTGTATCATTGCTTTACTATTAGACATAATGGTTATTACAAGATATTTAATTTGAGTATTACTCCAATTGAAGTTAGAATATTTTTGTATAAGTTTTTAAATTTCTTATTAATAAAGTGCTTATTTTATTATAATTAAATTTTAAGTTTGAAATTTCTTCAAACTGTCTGAAAGAACTAATTATATGTTTTAATAATTTTTCAGTATTTTCTGTTGTTAGTAAAATATTGTCAGCAAAGAGTTGAATCTTTAGTTCAAAATCATCTTTTATTTTGATTACGTTAATATTCTTCTTAGATCTAATACTATCAGCAAAGAGTTCTATTACTAATGCAAAAAGTAAAGGTGATAATAGACAACCTTGATTTATACCTTTTTGTAATTTAAAGGAATTAGAAAGAAAAGAGCCTATTTTAACACAAGCACAAGAGTTATTGTAGAACTTCGAAATTAATGCAATTAGTTCAGCTGAGAAGTTGTATACTTTAAGTGTTTTAAAGAGATAAGGCCAACTAACTTGGTCAAAAGCTTTATCTAAATCAAGACTAATGATAGAAAGTTATTTTTTATTTTTATGTTTATTTGCATAGTCTGTTAGTGTTTGTATTCTTATTATATTATTCTGTACTCGTCTATTTAAAATAAAACCTCTTTTGGTCTTTATTAATTAGTTTAGGTATTAGTAAATTAATTCTGTTGGCTAAAATGGACATGGCCATCTTTTAGTCCAGATTAAAAAGTGAAATGAGTCTGTATGACTTGCACTTTGTAGGATCCTTGTCTTGTTTTAAAACAGGTGATACGAGGGAATAGTTCCATGATGGGGGAACTACAGTAGTTGTTTTTATTTCTCTACAGACCTTATCTATTATTTTAACAGCATCCTCTGGTAGTATTTTATATTATTCTGGTATAAGAACATCTAAGCCTCACACCTTATTATTTTTTAACTTTTTTATTTAGACTTTTATTTCTATTAAAATTAATGTCTCTGTGTTTTATTTGTTTGCTTGTTAACATTTTTATATTTTCCATTTGAAAAGTTTCAACTATTTCATCATCTAAGTTATTTGTATTTTTATTTATATTTTCATAAAATATTCTAAAGCTTTCAAGAATACCTTTAATATATGTTCTTCTTTCTTTTGTATTAGTTATATGTGTTATAATTTCTTTGATATGATTTAGTTTATGTAGGGTTTATTGAATATGCCTGAAGCTTAAGTTTTCCAAGGTTTATTGAAATGTTTTGATTTAGAATTTTAACACATTTTGTATTTAAGTTTTAAGTTCTGACTGACTGATAGTATTATTTGGATTTCGATTTAACTTTAATTTATTTATTTTTGCCTGTAGTTTATTCAATTCTTTGTCCCATTCTCTTGTTTTACTAATATACCAACATGCAACCCTTCCATTTAAGTAAGCCTTTAGTGAATCCCACAGGATAATGTCAGACACTTCACCATTCTTGTTTATTTTTAGGAAATTTTGGTCTCTTTAACATACCACTCCTTAAATTCTTTTATTTTAACAATGTATGCTGGTAATCTCCTACAGTGTATTAAGTTGTCAGCTTTTAATATAATATTGAGTACTATAGTATTGTGATCCGATAATGGACATTATACTATTGAGACTTCTCTAAGATGTGATAACATTGTTTGTGACAAAAAAATTGTCAGTATTTGTTTGTGTTCCATATCTATATGAATAATGGGTAAATTGAATTGAATTTATTTTCTTAGTTCATGTATATCCTTTAAGTTCATTAGATTTACAAAATTTGATAAGTGTTTTGCTGAAGATGTGATTCTCGGTTTCCTATCTGCAGTGGTGTCTTTGTCTGATAAAATACATTTAAAATCACTAGCCATAATGACTTCCTTTCATGTAATAGGCTTTAGTGCCTAAATAATTGTTTGCATCTTTAGCTCAAACCCCTTGGATCTAATAAAAGTTTATTAATGCATATGTTTTTCTATTCCATTCACTTATAACAATGCTTAACATACCATTTTTATCAGAATAACTATATTTTACTTTAGCCATTATCCATAGAATGAGAGTGCCTCTTCTTTTAGCTCGAAAACCAGAATCTGATAAAATTGAATAATTCTTAGCAATAGTTTATTTATATATTTATTAAGTAAATGTGTTTCCTGTAGAAATACTTTTTGAGCTTTATGTAACTTCAAGTATTACAGTAGACTCCTGTCTTTAATGGATTATTTACTCCATTAATGTTAATAGATATACATTTAAAATCAGACATTTATATAAGAAAAATAAAATAGATATTATAAAATCATTTTCATGCACAGAATTTATATAATTTAGAAATAACAATATGATATCTTCAGTGATGGACAAAACATTCAAAACAAAACAAAAATGACCTAATAATATAGCCCTAAAATACTCTACCATGGAATAACATATTCCTAGTTTCTTGAAAAAAATCAAACTACCTATCAGACTAACAATGCTTAGCTCATGCATCTGTTTCATGTTAATGTGCCTGTACCTTTAGTATGCATCAACTTTAAAAAAGCCTGTCATTGAGTTATCAATGAGAAAAGTTAAAAAGCTGCTTAGATTCTTTCTTTATAAGTCAACTAAACTGATTATCTTTGTGGTGACCCTGTACCGGCCCTGTAATCAAGGATCCTCAGTCCTCACCACTGGCAACAGTGGGGGACATACACACTTGGAGGATGATAAGTACTCACACAGTAAAGCACAATTTCCCTTAAGAGCACACAGAGATGACAGGCAGTCTGGCGCTGGTTTCTCCCTCTTTCTCCAAATCCCCAGTAAGACTCCCAACTGGCACAGTTGTAGGGTTGAGATCTCAGCTTAGTGGCCAAACCAGGATCTCCAGTACCCTCTCTCTCCAACCAGTTCTTCATGTCCCTGCCAAAGTAGCTGACACTCAAACTCCTTCAGATTTAATTTATATACAAACAGACACACACATACGCCCTTGTGCGCGCACACATACACACACACACACACACACACACACACACACACACACACACACACACACATACACATACACACACACACACCTGGGAAAGGCTGGCACAGGTTTACTAGCTATGCCGCCTTCTGCTCTCAGACTATAAGGTAGCTTTCACTGCCACCAGCCAACTCTTATCAGTTACTTTAAGGCCCTTAACAAAGGGTGCCCAATCCTACTGTGTAATGTTACTGTTACTCCAAATGGTAGTCTGACCAAGAGCAAGGCTATTTAGGAGTGGCATGTACAGTGTCACCAAATAGATGTGCAAGTACTTAAATATCTCTAAATCGACCAGCCACAATTAAAAGTTTTAAATATATTTAATAATAAATAATAAAAGAAGGCATTACTCAGTCAGTAATCAGTTACATCAGAGTTCAAAATCACGCAAAATATTTAAAACAAAATTGCAAGGCAGTCTCAAATAAATAAAGAAAACATCTAAGCTACACTTTACTATATTCCTATCTGAATCCAAAAGAGTTACTGTGCCCTAAAAACTTACTTACAGCAAGACAAGTGCAGAAGGTGATGAGTGGATGTTGTTGTCAGGTCAGAAGACAGATACAAAATGCACAGTCTCTCTCTCTCTCTCTCTCTCTCTCTCAGAGGGTTCTTAAATTAATATCAAATATTACTGCTGGGTTAGCTTGGATGACATCACTTTTTGTCACCTGAGTTCAGTTTTCAAGCTAAAACCCCTTTGTCAGAAACTAACAGAATTTTAGCATCTCCCTGTGAAAAATACATATCTCTGAGATGTTTGCAGATCCTGAAAGTCATAAAACAATAAATGACTTGTACATCTTAAACCTGGTAATTACTTCTCTTTCAAGACAATACAAAAAACTTCCAGCTCTAGACATTGTGTCTGCTACTGCACTGAACCTGAGAGGTAACATCTCTCTTATTACATGGTTATGAAACAATTTAATTTCAACTATTTTCTCTGAATTTTTTTCAAGTTAATCTCTTGTTTTCCAGTTTCCATTAAACATATGTATCTAAACAGTCACACTAGTACAGGTACATTCCTGTTCTATTCCTATAGGGCATGCTCTGGTTACATTTTAGCTCAGTACTTTATACACATTTCTGTATAAATCATATCAATATTCACAAATGACATATAATTATTTACAAAATTCCAGATAGTTGGGCTGGCAGAAATTCCCTTTGTCACAATCTTCAATATCATCTTTCCCTGTAGCTCTCATTGTCTCCCTAATCTACTGTAGGGAGGAAGTCAGTTGTTATTTTCATATTTTTTTCAGTTTACAGGTCAAGTGATTTCATATTTTTCCATTTTATTTAATATGTGTAAAGTTGTTATACATATATATGTACTTATCCTAATCTATTTCTGTTTGTATATTATATCTTATACTATTAATATATTCCCAAGTTCTATATTTTAGTTATAATCCTTGTATACCGTGCTTTTTATAGAACAGTTATATTTTCCCTTATATATCAGATAATCTTCAGTCTAGTTCTACTGTTAGAATCAGCCCTGTTTCTTCTTTATATGCTATATCTAAGAACAAACATCTGAAAAATCTTCCCTTAAAGATTCAAACTTTCCAAAATAAATTGTCTTGAGATATTAAATGTAGTAATCATTAAAAAGAAACAATAACAAAAAATACAATCCTATTTTTTTATCAGAAGTGTCTTGCTGTAAGCTAGTATATAGTCTAGGTTTTTGCTGTACTGAAATAATTCAAAACTATGGGATAGTTGTTAGTGGTTTTAAAATGAAAGTTGCTGTCTTTTACTTATCATCTGGCATGTATTCATTAATATCTTAGCATATGATTCAAAACAGTATGTTTATTGATTTAATATGTATTGTTTTAAGCAGTATTATCAGCTTTCACAGTCAAAACACTCTGTAATTCACATTTTAACATTCTAAAGCTTTACTTCTGGTTCAGAGGGTGAGTTGAAAGGTCAAGTTTCACTTTTAGACAGGAAGAAGTAATCTGGATATCTTATAGAATTTTCAAAGCTCCCAAAGCCTCACAAAAGTGCTTGTGACCCTAATTAGCTTGTTTTAAGGTAGTATTTATGTTAAGGGCATGAAAATGATTTGTTTATCTGTTATAATTCACATAAATATGCTTGTGATGTTCACAAGTGAATTTAAGCCACTTCTACAGTATTCATTAATCACTCAAGCCTTTCCAAACTACTAAAAAAACAATAAAAAATAATTCCAATGTATTTTACCCTTAAAACTACTATATACAAAATAATAACATTTTAATGATTCTGGAAGCACTAATAAACTCACTGCATTTGTGAGTGTTCATTTTTAACCTTTGCTTCAATACAGAAGGTATATTAAGCTAATTAAAACATAAATAACCACTATTATATCCATGTTATATTAAAACTCAATTAAAGATACAACAGAGCCTTTAATATCAGATATACAGTTATATTTTCAAGATTTGTATGTGTTGTTTTAGATAAAACATATTGTTACTCTTTAAAGGAGATATAACATTTAAACTTTTATTAAAAGTATGACAGTTATGTGTGATTCAAGTTTAACTTGTAAGAGTGTCACTGTTGCTTTAATTATTTGATATTATTCCAATAATTGCTTTTATATATGTAAACTGACATATTTTTGTACTTTTACTAACAGCATGTCTTTCCTAGGTCCTTTTGCATATCAAGTATTATATCAGTAGCACCCTACTGCACCATTTCATGATTGCAAAAGTTATATTAAACTACACAAGTTTTATCTCATTAATGATTTGCTTTTAGTAATATAAATGTGATGACCCCTTATGTTATATAACATTATTAACATCACATATGTATGCATATTTTCAGGTTTTAATATGAATTGTTTTAGATGAAGCAAACTGTCATTCTTTAGGAGACATAACATTTAAACTTTCATTAAAACATGACAGTTATACGAGAACATACTTTAACTTGTGAGAATGTCTAAGAACCACTGAATATTTGATATCATTCCCATATTCTCTTTTGTAAATTTAAACAGCCACTTGTTTTGTAAATTAGTATGTAACTTAACATACCCCTTTAGTGTCATTTTATATTTCTAGTATTGTATTTAATAGTGCATTACTAAGCCATATTAAGATATCAAAAGTGTGCCACTTAATCATGGGATCATAGGAGGTTACTAGGCTATTGGCCTTGAGGCCCTTATAAGCCTAGCCAAGAGATTAGCCCATGTTTAGACAAATCAGCACCCAATAACCCTGTCCAGCAGTGACACGGGTGGAATCCCAGGGGTATATTTCCCATCCAGTTATCCAGGTTGTGCTTAAAAAGGGGTAAAGAGGTACTCTGCTTGATGTGGAGAAGGAATCTATTCCATAGATGGGGGAGTCTCTGGGACACAAATCTATTCCACCAACAAGTCTTGTTCATGTCACAGACCAAGTTTAGGCCAAGCGTGCAGGTTACTCGAGTGGAGCTTGACTTGCGGATATGCAGCAGTCCCATCAAGGTGGGGTCCGTGATCGCCTTGTATGCCAGACAGAGGTCACCTCTGAAGAGTCTGTATGAAACTGAGTAGAGGGATAGGGCTTTTAGCCTATCTGTGTATGGTAGATGTTTGAGGCCCTGGATTCTCCTGGTGAGGAACCTCTGTGGTCTGTCCAGCTGCTGCATGTGCTTTGCGAAGTACATGCTGAAAGGGGCATTGTACTCAATAATGGGACTTATAATGGAAGAATACAGGGATGTTATGGCCTCCTTGTCCCTGGATGAGATACCCTTACTTATGAGGTGGGCCATGTAGAAGGCTTTCTGTACAATGGAAGCAACATGGTGGTCAAAAGTCAGATTGCTATAAACCTGGGTACCCATATCCCTCATAACTGATTGCATGCTTAGGATGTTGTTATTAATGTGATAATTTGTTGGGACTTCATTCTCCACAAAGGGGATGATGATGCATTTTTTGGTATTCAGATTAGTGGACCGGAGTTCCACTGTGGCGACCCCTAACCGGGAAAAGCCAAAAGACACAGCAGCAGCAGCTTGAGGCATGTTTCTGGCACCAGTCATTTGTCTGAGTGAGATCCTCTTGGAGGATGTCCACATCACTAGGGGAACTGATGACAGCACCCAGCTTGCAGTCTTCTGGTTTATCCTGCACCTCAGAAAAGTATAGCCCAAATAACAGAGGCCCCAAGACCAAACCCTGGGGTACGCCACTTGTTACAGGTCTACTGCTTGAGGTGGCTTCCCCTATTTTGACTACATGGGTTCTATCAGTGAGCCAGTTTGCTACTCATCTGGTGACATATGGATTGATGCCTAGATGTGAGAGTTTATCTATTATCCCTGAGTGGGGAATAGAGTCAAAGGCTTTGGCCAGGTCAAGGTAGGTGATGTGCACTATCTTCCCCTTATCCATGGCTTTGGTGACTGTCTCAAAGAAGTCGACCAACTTTAGCAGACATGACCACCCCTTGATGCAGCCAAACTGTGTGGGATCAAGTGTTTGGAGTTTGCCAGTGTCCTTGTTAATCAGGTCTGTAATAATCAATTCCATGGCCTTGCAGATCAGGCTAGTTAGGCTGATGGGTTTATAATTTCCCAGATCAGTGGATGCTCCACCTTTATGTAAAGGGATGGCAGTGGCTGTCCTCCACTCAGCTGGGATAAAGCCAGTACTCAGGCTTTGGTTGGATAGGGTGCCTAATGGTGCTGCAAGCTCCTTCCTGAGTTCACATAGGATGTGGGCTTGAATGTTATCAGGTCCAATGGAGGCTGTATTTTTTGCCTTTGAGAGAGGAGTGATGACCTGTTCCCTAGATATAAGGGGAAGGGGACAGGTACTGGAAATGTCCTGATTTACTGATGGGGGGGACAGGGAAATAAAGTTTTCACTGAATCTGTCAGCCAGCAAGTTTGCTGTATCTACAGCATTTGTATATGTGGTGTCCTTGACCACCATTTCTGAGCAGATCTGGGTGCTTTCTTTGAGGTTGCGGACATATGTGAAGAAGGTCTTATGATTGTCTCTAGTAGAGGGGGCCAGTTTGGACTCAGTTTGCTTTGGAGGATTTCACTAGCGCTCTTATTTGCTTGCTTAGGCTAAGGATATATTGCTTCCAATTAGGCACCTGCTCCTTCTTGGTCTTGGACAGCATTTTTTTCCTTTTGTTATAGAGTTTATTTATTGCAGATGTCCACCATACAGGTTTACTCTTCCTTGCGGAGGATGATTTAGTCCTGACGGATATTCCTGATTCCATGCATCTATATAAATGATCGTATAGTGCTTTGGTATAGTTTTGGATATTGGTGCCAGTTCCTACAGAAGGGAGTGGGCTGCAAAGCTGTTTATACCATCCCTCAGGAGGCTGTAATCAGCTTTGGAGAAGTTATTATGTCTGATTCTAGCTAAAGTTGGGTTGGGGGAGATGGTGATTTCGAAAGTGACTGCTTTGTGGTTGGATCTTACCAGGGAGCATGATACTATTAGGGATGCTGCAGTGGATGTTCATCGTGCATACAGCTGCAGTCATAACAGATGGGTTTTCCTGCCGTCAGGCGGGTCCTCGGTCGGCCGAATTCCAAAGTCTAGGTCCGGCGTCGGATGTCGTCGATTCTTCCCTGACGTCAGTGCGACAGGGGTATAAAAGAACATGCCGACGCCATTTTCTTCAGTCTTTCTTGCCGCGCGGTGCCTGAAGCAGAAGCAGTTCGCAAGTGCCGGTCGGCCAGCTCCTGAGATTATGAATATTTTGCAACCGAAGACTTCTTGAAAGCTAAGTACCCCGTTGGGGAAACTTTTCTTGCCTCAGACCGATGTCAGACAAAGTTAATAATTGCATTTCATGTGGGAAGCAAATACCGCATAAGGATTTCCATTCCCTCTGCATTCCTTGCTTAGGCCCAGACCACGACGTCTCGGCCTGTCGTTTTTGTGCTACATTCAACAGACGCACTATTAAGCGTCGGGCGGAGTTCGCCCAACACTATTTTGGCAAAAAGTTTAATTACATTATGTCGTTGGATACACCGACTCCAGTTTTGAGTAAAAAACGCAAAGATAAGGACCGACATATGAGGTCCGCGACTTCTACCGACACCACGCTAAAGCCGACTACAGGTGCTCCGGTTCTCAGCGAGGCGCCTACGCAGCCCCTGACTACCGATGACACTTCATTAGCAGTGTCTTCTGTGCCCGAGGTCGCAGGCTCTTCGGCTTACACCCCGACTACAGATACCGAAGCCACTCTTGGCGGGGAAACTCAGAGTTTAGACAGGCCTGCCACCTCTCAAGGTGTCTTCAGGCCTTCTTCTTTTTCCATTAAGGCTTTCACTAAATCTAAAGCAGCCATGCATACTAAAAGACAAGCTCCACAGGGCCCCTCTCAAGGCCGCATGCCTAATAAGCAGATGCTCAAAATGGCTGAGGATTTGATTACTCTTATCAGGGGTTCTCAACCCCCCTCGGACAAAAGGCCCAGAGTGGAGGAAGAATACCCTTCCTCGGACCAGGCCTCCATTACTTCAGAACATTCTGAGGATCAGGAACATTCATACTCCCCTTTTGAAGACTCTGATGCAGAGGAGTCCATTCCCTCTGTCTCCCCCCCTGAGGATTACTCTTTTGGGGAAACCTTGCATATTTTGAGGGAACACTTCCACTGGGAAGGCCAAGAGTACTCAGACTCCAAGAAAAGGCTCAGGGATTTCCTCTTGCTCCCTCAGCACAGGCCTCTGGCTATACCTCCTTGTCTTAGACATACTAGATGATGTGTATTCAGAGGCCAGCCTTAACCCAGATTCTTTACCTCCAGCTCCAGTCAAGCCTGACAGGTATTACCGGGTTCCTGATTCACACCAATTCCTATACAAAAGCCATGCGGCTGACCCAGAAACTATTTCACAGGGTCCCAAGGGAATTAAGGCCTCCACTGCCAAAAATCCATTACCTTCAGAGAGAGATTCCAGAGCTTTAGAAAGGTGGGGGAAAAAGGTATACACCTCGGCCACCTTAACCATGAGGGCATTAAACTGTCAGTTCCATATGTTAAAGTATCAACAGTTTTGTTATCTCAGTTGAAAAGCAAAATGTCACAACCTGAACAACCAGACTTGAAGGAGTTGCAGGATTTGTTGCATAGTGCAGAGCAAGTGGGTAAACATACCTTGCAATGTGGTTTTGATGCTTTAGAGGCCTCATGTAGAGCTGCTGTTACAGGATCAGTCATACGTAGATATGCTTGGCTCAAAGAGCAAACCTTACCAGATCATGTCAAAGCAAAATTACTAGATGCACCTCTTCAAAAAGATGTATTGTTTGGTGTTAAAGCTGAGGAGGTATTAAAGAAAATGGAGGAAAAGGCAAAATCAATGCAAACAGTGAAAGATTTCCTACAGGTACAACCTCCACGTTTCAGTAGAAATTGACCTTCAAAAAATTGGTCCTTTCCAGCCACGGACAGACCTCAAAGAGGTAGATACAGGCACCTCAAGGATCATTTAGAGGCAGACAATGGCAAGCACCTACACCAAGAGGTGGTGAGGATAGTTCACAGCCATTCAGAAAGCAGAACCAATGACTTTCCCCTTTGCGTGCCAAGCAAGGCTCAAATGGCAGCACCTTTGGGCGGAAAACTGGCATTATTTTTGAAAAATTGGCATATTGTCACAAAAGACAAATGGATCCTGGACATTATAGACAGAGGCTACAGATTCCACTTTCACACCCTTCCAAAAATGAGAGGCATGCCAAACCTGCCACACAATCAAAGGGCAGAGGCACAAAAACAAATTTCAGATCTCATGGACATGAAAGCTATTCAAGAGGTGCCTGCACAGGAACAGGGTCAAGGTTTTTATTCCAGACTATTCCTGGTACCAAGGAAGGGCAAAGACTGGAGACCTATTTTGGACCTATCCATCCTAAACACATATTTACTCATACCAAAATTCAAGATGCTCACATTACAGCAGCTTCTTCCCATGCTGGGCAAGGAGTCTTGGCTGGTAACATTGGACCTCAAGGAGGCATACCTGCATGTCCCAATCAGACAAGATTGCAGAAGATACCTCAGATTTCATGCAGGTTCAACCCATTATCAATTCTCTGCATTGCCCTTTGGCTTATCTACTGCACCCAGAGTGTTCATGAAATGCCTGGCATCAGTAATTGCCTTCTGCAGACTTCAAGGGATACAAATATACCCATATTTGGACGACTGCCTGATCCAAGCGGACAGCAAACACATACTTCTGAAACACCTGGCGTTTGTAATAATGTTGAATTCTCTGGGATACACAGTCAACAAAAAGAAATCAAGACTAATACCCTCTCAAACAATAATTTTCCTGGGTGCCAGCTTGAATACAAACACCCAGATGGCCTACATCATGCCAGAGAAACAAGGTCAACTCACTCAATACTTCAGAAAACTGGCAACCTTCACCAGGCTGACTGCAAGGAAAATCCTGCAGGCTCTGGGATTCATGGCATCTTGCATCCTGCTAATCCCATGTGCAAAGCTGCATATGAGGAAACTTCAATGGTACCTAAAAAACTTATGGTCTCAACACAGCCACAGTTTGGAAACAATTATACCACTGATTCCATGTCTTCAAAAGGAATTTCTCTGGTGGGCTCAAGCATGCCAAAGAAACATAGGTCTCCCATTCTGCAAGCCTCAAGCAAATCAAGTCATCACAACAGACGCCTCGGACTACGCCTGGGGGGCGCACATGACAGATCGGTGCATTCAGGGCAAATGGTCACAAAAAGAAAAGCACCTACACATCAATCAAAAGGAAATGCTAGCAGTAATAAATGCTATTATGGCTTTCAAAGACCTACTGCATCCAGGCCAGCTATTGATAAGGACAGACAACACCACAGTGATGTGGTACATAAACAAACAGGGAGGAACCCATTCATATCCCCTATGCAGGCTAGCCATGTCTCTTTGGAACATGGCTCTGGAATTACAAATCCAACTTCAAGCACAGTTCCTGCCAGGCAAGGAGAACACGCTGGCAGACAACCTGAGCAGAAATATGACAGATCCAAATGAATGGAAGTTGCATCCTCAAGTTTTTACAAAGATAATTCAAGCATGGGGAAGGCCAGACATAGATCTCTTTGCCACCCACAGAAATTACCAATTGACAAAATTCTGCTCAAGGACCTTTCATCCACAGGCCTGGAAAGTGGACGTACTCTCTTTCAGTTGGACAACAATGACAGTTTATGCCTTTACACCTCTTCCTCTGCTGCCCAAAGTTCTATTAAAAGCCAGAGCAGACAGACCAAAGATGATTCTCATTGCTCCAGACTGGCCAAGACAACACTGGTACCCACTCCTGAGGAGCCTGACGCATTCCCCACCATGGGTCCTGCCTCTAATGCCTCTTCTACTGACTCAGCACAACTTCAAAACTCTTCACAGTCAGCTGAAAACACTCAATCTAGCCGCATGGAGGATTCCTTAAATTCACAACAGACCCTACTCTCCAAGGAGGTGCAGGATGTCATTTTGGAGGCCAGAAGGCCTTCTACTAGAAAAGCCTACTCCGCAAAATGGAAACGGTTTTGTGCCTGGAATCAGAAAAAGGGTCAGAATCCTGGAATACTGAATTTACCTCAAATTTTACAGTACCTAGCTGAGATGCTAAGCAGTGGACTTTCATTCTCCTCCATCAAAATCGATGCCTCAGCCATTTCTGCAGAATACAACACTGATCCTCCTTTATTCTCTCACCCTCTCTTAAGACAGTTCCTCAGAGGGGCTAAGAATATAAGAATATAAAACCCCCAAGGAAGCAACCAGTACCTGCTTGGGACCTCAATTTCATTCTAGAAAAACTGACCCTGCCTCCTTTTGAGCCAGCTGCTTCAACAGAACTGCAATATTTGTCATGGAAAACAGCCTTCCTTCTGGCTATCACCTCAGCACGCAGGGTTTCGGAACTACAAGCCCTCATGGCTGTGCAGCCTTTCATCATTTTCCATCAGGACAGAGTTTCCTTACGAACCAATCCTTCCTTTATGCCAAAGGTAGTATCCAGGGTAGCCTTGAATCAGGCTATCCACTTACCTACCTTTTACCCTAATCCACAAAACAAAGGGGAGAGACTACTACATTCCTTGGACATTCACAGACAGCTCCATTATTATTTGGACAGAACAAAGCCTTTCAGAAAATCAGAGCAACTCTTTGTGTCCTATGCTACAGGTGCTCAAGGGAAGCCTGTTTCCAAACAGACAATCTCAAAATGGATAGCCCACTGCATACACTTTTGTTACTCTTTTCATGGTAAAACTGTACCTACAGGCATCAGATCTCACACCACAAGAGCCACATCTACCTCTGCAGCTTTCCTCAGGGGGGTTCCTACCAAAGACATTTTGGAAGCAGCCACTTGGAGTTCTGTACATACTTTCTCCAAGCACTATCACCTACCATTATACTCCAAATCTAGAGCGGGCTTTGCCACTGCAGTCTTGCAGGGTATCCTGGCTCCTCCTAGTTCCACTTAGTGCCTACCACCCCTTTTTTAGCTTTGGGATTCTACCCATCTGTTATGACTGCAGCTGTATGCACGATGAATATAGTACAGTTTTGTACCTACCATAAATGTAGATGTTCGAGTGCTAATACAGCTGCAGTCCAGGTTTCCCCTCCCTCCTTCCCCTCTTGGGACAGGCCTAATGGCTAACACCTCCTCATGCAACCTCATTGGGGTATTCTTTTATGGTGTATTTGCTTGCAACTACTGTTTTTTGATTATATTGCATTGCATTATTACATAAATTTATGTTTTGCCTTCCTTCTGGGGGCACCTGACATCTGGGGCAAGAAAAACTGAAGAAAATGGCGTTGGCAGGTTCTTTTATACCCTTGTCGCACTGACGTCAGGGAAGAAGCGACGACATCTGACGCCGGACCTAGACTTTGGAATTCAGCTGACCGAGGACCCGCCTGACGGCAGGAAAACCCATCTGTTATGACTGCAGTTGTATTAGCACTCGAACATCTACATTTATGGTAGGTACAAAACTGTACTTTACTCATGTTGGTGAATACCAAGTCCAAGATATTATCATCTCTTGTGGGCGTATCGACTAGCTGTACCAAGGCATTTGCATTGACAAAATCAACAAATCTCTAGGCATTTGTGTTCTGGCATGAGTAGTTCTAGTCTATGTTTGGGAAAGTAAAGTTACCCAATATCAGGGTAAAGGATTGAATCTTGATAGATTCAAACAGGTCTGAATAGGCAGATTGAGCATCTTGAGGCAGATTTGGGGGCTGGTAGCTAGCTATGATTTGAATAGGGGTCTTGTCGGTGGTTAACTGCAGCTAGAGTGTCTCCTGTGTCTCATACTGTTTGACCAGCCTGAAGGTGTGTATGTCTTTAATGTATATTGAAACTCCACCTCCTTTGGCTTTACTGCCCACATTTTGGGGTCTGAATGTATGATAGGATGAGTAACCAGGTAAGGCTGGCGTACTCTTCGCAGTTTAAAACCAGGTTTCTGTGACTGCAAAGATGTCAGCATTTTCCAGGGTTAGGAATGCTTGCAATGAGTGCAGTTTCATGTTTAGACTCCTAGCGTTTAGCAGCATGACCTTTAATTTGTGTTTTGCTGAAATTTTTATGTTGGTAGTTTTAACCTGATCACTTTTTCTAAAAAAGGCACTATAGGGGAGGCAAGAGCCTTTGCTAGAAGCCTGAAGCCCAGGTGAGACAGATGCAGACCATCTCTGGCAAAGCATCGTGGTCTGTTGATCATATCTTCCCAGGTTGTCAGGTACTGGAACCCCCTGGAATGACACCAGAAACTAAGCCAATTGTTAAAGTCAGTCATTTTCTGTTTGTATTGAGGCATCATTCTGAGTGATGGCAGAATGCTGCTTAAGACTAGGGATGTACCTGTCTGGGACACATAATCAGTGAGCTCAATCATGTCTCTCTTCATATAGTCCAGAGAGGTACATCTCTAGTCATTCACGCCAACATGGTCTATGACAGAGTCATAACAGTACCCATTGTTGAGAGACTTGAGTGCATATGTGATATGGCGGATTCTGGCACCTGACAAGCAAATAACTGTGACTTTCTCCTTATCCAGCCTGGTGAGAGGCACATCTGTGTGTCTCACAATGGAGTCTCCTGTTACTAATATGTTGGGTTTATGGTGAAGCCTTAGTAGCTGTGAGGCACAGGTGTGTGGACTATGCATGGTATGTGGTGTGGAGGGCTGTGGAGATCGCATGTGTTTTTGCCTCAGAGGTCTCCTTTGTTTGTTTATGTTTATGTGGAGGACGTCTGTATATGTAGATGTGTGTTGTGTAGGTGTGGGTGGTGTTTGAAGTGTAGTAATTGTGTTGACAACCTTTTCAGTGCCAGATATACTGGCTTGAGGGGGATAGAGCCTGGACTCTAGGTTCCTAATGTAATTTCATCTCTCACAAATTGTGTTCCTAGGTGCTAGTAGTAGATGTCTGTGTAGATGAGGCAGTTGCTACACTGTCTCAGGATGCCCATATCAACCAGACTGATAGGAGGAAATGTTAAACTTTTAATGATACGAATGGTTTAACCACTTAAACTTTAAATGAAAATGAATGGCTTTAATTTCATATATAGCTAAAAGAATTAAGCATTATCATGTTAAAAAGGGAACTAGTGACCATTTCAAGTAGGGAAAAAAATAAATGATTTACCTTGTATAAAGTAGTATTTAACACCTGTCCCTTACCTATTCAAGCACTTCTTTAAATTACTAAACATTCATAACTATGAAATGCATTCATTTTAATTTATCCATCTTTTTTTTACTCTTTTTGTCCTTTACTGGCCATCCATCCCATGTTGCATTTCTCTTCAGAGATGTTGACAGATTCTAGTCCATTTCTTCTGTTTTTTTCTATAATTTTATTTTTCTGTATTAAGTCCATTGCATCTTCCAAGGTGTTAAAAATCTTCTTTCCTTCTGTAAGATGAATTCTTATTTTGCTGGAAACACAATTTGTGTTTAATGTTGTTTTTCTTTAATCTTCTGACAAGTGGCACACATGCCTTTTATTTTTATTCATAATCAATGTTGAATAATCATTGTCAAATCTTATGTTTTATTTAATTTTTAACTGGGTAATTAGTCCATGCTGCTTTTAAAACTAAATATTTGTCTTGACTTGAGAATAATCTTATGATCACTGACCTTGGTGAATGTTTTTTTTTTTTAAGATGTGTTGGAAAGTGATCTATGTGAACTTTCAATACTGAAGGAAAAAGTTTCAGGCAGGTTCAAAGTCTTAGGCAGTCAGGTATGAAGGAATTGAATCATACTGTCTCCGTCTTATTTTTCAGGAATTCCATAAATCCTGATGATGATTCTTCTGGATCTGTTCTCTAAGTCTTCTGTTTTTCCTGTAAAAAGTTGTTTCATTTCAGGAGAAATTCAGTTTTATTCTCACTTTCAAGCATTCTTCCATGAAAATCAGACATTCCCTCTTCTGTACTCAAGATTTGTGATGATTGTTGTTTAAGAGCTTCACTCAGCACTTCTACTTGTTTTTTTACATTCCTCTTTAATATCATCCATTTTGCTATCTAGTTTATCTGTCTTAGTGTATAACTGATTGATGTTACTGAGTATAGACTGTATGTCTCTTTTCATTGTACTGTCCTGTACACTGGTTTTAGAGTGGCTCATTCTGAGACAGTTAGTTCTTTCTAGCTTTCTTGACATGAAAAGTAATTAAAAATGATTCAAACATGTTTTTTGTAGAAAATCTTTCAGCAGTTGTTTAACTATAAATCCATCAAATTTTGAAACATTCTATTTGAGTTTTTCAGTAAAAATCCTGTCTGAGATGTTAAAATGAAGCAGAGCTAAAACAATAGTGCTGTTAACTGCTGACCATCTTGGCCATGTCCCCAAATTATGTTTTTCTGACTTCCAAGATGACTGTACACTGAGCAACAGCATAACTTCAGCTCTTCCAGTGTGAAAACAGAAACTGAGAAAAAGGAGTACCATTGAAAACATTTTTTGGTAAAATTAAGTTACTGGCTAGTAAATACACTGCCTGGATGCCAGCAAAGAAGAAATTTGTAAACCCTGAAAGAAAATGAACTAGAAAAGGTGAAGAGCAAACACTGGGAAGAACTTTGCAGCTGTTCATCAAAAAACAGTTCATGTTTCAACTTTTGTTTCAAGAGATGACTTCCTGTAATTTAGAGAATCAAATGTACTCAGTGGTGATTAAAGTAAATGAAGCACTGAAGGAATTTATCAACTCAAACAACAAAATGCTGGAAAAAAATAGAATACTAGCTATTCAGATGAACTGATAAAACTGCAAAAATCTGAGGTTGACATGAGTGTGAGGTTTCTGAAGAACTGTTTAAAAACAGTAAAGTTAGAAAATAGTGTATGCAGCTAAAACCTGAGATTTTCCGTTGTACCAGAGAAACTGGAAGGAACACACTGTATTAATTTTATGAAAGCACAAATAAGCAAATGGACTGGTGTTTCACACATCATAATTTTCTTATTAAAGGGATATATTGAGTATATGCTCCAAACCTAGCTATGAGAAAGCAACCAAAACTTATATTAGTAATGATTTAATCATACCAGCAAAAAGAGCTGATCCTGACAAAATTGTGGTAGAAGGGCAAAGTATTAAAAATTGGAGATGGCACAGAGTGTTTGTTGAAAAGATTATCCACTGTATACTAAACAGAAGAGAAGCAAATTTATCCTAGCAATCAAGGAATGTCCAGAGGCAGATGTGAGATCCAAGCTGCTGTATCATGTGTCTTCAAAGTGTTTTTTTCCTGGAAGATCAAAGTGATTTTTGATGCAGTGCAGGCTAAAGAAGAAATAAAGTTTATCCAACAAAAAGTGAGTTAGCATGCAGAAGAGGACTCTGCTTCTCATTCTTCTAATGGTAAGATTCATAAAGAGACTTTGCCAGTGAAGCTTTTTCCAACATTCCAAATGAAAATACTAGAGATGTGTAAATAAAGCACAGGAGTTGACTAGAAGAATCAGCAGTACCTTGTAACTGAGCCAGTGTCTGGTGTTGGGAGATGGAGATGAACAGGAAGAAGACCAGCAACTCTAAAATTAGTGAATTAATGGAATACTATAAAGCATTATATCACATGTTTGAAATATGGTTTTGCAAGAAAAATTGTCTGAAAACTATTGGATTTTTGTTGACTTTGTTAAAATTGTGGGTGGACTGCAAAGCATACATCCCACTTTATATCATTAATGTTTAGGACACTAAAAGAGGGAAAACTAACTGTAAGTAAAACAATGTTGTTCTTATTAGTATTTGTATAAAACATTTCATGATATAAATTGCACATTATGTACAGTAAAACAGTTTTGTGTAGTGTGTAGTCAGAGGTATTTTAAATATGGGGGAAGTCTTCTCAGTGATTTTTGCATGTGTTAAAGAACTACTTTTATAGTTGTAAAAAATATAGGTTTTACAGTATAAGAAAAGAAAAAGGCTGGACAAAAGCAAGTTTAATGCTCATATGCTGTAATCCTGGGCTACTGTATTGGGTAGGGATGGGGTGTAAAAGTGCACTGATTATATTACATGTAGAATTAGGATACTTCCTCTTTTTATTTTACAAGGGTGAAAGTCTCGATTACTACATTTGGCTTAGACTGGGGGTTGCAATAATGGTTAAGGTTTGTGCCTTACACATGCAAAATACAGTGACTGATTCTCACTTTTGGGAGGGAAATTAGCTAGGCTTAAAATGGCCCTTTGGGACAGCTAATAGTAATTAGTTATGGTAGTGCTTGTTTGATTTGCTGTTATCTGTCTGACTATTGCTAATCTCTGTCTACATTTGATTTTGGATTGGAGTTATTCATTTAAGGTTTGGTTACTTCTTTTTTATCTTGTTCTTATTTTTATTTAAATCAGTTTTTTTTTAATTTGCTACATAAGCACTGCATTTGTGTGGGTTTGCGCTTGTTTTAGCAAAGCTCCACAGGGTTTGGTGACCAGCTACTGCTCTGCTGTATTTATCTGATCAGTCCTACTTGTATCTACTTGAGTCAGTCAAGATACAACCAAACACCCTGGTTTTGGGTTACTTTAATTACCCATCTATTGACTATGTAAATTATACTTGTTCTAACTCACTTGTCCAAATGTTCCTGGACTTCGTTAACTCCAATGCTGTGGACCAGCTGGTTGAAATACCCACAAGGGGTTCAAACATCCTGGATCTGGTGCTCACCAACATGGGAGACACTGCATCACTCTCAGTGTGTAGCTCTCCCTGGTAAGATCTGACCACAAAGCAGTCTCACTAGAAGTAACTATATCACAAGACCCCCCCCCCCCCTTAGCAACAACTAAACTAAAAACTTCTCCAAGGCCAGTTACAACCTGTTATGTGATGGCATAAAAGGCTTCATAGCCCATCTCCTCACTGATGGAACAGAAACCTATGCTGAGTTATACACCAATGCTATATATGAGCACCTGTACAATTGTATTGACTCTGATGCACTGAATAGAACCAAAGCAAGATCTTCAAGGAGAAATAAACGTGTCTGGTGGACAACTGCCATTAATCTATACACTAGGAGAAGGAAATTGTTGTCTTAGAGTAGGAAGAAATGGTCTCAAAACTGGAAACACTCCTTCCTCAACTTAAGGAAGACAAACCACAAATCTTTGATATAAATAAGACAGTCACTTTCAAAGTCCAGTGAAAGGCTTAAGCAAAGAATGTTGAACAACACCACCAGTTTCCAGAAAGGCTGTATAAGCGCTTTCATTCCTTCATTCCTCCATACAAAGCGAAACTTCTTCAGATACAAAATATACACATCATTTCCTCAATTTTATATCAAAAAGCAGTCATGTGACTTTTTTTTAAAAAACACGCACCGTCATTTTTCTAAAACTACACATCTGTAAACTGGCCTTCTTATACATTTACTAAACATACAAATAAAAATAAACATTATTTACTGAACAATACCCGCTAAAATCCATCTTATACGTCTTATAAAATAAATAATGTGAAGTTGTTCAATCTCGCAGTTTGTCCTTTACACGTGGGTTCGGAGCCGATCTATCGGCTCTGAGACGGCCGCTTTCCAATCTCAAGATCTTTGAGTAGCTCAAGGCACAGTCCCTATCCCATGATGCTCTCCTACCAACCCCAGATCTAGTTTGCTGCTGCAACGGATTGCACGATCTTCGGAGGAGGCTCGGGCCAGTAACCTTTTTTTCTTCTTAGAAGAATATATAATTACTTATTTAGACTATCAGGGATCTGATAATTGTGAGACTTCTCATATTTCTTGTAATTGTTGTTTAGTGAGTTAACTGTATACTATTTTTTGTCTTTCTAATTCGGAGTGGTTGCTCTTAGGCCTTTAGCCTTTCTTGAGTTGCGTTTTACTTGACAGGGCCCTGTCAAATTTAATTCCCTATCCCCTCATTGTTCATAGGTGCTTAGATTTGTTGTATTTGAATGTTTTTTGTGTCAAATAATTCTTGTAGTCAATTGCAGTTCAGGGATCTGAACTTTCTAGGAGTTCTTAGTGGTTTTTCGACTTTATTGACATCATTATTTGGAGCCGGTGTCAGAAGTTTTAAAGTCTCCGATCCTTAAGTCAGTGGCTTCTTCGGCTCCTTCGACCCTTTCTGACATCTATGTGGACCGCATGGTGCAGAGACTTTTGGTGAACCCGACCCTGGCCAAATTGCTTTCACCTTTGACCCAACTGACTTCGAAGCCTACAACCCCCCCACCACGATTTCTGCTCCTCCTCCGAGGCCAGTTGAGCCTTCGGAGCCAGAAAGAGAGGATCTGATAGTGGTGGAACCCTCAGAGCCGAGGCCTGTTCCAGTGCCCTCGGCCCCATTGACCCTGACTTCTTCGGTTCCAATTGAAGAGTCTCGGAGCCGACACTCTCTCGCTGGTTCCGGGGGAGAGAGTCGAACCATCGCTTCGGTTCCGACTCTCCCTCTTGGGGCTTCGGCGTAGATGAGCTCGGTTCCGTCCTCTGGTTTGGAGCCCGTGGTCTCGGCCCCTGGGAGGTTGCCATCTTCTTCGGAACCGTGAGACTCCTTGGGTCGGGAAACCGATGCCTTTGATGCCATGAGGAGGGTCATGTCTGCAAAGACCCTTACCTCTTCGGATCTTTCCTCTTCCTCCCCTAAAGGGCTGCGTTCTGTCCCTACACCACAGGTCTCTACCAAGCGTCGAGACCCAGAGCCTCAGGTAACCCCATTAGGTGACCCCTGCTTGACTGAGACTTCACCAGACACCCCTACTTATGAAGTCCCCAGAAAGAGACTTTGCAAGAGGAGGCATTTGGATTCCCCTCAGGAATCCTTAACATCAGACACTGACTTAGAGGAATCAGAAGGGTCCCCACGGTCCTCCTCTGAGGATGTCCCATTTGCAGATATCCTGGAAATATTAAGGCAGAGGGGTGACTGGCAGTCCCTTACCCCTACTGAAGATGAGTCGGTGCTCCTGAAGGCCGTTTGGTCTCAACCTTCCACCTCCTGGGTTACTCTGCCCTTTGACGAATTAATGGACTTGGTCGCTCAAAGGGTGTGGGAGTCCATGGAACCGGTCCCTTGGAGGCCCAACAAATTTATCACCTCCCCTCAAGACAGGTCTTTTCTTATGAAGGGAGTCCCCCTTGATACCATGGTGGTGGCGGCGGCCACCAAGAAAGAGATGTCAGAAACGTCTTCTTCTGTTCATCCTCCTAATAAAGACTCTAGGACGATGGACAGATACAGGAAACACATCTTTAGTTCTGTGACATTTGCAATGAGATCGCTCAACTATTTAATCCACTTTACCCATCTTCAACGAGAACTCCTCAAAGAGCTTGGAGATACTCTACAGGGCAAAACAGATGATGCTGTTTCTGAGAAAGTGGCAGCACAGCTTAACACCCTTAATTTTATTGTGAACTTGTCCATGCGGCTCATTTCTTATGCAGCTGATGGATCGAGCCGGGCAGCAGGTTCAGCGATAGCTCTACGGAGACAATCCTGGATGCGCTTATGCTCCTTTGCGGAAGCCTTCAAGTCTTCCTTTGTTACTACCCCATTTGATGGCTCTTCCTTGTTTGGGCCTAAAGTCAAGGAGACAATCACTAGGTGTGAGCAGGAAGGAAAGACTCTATCTGCCGTTGGAGTCCATTTTTCCACCCCCACTAGACCATACGCCAAAGGGCAGAAAGGTGGAAAAATGTGATTCCGAATGTCCCAAGGAGCTTTCCAGAACACATGTAGTGAACCCCATTCCAGGGGCAGAGGAGGGGGGTATAATGGTAGACGCTGCCCAGGCGGCAGAGGGGGTCCACAGAAACAGGATGACAGGGAGCAGTACCTTGGCAAGCCCTATCAGCGCTCCTGAGAGGAGGCCCGACTGTCCTTCTCTGGAGGCAGTCAGGGGTCGCTTAGCTTTATACCCAGATGCCTGGCTAGGAATTACATCAGATTCTTGGGTAAAAAGCATAGTTACCAGAGGTTACATCATTCCCTTTTCAGAATCCCCTTCCATTTGTACAAGAATCCCAGTCTGTGGAATCTAGCAGCCATAGAAATTCAAAGGCTGCTAGAAAAAAGAGTCATCCAGCCAGTCCCGATGGACCAGATAGGATCTGGAACTTACTCCAGGTTCTTTTTTAGTTCCAAAGAAAACAGGAGACTGCAGGCCCATCTTAGACCTCAGCAATCTAAACACCTTTGTCAAAAAGGAAAAGTTCCAGATGGTCACACCTCAATTGATACTTCCGTTTCTCAAAACGGGCAATTGGATGTGCTCTGTAGATCTCAAGGATGTGTACTACCACATCAAAATAGCCAGACCATCCAGAGATCACTTGCGTTTCCGGCTGGGGGTCAGTCACTACCAATTCTGAGCTCTGCCCTTTGGTCTCACCACAGCCCCCAGAGTGTTCACCAAATGTATGGCAGTGGTCACGGCTCACCTGAGACGTTTAGGATTCCGGGTGTTTCTGTATCTGGATGACTAGCTCATCACTGCCACCACCAGGCATCAACTAATTTGCGCCAGAGATTACACCATCAACCTGTGTTCCAGGTTGGGCATAACCTTAAATTTCGAAAAATCTGCTTTGTTGCCGTCACAGCATATTTCCATTATAGGAGCAGATCTAGACACCACCACCTCCCTGGTCAGATTGCCTCAAGAAAGAGTAATATCTTTGCAAAGTCAAGTGTCCCATTTGTTAATGGAAAGGAGAGTTATGGCATTCCAGGTTCTGAAACTGTTAGGCACCATGGCAGCGACAGTCATAGCGGTTCCTCTGGGACGAATGCACATGAGGATACTCCAGTGGTTACTATTCACACAGTGGTCTTATCAACAGCTTCCAATGTCACAAAAGATTCTTCTGACAAATGCTTGCAAAATGGACATTCTTTGGTGGTTGAACAGCCACCAAGTTACTGTAGGTCGCCCATTTGTACTTCCCCCTCCCACAGCCACAGTGACCACGGATGCTTTCCTGATGGGAGGGGGGGCTGTTTCAGGGAAGAACTGTCCAAGACACTTGGTCAGACATGGAATCTCATTTGCACATCAATGTCCTAGAGTTGAGAGTTGTGTTTCTAGTGTTGCAACACTTTCACGACTCTCTACCTCGAGAGACGAATGCAATACAGACAGACAACATGTCGGTAGTCTGGTACATCAACAAGCAAGGGGGAACCAAGTCTTACCCCTTATGCCGAGAGGCCCTGAGAGATTGGCAGTGGGCCATATCCACCGGGCGCTTTCTGATAGCAATGTACATACTCGGGTCATCCAACGTCATTGCCTCACGAGTGGTCCCGCAAAGAACGAGTGGCAGAAAGGATATTATACAGATGGGGCCAGCCTTGCTGTGACCTTTTTGCATCCCCGATGAATGCCAAATGCAGAAGCTACTTTGCCCTGTACCTTCCACTGGGGGACAGCCCAAGGGACTCAGTTGTACACGATTGGCCATCGGGTCTCCTTTATGCCTTCCCTCCAATCCCTCTGATCCTTCCCTCCAATCCCTCTGATCCCCAGATTGTTGCAGAAAGCCAAAAGCCTGGGAAGGACTGTTATTCTAATAGCCCCGTTTTGGCCTCGGCAGATATGGTTCCCCTACCTACAGCAATACCAAGTGGAAGAACCATGGGTTCTGGACCCAATGCCAGACCTTCTGACTCATTTGTTGGGAGTTCTTCATCCCTCTCTTGTCTCCCTCAAACAGACAGCTTGGCTGCTCCACTTCACAACCTAGCCATGTCACATGATTTGTCTCCAGCGGTTCAACATATTTTAGTTTCCCTTACAAAGTCTCCACCAGGAAACTTTATAACAGCAAATGGAAGCGATTTGTTCATTGGGCTTCTCAGCATGGTATTGATCCCTATGTCACCCCTATTCATAGTATTCTGGAATTCTTCACTTTGCTCTTTCACGATGATGCAGCAGCTTCTACGATAAGGGTTCAATTGGCTGCCATATCTAACTTCCATGTGGGATGCAGTGGTTCTAACATTATGTCCCACAGATGATGTAAAGCCTTTTTGAAATGAACTCATCACCTTAGGTCACCTATCAGACATCCTGTTACTCCCTGGAATCTGAATTTGGTACTATCTCAACTCATTCTTCCCCCTTTTTAGCCTGCATCATCTTGTCCTTTGAAGTTCCTTTCTTGGAAGACAATTTTCCTGGTGGCTATTACTTTGGTGTGTAGAGTTTCTGAACTACAAGCACTTTCTATCAGGCCTCCATATCTAGTCTTTTACCCTGACAGAGTGTCTTTAAGAACAAATCCAACCTTTCTTCCTAAGGTCTGCTCCGAGGCAAACTTGAACCAGTCTACTGACCTTCCTACTTTTTTCAGACATCATGCTAATAGAATGGAGTACAAGTTACATATGCTTGATGTTCACAGACAATTGAGGGTTTATTTGCACAGAACAAAAGAATTTAGGAAATCTGATCAACTATTTGTTTCCTATGCAGACAATAAGAAAGGTTTTTCGGTATCCAAAGTTACATTTTCCAAATGGATTTCTGATTGTATAAAATTTGTATATTCTTCAGCTAAACAACCTTTAGAATGTGAGGTGAAAGCTCATTCTACCAGGGCTGTTTCTTCATCTTTATCCCAAGCAGCCCGTCTACCTTTGGACACCATTTGTGCAGCTGCTACGTGGTCCAAACCTCATATGTTTATCACTCATTACAAAGTGGACAGGGCCTCCAGGAACAGGGCTTCCTTTGGTTCCACCATTCTCAGGAATGTACTCCCGTTAGCCGCCCAGGATTAGGGTGCTTGGGATGCTACCCACGTGTAAAGAACAAACGGCGAGATTGAACAACTTCACATAAAGAAGTTATGTTCTTACCATAACTTTCCATGTGAGTTGTTCATCTTGCCTTTGTTTTTACACTCCTTCCCACCTTCCCCCTCCAGATTATGGAAGAACGGGTATGACTGGTGGTCTGGTTGGTCTTGCTAGTGTCCTTCTTTCCAGCCAGATTATTGTTTAGCTATTGTAAATAGTTATGTACTATGTACATTTTTGTAATTTGGTTGCTTAGTGTGTTTTTTTCTTGCTGGTTCAGCAAACTAGATCTGGGGTTGGTAGGAGAGCATCATGGGACAGGGACTGTGCCTCGAGCTACTCAAAGATCTTGAGCTTGGAAAGCGGCCATCTTGGAGCCAATGGATCTGCTCCGAACCCACGTGTAAAGAACAAAGGTGAGACGAACAACTCACATGGAACGTTATAGTAAGACCATAACTTCTTTTTTTCTCTATATAAACCCCCTTATAGATTTTTATGCCCTTCATATGTCAATACATTCCAATTTCCAATAAAAACTTGGCCTGTTTTAAATATTGTTGTTTTGTTGTTCTTTAATCTGTATTTTATTTTATTTTGTTTTATTTAATTTATTTAATCTCTTCTGCCCTTAAATTCAGAAGATTACTAATTGAAATCCTGTCATTAAGGCCTGGCGGATTACTTGCATTTAGCAGCACCTGCCAAAACATTTCCCTATATTCCACAAAACTGGACCAATTTCCTCCTCTCTCCTGTCTTCTAACCTTTTCCAGCACACAGAAACAAAACTTTTAAAAATCTCTACACATAATACCATGCCTGTAGAGTGCATTAATCCCATCCTGCCTCCTAATCGCATAGTTGTGCTGGTACACCCTCTTTCTTAACTCTTTCTCCATTTTCCCTATATAATAAGCATTACATGTATGGCATAAAGCCACATAAACAATCCCCTTTGTCTGGCAGTTGTACAATCCTTTAAGACCAATCACCCTTTGGTATCCAGTAATACTAATATTGGTGGTCTTATACATAAACCTTCACTCCCTGCAATTACCACATTTACTCATCCTGCCCAAATACATCCTTCCATCCTTCTCCTGGTTCCTCTCAAATAGTAACTTTAAGTTGTCTCCTTTCCTGTACACAATTTTGGGGTTAGGTCCCACCTTACCCATCAGGCCAAAGGCTCCAAACATCCCACCCCAATTCTTGTCCATTATTCTTCAAATCTCAGTAGAAAACTTGTCATATGCATAACACAACAAAAGGAGTCTATTTTAGACCTATTTCCTTCCTCATCTTTACCTCAGTGTACTTTATCAGTGGGGATACCCTTCTACTTATTACATATTCTTCCTGTCCATCTAACAGGTACCCTCTATCTGCTAATAAGCTCGTTAGGACTCTCATCTCTTCCACAAACTTACTAAACTCACAAGTTAACCTAGAAATCCTAATAATTTGTCCTTTTACCAGATTTCTCTTCTGCCAAAATCGATGCTCACTCTGAAAATGTAAAAAGCTATTCGAGACGGTTGGCTTCCTATATATTTTTAACTCAAGGCAACCTTCCTATAGTATTTTTATACAAGTGTACGTCCAAATAATCAACCTCTTCCTTTCCTATTGAGTACGTAAATTTAAAGAAGTCCATTGTGTAATTTAAATATTCCATAAACTCCACTACCTCAATCTCCGTACCTTACCAAAGCAATAGGATATCATCCAAGAACCTATAATATCTAAATAGGTACTTCTTAAACCTAGAATTTAACACATACTTAGTCTCCCAGTACCAAAGCACCCATCGCCACACCTTGAGTTTGTTTATAATACTCCCCCTGGAACCACACAAAGTTATTCTATAGTACTAACTCCCTCAACACAGTCAACATATATATTGTGTCCCCAGAAAATCTAGTACCCTCTCTGAGCATTTTGAAACATTTCCATCCCCTCCAAATATGGAATGCTCAAATATAAGTCCTTCACGTCAATACTAATAAGCAACACTTGTTCTCTATACTCACTTATTGCCAAACTTTTCAGAAGGTGCCAAGAGTCCTTAAGCACATGGTCGTTATTTTCAAAAAAGTTTTTAGATGAAAATCTACCATTTTAGCCAAAGGTTCAGTCTTACTATCTCTCCCTGCCACAACTGGCCTAATCAGTGGGTCTTCCAAAGACTTGTGGATTTTTGGTATCCCGAAAAAAGAGGGCACCTTCAAAAACTTAATTTCCTCTTCGCTAAAACTATACTCTTGGAACAATTCTTCTAAGATCATATCCATGCTACTGTGTGCTGGAAAAGATTAGAAGACAGGAGAGAGGAGGAAATTGGTCAAATGTTGTGGAATATAGGGAAATGTTTTGGCAGGTGCTGCTAAATGCAAGTAATCCGCCAGGCCTTAATGACAGGATTTCAATTAGTAGCTTCTGAATTTAAGGGCAGAAGAGATTAAATAAATAAAATAAAATAAATAAAACAAAATAAAATAAGATATAGATTAAAGAACAAGAAAACAATATTTATAAGAGGCCAAGTTTTTATAGGAAATTTGAATGTATTGAAATATGTAGGGCATAAAAATCTATAAGGGGGTTTATACAGAGAACATATTTATTTTATGTGAAGTATAAGATGGATTTTAGCAGGGATTGTTCAGTAAATAATGTTTATTTTTATTTGTATGTTTAGTAAATGTATAAGAAGGTCAGTTTACAGATGTGTAGTTTTAGAAAAATGATGGTGTGTGTTTTTTTAAAAAATGTCACGACTGCTGTTTGGTATAAAATTGAGGAAATTATGTGTATATTTTGTATCTGAAGAAGTTCCGTTTTGTATGGAGGACTAAAGGGACGAAAGTGCTTATACAGCCTTTTTGGAAACTGGTGGTGTTGTTCAACTTTCTCAACTTAAAGGAGCACTATCTCGTTTCTGAAATCAGCTGCTTGCCTGAGTACTTTGTTTACATTTTAGAGCTTTGTAAGTCACATGTTCACACAGAAGCAGGATTTTCAGATTAGCTTTTTTGCATACAGCAGGTCAGCCTTCGCAAACTTCAGTGGGGGAAGTGCTAACAGTTTGTCCTTTTGTATTTTCCTTCCCCCACCCATAGGCTGGTAGATTAGCTGAATAATTTATCCTCAGCCAGAGATGCTATCTAGTCACACTCAGATCTGCAGAATTTGCAGTAGTAAAATTACATCTTTAGTATGCACTTGTTTTTTTGTAAAACTTAGTGGAATGATTATTCCAGCTACGTAATTGAATTTTTTATGTTTGTTTTTGTTTCAGCCTTGCTGCTACATGCTTTTCCCCTTCACTGGTATTCATTTTTCATATGGCCAGCAATAGTGTTGCTTAATAGTGCATGTACTCATGCAGACATACATTTATAAGACAGTTTCTCTCATTTCATGGGGCAACATTCCTTTGGACAGTTGCATCTTGGAAACAAACCCAAGTTGCAAATGTCCTAAGATTCTAGAAGAATAAAATATTATAACTCTTATAACGTTTCAATAAAAAACATGTCAGACAATTCTGAACTTGAATCTTGTTAGCGTACTAAAAGTATTTTCCCAATGAATGACACCATCCAGGAATGACACAGTAACTGTCTGTATAACACTGATTCCATCCAAATGAATTACTTTTCTTCCCTGCATTGTGATAAAATGTTTGGCTCTTTCACTCCTTTCTTGAATATTTGATTGCAGTAGAGTTACACTGGTTACCATTTGAAAACTGAGGCAGACGTAGTTGCTATATTTCCCTATATTTTCCTATCCCTGTGTGTAAGTATGTATGCAATATGCAATCTTAAGTTAAATATATTCATGTGGTTGTAAAACCACAGCCTTGCTATCTCTTACTGACTGGCTTACAATTCAAGGTATTTTTGAATGTCTGTCAAATTTGTATATGCTGGATATGTGATAATGATTGTATTTTATTAATACTTTGTATGCAGTGCACATAATTGTTTTAGTGGTGTGCATTACTGTTAATACTAGAATTCTCATAACTTTTCCCAGACTTGCCTCTTTTGTGATTCAGATAGCTGTGTTGAAGAGACCACTTACCTCCTCATCAAGATAGAAATTGAAACTAATTTAAAAAAATGAATGCATGTGTCATGTATGATGTTGACTAGACCACTTATCCCCCTTATCAAGATGGAAATATATAACAATTTAAATAAATAAAAGCATGTGTCATACATCATTATACGTTTATCATATGTATTGCTTTGGTTGTTTAAAATGTATTTCCTGTATATATTTATGTCTTTATACAGCCACATATATTTGCATGTCTACACACACATATAAATGTACAGACGCACGTGCACACACACACACATAACTTATATGTGTTATGCGTTAATGGATATATACATGCACCTCTCATACACTGACATGCAGGAGGGATTTTGACTAAGGTGATAGTATAGCTGCTCCTAACAACATTTGTGTCACTGACCCTTTATTGCTAGTTTTACAAGTAACAGTTTTTTTTTCCATTTGTCATATGCCACTTGACAAGAGTATTAAAAGTATGACTCAAACTACAGAAACCACAGACCCCTAAGCTTACCCAGCCTTACTGACAGGCCATGGAACAAATCATCATGGACCCTATAAATAAGGATATAGGTGATCTCCAAACCCTTGATCTGACACAGTTTGGTTTTGTCAAAGGCACGTTATGCTTGTTAAACTCGGTAGACTTCTTCAAAAACTTCACCAG